>NW_006408546.1:19551177-19552879 GCF_000296735.1 Chrysochloris asiatica | reverse complement strand
AACAACAACAACAACCATACCAATATCCACAGTGGTTTCACCATTTTACATTCCCACCAATAATGCAGGAACAAAGCACTTCACACCCTCACCAGCATTTATTTTTATTTTTTTTACTTTGCTTTTAACACTGGTGTGAGGTGATTTGCATCTCTCTAATGGCTAATGATTGTGTGGACATCTCTTCATGTGTCTGTTGGCTGTCTGAATACCTTCCTTGGGAAAGCGCTGTTCATGTCCTCTGCCCATTTTATTGGGTGTTTGCCTTTTTCTTGTAGAAGTGCTATAGTTTTGTATAAATTTTAGAGATTAGTTCCTTGTCTTACTTGTTGTTGCAAAAATTTTTGTCTCAGTCTGTAGGCTGGCTCCTTTTTTACTGTTTTGGTGAAAATTTTTGTTGCACATATATAACTAATTTTTAGGAGGTTCTGGTCATCTGTTTTGTTTTCTACAGTTTGAATGTTTTTAGTAAAGTTTAACGGTATATTTATGCCATGTATTAGAGCCCCTAAGTCTGTACCTATTTTTTCATTGATGATAGTTATAATTCTAGGTTTTACATTTAGGTCTTGAGTCCACACTGAGTTTGTTTTTGTATAGGGTGTGAGATAATGGGTCTTATTTCATTCTTCTGCACATGGTTTTCCAGTTTTTCAGCACAATTAATTGAAAATATCATTTCTTTTCCATTTAGTATGTTTTGGCATTTGACCAAAGATAATCTGACTGTATGTGGATGGATTTACTTCTGGGTTCTCAATTATGTTCCATTGAACTATGTATCATCCATATCTTTCATTGTAATAGTACCAGGCTCCTATGCTTAACGTGGCTGTGAGTTAGATTTTGAGAGACGCCTCCAACTTTGTTCTTCTTAAGCTGTGCTTTGCTTATCAGAGGTCTCTTTCCTTTCCATATAAAGTTGATCCAGTTTTCCATTGCTTTAAAGAATGATGTTGGAATCTAGATTGGGATTGCATTATACCTACAGATTGTTTGGGGTATTGTTAACATTTTCACAATGTTAAGTCTTCCTGTCCATGAGAATGGTATATTTGTCCTTTTTTAAAAGTCTTTTTTGGTTTCTTATAGCAATCTTTTGTAGTTTTCTTTATATAGGTCTTTTATTTCTCTGGTTAGATTTACTCCTAAGTATTTCATCTTTTAGGTGGCTATTGCAAATGGTATTGTTTTCTTGATTTCATTTACAGAGCTGTCTTTATTAGTTTAGAGGAATCTAACTAATTTTTGTATATTTATCTTGTACACTGCCACTTTGCTTAATCTTTCAATGAATTCCAACAATTTTTTTGCTGAGTCTTTGAAATTTTCTATGTATAGGCTAATATCATCTGCATATAGGGAGGGTTTTCTTCTTCTTTGACAATTTGGATGTCTTTAATTTCCCTTTCTTTCCTAATAGCTCTGGCTTAGTTCTGCAACAATCCTGATTTCGTATTAGAGGTGTTTCCCTAGGGTGTGGTCTGCACCACCTTTTATCTTGTTGTTATTGTTGTTAAGTGCTGTTGAGTTGATTCCAACTCATAGATACCCTGTACAGGGTTGAACCACCAACCTTGCAGTTCAAACCTAGTTAGAGAGAGAAGTGAGCAGAGGGGAACCTACTACCACCAAGAAAGAAGAACCTTGAGCAGAGTGTGTGCTTGGGACCCAGATCCCTGCACTGGGGATCTCCTAGACC
>NW_006408546.1:19547794-19549582 GCF_000296735.1 Chrysochloris asiatica | reverse complement strand
GAGTGGTGGTGTTCAAATTTTAAGTCCTAAATTTTCCCACTTGAATGATTTTGGAAAAATATCTTTCTGAACATTTATACATTTCTTGCTTTCTTAGAGCTTCAAGAATCTACTAGGTATAACTGATTAGATTCTCAGGAATATTATGACTGCACTGTTGTTGTTAAGTGCCATCGAGTCAGTTATGACTCACAGAGACCCTGTGTAGGGTTTCCAAGGACCAGCTCATAGGTTTGAACCACTGACCTTTTGATAAGTACTCCAGAGTTTATCCTACAGATTATAACTATATTGTATTAAATTACAGTTGGTTATTCATGTGAAGACTTGGGTTTGTTGACTTCCATGTGAAGTTGCTACAAAAAACTGTAGTTTGGGGTTCTTTCCTAAATATAGTGTCCTCCTCCTTTTATTTTCGTTTGATTATCTTTTCCTTAGATGCCCTTTCTCACAGCTGCTCCTGTGTTTGCCTGTAGCCGTTCTTCTTCTATGAATTTAGTGAAAGTTCAGAAACCAGACAGAACAGTTTACTGGAATTATGTATAAAGTAAGAGTAAATAGTCTTTGGGCCTGAAATGGGTTAGCTCCTCCATGAATTAAATGAGTTTTAGTGCATGGGCCTTGTAGTATTTGCTTTAGTTGTTTGGGAATCTGTTTGTTTCTCAGCAGTACTCAGATTGGAAAACAAAGTTAAATAATTGCATTTCTGATACATCAGGTGTTTCTGGAGTTTTGATTTGATATCTTTCATGTTATTATCATTGCAATATTATGACTGTAATTTAACATGTCACCACTATAAAGTTTATTTTTTCTGAATTTATCCTGGAGAATCTAAAGTAAACACTGGCATCCTATTACCTTGCAGAGAGGAGTGTGTTTCTGTTCTCAATGCCCAGTTGTCCTCATATCTGGGGAATGTGCAGACATTTGCTATGCAGGCAGAGTACACAGGAAAGGTTCTAAAGTTGTTAAGTGCAAACTGCAAGATTCTAAGATTAATTGTGCTTCACTCTCCAGTGAGATTAGTGTATTATAAATCATAGAGGCATATCCCATCAATCTGGCGCTTGGATGCAGGGAACATGATAACCCCTAACTCAGCAGAAACACACCTTCCATTTGTTACAGCTTCTCTCTTGGAATAAACCAGTACTCCTTAGATAGGGCCAGGGCAATGATCAGCATTTTAACGACATCTTTGAGATAGTGTTCCTTCCCCTACACCAGGGAAACCATTTCCATGCTCCTTGGTTTTATTCTACAACAATAACTTTAAACAAGACAGATTTAAAGAGGTGTTTTCTAGGCACTTACTATCTACTGATGTTCTTTGGGAGTGCAAAAGAAAGGAAGTATATGATTCCTATCCTTGTTGAATCTACTATTAGTTTGAAAAAACATATTGACTGTAGATGTTTAGAGCTCTTTTTTATCCCACACCTATTGCATAGTATACCAGTAGAATGCACTAAGAAGTATAGAACATATTTAAAAGTCAATGATCCCTCAGGGCAAATCCCCTTCCAAGACTAAGACTCAATGGGAATACATGCTCTGATTGGTGACCACGCTCATCACCAATAAGGGGAAGTGAGGGGAAAACAGCAATGAAGCTACGAGCTAAGCCCTACAACATTCAGTAGACTCCTGTGAACCCGAGTGGAGACCTGGTTGGCCAGCAGTGTGGCAAGACTTGGGAACTCTTGGGCCCAGAGTCAGTGACATAGCCACAGAGGACTAGAGTGGAGAGTGAAGCATCCAGCTGATAAGAAGAGAGGGCATATG
>NW_006408546.1:19528956-19547470 GCF_000296735.1 Chrysochloris asiatica | reverse complement strand
GGGCTGATGAAAGGAAATGTGGATAGGTGTCTTGTGACACAATAGTGAATAATTGTTATCAGGACCGATTGTGAGGGTTGGAAATGTAAAGGTAGATGTTTTATAGCAAGGAGTGGAGTGATTAACTTTCCATTCTAGGAGCGGAGTTCCCTAGGACCATCAATGGAGAAGAGGAGAAGAGAGGAGAGTGGGACCCTACCCAGAGAAGCAGTGATGCCTGAGATGGAGGCAGAGACGATGATGTGGAGTGATGGAGCAGGTGGGTACTTTAGATCCAGAGAGGGAGAGGGACTGTGTGCTGATGACCAGGGGGCAGGCTTGCAGGGTATACCTTTTGGTTGGTTGATAATGCATGGAGGGAATTGTAACCATGGCAATGAAATGATGTACGATAGGATGAATGTAAAACTAATATTCTCCCATGTAAGCTATCACATAATTCGCAATAAAACATTAAAAAAAAAATGTCAGTGATGACAAGGTCAAGGAAAAGAGAGCTGCGTGCTTGTTGGAGTAGTCTAGAAGGTCATTCTAGGAACTAGGCCTGCATGTGGTAAGGCTCTAGAGAAATGATACAGGATATGTTTCCCAGTATGATAGTATAGACTGAAGAGAGAAATGGCATAAATGAATACATAGGAAGAGGCTTGGTAGTGTCTGGAAGAACTGCAGAACATGCAGGTATCTCCTGCTTGCACTTTCTTGTCCTTCCATTCACGCTCTGCTCATTACCCAAGTCTACTACATCCCTCATTGAGGCACTCTACCTAGAGAAAGAAACTCTTCTGGGAGCAGCTCATGAGAAAGGCAGGTGGAAAAGTGAATAATATAATACGGCTAGACAGGGAGGTCCTGTAGGTTGCCCTGGGCTCTGGGGGTTCCACTATAGGTACAACAGAGAAATCACCTGTTTTCATGGTGTACTAAGGACCCCTTTGATGGGGATAGTCAGTGATTCAAATATAACCCAATAAGAATGGCTCAGGAGAGTTTTTAGAGGGGTGAATCAGATCTTGGACTTACTGAACTCTTGCAGGGCCCACTTGAGGAGGATTTCTAGGGAAATACCAGATACCAATCTGTGGCAACAAGACTCATCACAAACCTACCGTCCACTTCTTTCTTCCATTGACCAATAGTGGATGCTTGCTGGAAGGTTATAGGAAAGGCACAGCAACATGTGGAGTTTTGTTAAGATCATATAATGTCATGGATCGAATTTGTGTGCCATGATTCTCTGTAGTTTGGCAGGTATACAATGATACAATTTAGCATTTATATAATGATCTCTCATGATGTGCTCTGATGTGATAAACCTATCAGTTGTAAGAGGAGTAAAGGTGGGATTCAGCAACATTAATCCTGCAACAACCCTGATCTGATGTTAGGGGTGTTTCTCTGGGGTGTGATCTGCACCACCTTTTATCTTGTTTTTGTTGTTAAGTGCTGTCAAGTTGATTCTGACTCATAGCGACCCTATATAGGGATTCCGAGGAGTGACTGGTGAGCTCACACCACCTACCTTGCAGATCAAACTCAAGAGAAAAGTGAGCAGAGGGAAACCTAACACCACCAAGGAAAAAGAGCCTTGAGCAAAGCGAGTGCTTGGGACCCAGATCCCTGCACTGGGGATCTCCTAGACCCATGGGAAGTTTGGTACCAAATCACATTGCAGATCTCCAAGGCATGCCAGGCCCACAGATGTTGAAAGGAGACAAGGATTTTCCTTCTAAACTGTGAGCCAACAGAGAAAGAAGAGCCGGTGCCAGGAATTTAGATTTATAGTGGCACTCTAAGATAAGCACTGGGCTGCTAACCAAATGGTCAGTAGTTCAAATCCACCAGCCACTCCTCCGAAACCCTACACAGAGTTACTATGAGTCAGAGCTTATTCAAAAGCACTAATAACAACAAATTATGAGAGAATAAATTTGTTAATACCATCTACTTGTGGTATTTCTGGTACAGCAGGCCTACACAACTAAGACATGTAGCTGCCTCACCAGAGTTTTTTAGTATGCAGGAGACAGCAAACAAAGAGAAGGGGAAGAAGTCCCTGGTAGAGGGAACTGCATGGGTAAGGGTTCAGTAGTGGGTTGTGGGCATAGAAGAAACAGAAAAAGTTTGACAATGCTGGATAGTAGGTGTTTAGGAAACTGACCTTCTCACTTCTCTGACCCCGCCATGTTCCCTTCTGCTTCCAAGCCTTGAGTCATGCTGGCTTTCCTATTCAGAATGCTCTACATCTTTCTGGGCCACTGGGTTGCACAACCCCAGGGGTTTGCATTAACACTGCATTTTCTGTTTCCTCTTGAGTCAGCTCAACTCTTAGGTCTTCCATTACAGCTCTTCCTTCTGCTCCAAACTGGACTCACTCTTCCTTCTCTGAATTCCTCTTATGTCTAGGGTTGCCAGATTTAGCAAATAAAAATACAGGCACCCAGTTGAATATTACATGGTACATATTTATAGTAAGGAGTCTTAGTGTGGCACTGTAAGATAAGCATTAGACTGCTACCCACAAAGTCAGTGTTTCAAATCCACAAGTTGCTCCTTGGATACCTACAGAGCATCACCATGAGTGGTGACCAACTTGACAACACTTAACAACAACACCATTTGTAGTAAAAAGTCATTTGTTGTCTATCTGAAATTCGACTTTAACTCAGTATCTTGTCTTTTATCTCGCAAATATTCAACAGCCTTTATGAGTCCTGGTGTGGCACTATAGGACCTGCAATGGACGTCAAACCACAAGGTTGACAGCTCAAACCCACCAGTCATTCCTTGGAAACCCTATACAGAGTCACTATGAGATGGAAACGGTTTGATGGCACTTAACAACAACACAACATGTGAGACCCTCTAGTGAGCACTAAGGGAATAGGAGTGGCAGGGCTTGGCTGTTGCCTGAGGGTAGTTGTTAAGTGTTGAGTAGTTGGTTCCGACTCATCGCAACCCTGTATAAGGTTTCTCTAAAAGTTGACAGAACATGTATTTAGGTCACCAGTCAAATAAGGACAAGGAAAAAAAAACTTTGCAAAAGGTTAATTTTGGATAAACTCCCCAGCATTTTGCCATCATAACATCTTGAAAGAAACCATTTTAATTTCAGCATGAACATTTTGCGATTTATTTTCAGTGAGTACTATAATTTTTTATTTTAGTGACATGTGTGGATAGAGGCATCTTTACCAATTCAATTCTTAGGACATCTATAAGTCTTTCATAAGACTCATCTACCCAATAGGAGTTTCTCATATGCTATTAATAGTATTGCCATCATCATAATCTCCATTAGCATTCATCAGAAGTGGCCGCTGTGGAGGCAAAGAGGAGGTAGCTGTGGAGGTAGATACCACAGTGGTTAGGAGCATGCATCCTGTCTCTACCATTTACTACCTCAGATCTTGGGAAACTGCTTAATCTATCTCTGCCATAGTTTCCCCATCAGTAAAAGAAAATACAATAGCTACTTCAGAAGGTTGGAGAGAAGGCTAAAGAGTTAAAACATGTGGATGCACAGAACAGTGCTTACTGTTAGGTACCATGGAGTAGGTTCCAACTCGTAGTGATGCTGGATAGGGGTTCTGAGGAGTGACAGGTAGCTTTGAACCCCCAACCATGCGGTTAGTGATCCAGTGCTTATCTTAGAGTGCCACACAGGACTCTGAACAGTGCTTCATACATGGTAAATGCTAGACAAGCATTGTATATCTTAAAAATAGTTTCTGAACTTATGTTGTAATTGAAATGTGTACACTGCTCTATGGAGTCTCAGCAGAGGGCATGTCTAACTACTCCTGAAACATGAAATGACTCTGTTTGTGATGGTCTTTCCCCTGAAATCCTCTTGAAGGTAAAAACCTTACTACATACCTCTTTGCCTCCTTCCCTCACCTACCTCACCTTCTCTACACTGGCACAGAACAGTGTCTGCAAATATGTGTTGGTGGGTATATTAACACTACAGGCAGCCTATGGAAATGTTAATGATATTCCTGGATGGCCTTTTCCTGAGGTCAGCGAGTTCCAAAATACTCTAAATACATATCATTTCACACTTCTTGGTTTATTTGTAAAGACTAAGGCAAGTGCATTTAATTTAAGAGAACTGAGGTGGACCTTATAAATACTCTAGGAATGAGAGCAAATGGGGAACTCATTTATTGTTCATGTTGTTGTTGTTGTGAAGAGCCATTGAGTTAATTCTGACTCATAGTGACCCTTTATAGGGTTTCCAAGGAGCACCTGGTGGGGTTGAACTACTGACCTTGTGGTTCACAATCCAGTGCTGGTCCTACAGCTCCACACTGCGATTAACCCATAAGGTAAGAATAACAGTAAAATTGATGAGCATTTACTCAGTGACCAACATTGTGTTAGTCACTTAACACCTCATTGAATTAATATCAGTGTTATTAATGAATAGTACATAAGAGAAAACGGCGATGTAGAGAGATTAAGAAATTGCCCAAAGTTACCTAAACAGTAATTTGTTGGTCTTGGGTCCAAAATTAGGTTTGTCATATTTCAAGCCCACGCTCCAAATAAGTGAGCGTGTTTCTCAACCTGAAAGTGAAGAAGAGAGCAGAGAAGAGACATGTGACTATTCATTCCTTCTCCTGTGAAACCTGCAGAGGTGGGTAGGCTAAGACTCTACCCTCAGGAAAGTTGAACAGAATGTGGTAACCACTCTAGCACAGGGACTCATAAAGTGATGAAATAATGGAATTAAGTATACCCAAGGACTACTGGTGGGGTGCTGTAGGATCAGCACTGGACTGCGAACCACAAGTTCGGCAGTTCAAACCCACCAACTGCTCCTTGGGAACCCTATGCAGGGTCAATATGAGTCAGAGTTGAATCAACGGCATTTAACAGCAACAAAGATGGAACAGTAAAAACTCAAGCAACATATTGTTGCAAAGCAACAAAGATGTCACTTTGAGGACTAATGTGCATCAGATTTAAGCCAGGGTATTTCCAATCACCTCATGTGCATGTGAAAGTTGGACAATGAATAAAGACCTTAGAAGAATTGATGCATTTGAATGATAGTGTTAGAGAAGAATATTAAAAGTATCATGGATTGATTGCCAGAAGAATAAACCAATCTGCCTTGGAAGGAGTACAGTCAGAATGCTCCTTAGAAGCTCCTTCATCACTCATACTTTGGATATACTATCAGGAGGAGAACATCATGCTTGGAAAAGTGGAGAGTCGGAGAGATAGATTGACACAGTGGCAGCAATTTGAGGATGGCCCTGGACCAGCAGTGTTTCTTTCTGTTGTGCATAAGGTCACTATGAGGCAGAATTGACTCATATAGCATATAACAAGGATGGGGCAACAAGGGATGGTGTCTGATGGCATCACAGAGGAGGTGATGTTTTCCTAGATTGTCCAAACTGAATGGGAAAAAAAGTGCTATCTTCTACTTAATTTGGCAGACAATACCAAACCAAACCAAATCAAACTCATTGCCATCAGGTCAATTCTGACTCAAGACCACCGCGTCTGTTTCAGAGAAGAATGACACAGAATTTTCAAGGCTGTGACCTTTCTGAAGCTGATTGTCAGTCCTTTTTTCTCAGATGTTTCAAACTGCCAGCCTTTTAGTTAGTAGCTGAATGCTTAACTGTTTGTTACAGCCAGGGACATCTTAGTATAGAGTAAGCAACTCCCTGTAAAGTTTGCAATTAATTTAACCTCACCATCATAATATAGATCATATGGAAACTATTTTGAAAGTCTTTTCTGGTGCACCAAGCACAGACTGCTATGAAATTATAACAAAGATCTATTTCAGATGAGTAAGAGAGTATGGCAATTTTAAAAGAGAATGCAGATATAGATTATTGCAATGAGGAAAGCCAAGTATCCACAAGAAGGAACTTTTGACTCCTGAAATTAGAAGTTATGGTTGCCTTTTGCAGTTTGTGGGCAATGACATTTTCACAGGTCATTGGTCAAAAATGAGATAAGGGTTCCGGTCTATTGTTCATCCGAAAGGGCCACCTGATTGTGAAGGCTAGTCCTTACATAACTTGCAAGCTGTTTTAAAAGAGGTAACAGGAATGGCTTGGGCATCTCTTTCTTCAGATAAGTCTTTCCTCTGGTCCGTGACTGTGAAGTCTAGATTGTTAATGATCTAGTTTGTTCCTACTAGTAACCATGCCCTTTGTAATTATGTGGAGCTGACCTGGTTTATTATGGAAAATAATTAATACTCCTTTGTCGCTTAATAACCTCAAGATGGAGACTGTTCTGACCTATAATCTGGGGTTTGTCATTCAGATTTTTATCTAGACTTTCTCTCCCAAACCTCCACAGCAGCTCTACTGAGCATGTGGGGCTCTTGTGCATCTGTTGGGAGCACTACAATAGAGCAGTGTGTTTGGTGGTGTATGCCTTTGAGTCAGGGTCGGCTCATAGCAAGATTGTTCAAGGCTTCCAAGGCTGTAAATCTTTACAGGAGCAGAAAGTCTCATGGTTCCCCTGAGGAGTAACTTGTAGATTCAAATTACTGACCAGGTGGTTAACAGTCCACCATGCTACTAGGGCTCCAACGTGACAGAACTTAAGTGGTGCCTGAGAAGGTGACCCTCTTGAGGGAAGGGTAGGTGCTGTGAAGGGAAAGCTGAATATTTGCAGTTCTGTACGGGAGAAAATCCCTGAGAATTGCAGGTTAGTGCTCTTGTTTTGATACTTATTTTTCTCTTTGGATTTCAGGAAGGTCAGTGTCAGGGGCTAGTAGGCTTCCAGGAGGGTGAAGCAGGGATGCCGTACCTGACTCAGACCATGGTGCCCCAGAGTTGAGCGGAATACAACCTGTGAGGCCAGGTGGCAGCTCTGGTGGGGGTGGTGCAGAGGGTGCTCTGGGTTGGGGAGGAGCAGGATGGAAGGACAGGGCATCAGAAAACTCAGACACAGGTTTCACAGTTCCCCAATGTTAACTTTCCCCTTTACCAGCTGAGAAGGGCTGCTCCGGGAAGGCATGTGATTACTAGTGAGTGATGACCTATTTTTCAGTTAATAATCTTTGTTTGCCAGCAACAGAAACAGAGACCCTTTCTAATGTAACCAATTTATTGAGGAATCATAATTCATTGAAAGATAAACATGAAATGCTTTATTGCATCCAATTATATGTACCAGTGATTATCCAACTTAAAAGTGCTGAAAATCACCTGTTGATCCTTTAAAATACAGATTCCAATTTCATAGGTTTGGTCTGAGAAGAGAGATTCTGCTTTTCTAACAATTCAGTCTCTGCAGATCACATTGGAAGTAGCAAGGAAATACTTTGTGAAATGAATTCCCTTTCTTCTTTTGTGTCTCCATAAACTTTGTCTCATTCCACAACTTTCTAACAGTTTCTAACAGTTTCTAACACTTTCTAACATTTTGGAAACCAAGGCTTGTTTGTGCCTATGCACTATTTAAAAACTTCAGTCTTAGAATTTTAGATGAAGTTCTTGGTTCTCCCATACAGGCTAAGGTTGTGACCCTGTCTGTTTCGGTTGAGGAGAGGGTTATAGTCTGGTGCTGAGATGATTCTTCACCCACTCAAATGCTTCTCATCAGGGACGTGGGGAATGAAGGAGTGATGGGGGAGGAAAGGACTGTTGGCCATGAGAGTGTGGTCAGGTCTGCTCTGCTAGGTGACTTGGTGCTGGTGGTATCCATGAGGGCTGTGTGTGTGTGTGGGGGGGGGCGGTTGTGTGGGGCAGTGCTCACTGTGGCACCTCCTTCTCTTGGGACCTCTCCAGTGGTATATAGCTCCCTCTGGCTTCAGGAGGTATATACTGTCCACCTCTTTGCCAGACTTGAGCTCTTCTTACTTAGTCCTGGAGCTGTTGACCATTTCCTGCATAATAGGCCTCTCTGGGTCCTGACTGAGGGATAGTTGAAGGAAGTGGCCATTCCTACTTCCTCCAAGTGGGACGCAATGCTTGAATCCAGTTCAGGCCAGTACTATCCTCCAGGGCTAGATGGGAATTGGATTGAGAGTCCTCATAAAGGTCTCTCCATCTGCCCTACTTTATCCCTGGAAACTAGTACCTCTTGTTCTCAGGAACCACCACCCTCAGAATTCTGTTACTACATCTGGCTTAGTTTCATTTCTCTCTTTGATGCTTTTCCTCTCAGGAAAATGGATCCCAGGACTCAGGGGGAAAGGAAGGGGTGAGTCTTAGAACACACAACCTTTGCTATGCTAACACTGATGTTTCTCTCTTGCAAGTGTCCTATCTCCTTTGGGCCCATAGTACTCACAGTGAGCTAGATGTGTGGAAGTACATCTACTGTTTGTCCAATTCTGTGCATACCACAAAATAGCAACACTCTCACACCATGTATAGAACCCTAGACAACAGGCAGAGCAGCTAATGAGGGGGCCATTTTTGACATATCTGTGTTTTATGCTGTCAGCTTTGCTTTTTCAAGGGGATCTGGGATGATACTTGTCATCTTGGTCCTTCCATAGAATACCTTCCAACATTCCTTTGGAGAGACTGCAAACCCATGTTACAAAATAGCAGACAGATCTTTGTATTTGTGAATGCTCACAGTTAATAATTCATGGAGAAAGAATTAATAAAACATCATGCAATTAGCTGCTTCCCTTTAGCAATCACATCTCATTAAGCGTGGCAGGAGACAGCCAACAGAACTGGGCCCTGACTTGCACGACTGGGTTATTATGGTGCTGTGGAGTGACAGTCCCTGACCTGCCTTGTATGGAGAAGAATCTTTTTCTTGCACATAGTATGATAAATTTGGAAGCTCTCAGCAGGATAGCTCTCTGTAGCCACACCTTTATGTATCTCTAGCATTTTCCATGCATTTAGTGTTTACTCATTTATGTTGTCTTTTCTGTACTGGGTATTATGCTAGGTGATGCAGAGACATCGGTGGTCATGTCTCCACCTCCAAAGTCCCTGAAGGCTCCTATCTAATCTTTGCAACTTTCTACTTCTGGTCTTTAGCAACCACATAACTTAACTAAACTTCTATTACATTATTTGTAAATCTACGATAACATTAGTTCTATATCACAGAGTTGCTGAATTAACTTAGATAATATGCACAAAGCAATAAGCATTAAGATTGAGACCTATTTCACATTATCCAAATGATAGTGTGTGTGTGTGTGTGTGTGTGTGTGTGTGTGTAAGAGAGAGAGAGAGAGAGGCTGAGAGTGACAGAAAGAGAGCATCTGGAAGATTGTTTGGACTATGAACCTTCCACTGCAGCCCAATGCAGTTGGAAGCATCTGACAGTTTTAAGCAAAGATGTAATGCATTCAGATAGGTTTGATGGAAGGTCTTTGTAGCAGATGCTCTTGATAACCTGACCAAATCAGGTGTTGTCTAGAATTTCCAGCACCATATTGAATAAGAGTAGTGAAGGTGAGCCTTCTTGTTGTGTACCCCATCCTTTAAAGGAAAGTGTTCAGTCTTTCACTGTTAATTGTAAATGTTGTTGTATGTTTCTTTGTAAGTGCTCTTTATCAAGTTGAGTAGGTTTGCCTCTATTCCTACTTTGATAAGAGTTTATTTATATATTTAATCACGAGTGAATATTGAACTATATCAGAAACTCATTTCTGTATGCTTTGATATGGTCATGTCATATTTCTTCTTTACCCTGTTAATAGGGTAGATTATTTTGATTTCTTTTCAAATGTCAAATCCCACTTGGCCGTGGCATGGAATTCTTTTTATATATTGCTGAATTCTATATGCTATATTATTATTAAGGATTTTTGCATCTATATTCATGAGGTATATTGGTGTACAGTTTTCTTTTTTCTGTAGTATTTTGTTTTTGCATCTGGCTAATATTAGTTTCATAAAATAAACTTTCTAGAAGAGAGTGAGAAGAATTGGTGTTAATTCTTCTTTAAACATATGACAGAATTCTCCAGTGAAACCATCTGGACCTGGCGATTTCTTTTTTGGAGGGTTTTTAAATTACAAATTCAATTTCCTCAATAGTTGTATAGGGATATTCAAATTATCTGTTTCATATTGGGTGAATTGGTGGGTATTAAAGTGAGTTTTCTGTCTATTATTCATTGGATCCTCCTGAAATTGTTTACTTTAACTTCCAATGTTCCAGCATATGGAATTTCTATCAGATCATTTTAGACTTTGCTTTTGAATACGCCCATGAGCTACATTTTTTATAACATTATTTTGTTCATGCAAATATTTAATTACTCAGAATTTGAAATGTGCTTTTGAAAAATTGATCCTTTACATTGAAGTTGTCAGATATACGTGTGTAGGATAGTTCATAGTATATTATTATTAATTTGGGGGGATTCTACAAGGTCTGCAGTGATATCCCTTGTGTCATTTCTGATACTTCAATTTCTCTTTTATTTCTTTGTCAGTCTTGCTACAGGTTTGCCAGTTTTATCAATCTTAACAAAGAACCTAGTGTTTGCTTCATTGATTTTCTCAATTATGTTTCTGGTTTTCATTTTGCTGACTTCTGCTCTTATCTTCTTTATTCCCCACTGTCTTAGTTTTCTAGTGCTGCTGTAGCAGAAATACCACAAACAGATGACCGTAACAGAAGTTTACTCTCTCACAGCTCAGGAGACTAGAAGGCCAAGTTCAGAGTGCCGGCTCTAAGGGTAGGCTTTCTCTCCCAGTATCTCCTGGTCCTAGGAGATTCCCAGAGAAAGGACCCAGGGTCCAGATGAGGTGCTCCACTTTTGACTCTTCTTTCTTGGTGACAGTAGGTCCCTTTGATGTCTTCTTTCTTATTTAATCTCTTTTATATTTCAAAAGAGATCGACTAAAAATACAACCTAATTCTGCAGATTGCATCCTGCCTCATTAACTGAACTGCCTCATTAACCAACTGCCTCATTAACACCATACAAGTTAAGATTTACAACACATAGGATAATTATATCAGATCACAAATGGAGGATAATTGCTTAGTAATAAAAATCATAGTCAAGCCAAATTAATGCATTTTTTGGGGGGACATAGTTCAGTCTGTCATTTTGACCCCCAAATTAATACCATTGCCATGTGTAGATCACATTTATCCTATTGCTGTGGCCCCACACTTTGAAATGGCCTTACCCTTTGAGACTGACCCAGCTCTGCTTCTTGTCCTTGTTGGCTCTTCAGCGTTGGCTTCCTGGTCCCTCGGTCTATCAGAGGCTAGTCCAGTCTTTGTCCTGCTTAGGTAAAGGTCACAAAGCTCTTTAGCTCTGCCAGTAAGTGACTGGAGGATCCTCATTGTGACAGCAATAATGGGCTTCAATGTGAACATCGTGAGCATGGTGCAGGACTGGGCTCGATTTTGTTCTTTGTGCATTGGGATGCTACTAGTAGGATTTGACTCCATGACACGTAGTAATAGCAACAACGATAACAACAATGTGTACTTTTAGTGCTGTACATTCCTATTTTCATCATGACTTTTGCTTCATCTTACAAATTTTTATGTTGGACTTTCATTTTCATTCAGCTCAGTAATTTTTTTTTTTCTCTTGAGCTTTTTCTCTTTGATCCATGGGTTATTTAGAAGTTTATTGTTTAGTTTCCAAGTGGTTGGGAGAATTTTTCTGTTATATTTCTTTTATTGATTTCTAGTTTTATTCCATTGTGGTTAGGGAACACACCCTATATGATTGGAATTCTTTTAATATTTTGAGATTTATTGCATGGTCCAGGAAATGGTGTTTCTTAGTATATGTTCCATGGTCACTTGAAAAGAATGTGCATTCTGCTATTTTTAGGTGGAATTGTATATGAACACATAGGCTCTTCAAAAAGTTCATTTGAAAAAACAAAACAAGAAAAAAAAAGTTCATGAAAAATAGAATTAAAAACGATGGAAATTGTCTGCAAACTTTCTGAAGTCCCCTCATACTTACCCACTGCCACTGAGTTGTGTGCAACTCATAGAAACCCTATAGTACAAAGTAGAACATCCTAATAGGATTTCCAAGATTGTAATACTTACAGTGGTGTTTTGGTATGACACAGGTAGGATAAGAATTGAACTGCTAACCACAATGACAGCCATTTTAACCCAGCAACCCCTCCTCAGAAACTCCATACAAGGTCACTATGAGTCAGAACCAACTCATTGGCACTAACAACAACAACAACAATCTTTACTAAAGCAGACTCCTGTATCTTCTTCCTGAAAAGCAGCTAGAAGACTTAAACTACCAACCTTTTGGTTAGTGCTAAGCACTTAACTACTGTGCCACTAGGACTCCTTAAAGGAATATAAATGGAGGTCAAGTTTCTATATGTCACTCAAACTGATAAAATGACACGAGTAGACTGTGATGCCATGCATTTTAATGTAATACCTAGAACTATGAATGTGCTGAAGCATATGGTGGGCAAAATTACAAAAACATAGATATTATCAAATATCTTAAAGGAGTGAATTGTGTGGGTGACTATCTAAGTAAGGTGCAGTTATTGGTCTTTCCATGTCCAGAAGAAAGAAGAGTAATGATAATTGAAGATTCTTGGAATCAAGTAATCTAATGTTCTAATGGACCATGTAAACATCAGTTTCCAAGACTCTAGACCATAAGAACTAGATACTGCCTGGCTACCACTGCCAACTGATCTGAAAGTGATCGCATTAGAAGGTCGTGGATGGAGTGGGAGAAAATGTAGAACAAAACTCAAAATGATTTTTGAAAAAGACTGGACTTACTGGTCAGAAAGAGACTGGAGGAACCCACCTTCATGATCTGATTATCAGCCAAGCAGTAGAAAGGTATATAGGAGGAACAACAACACTAGTAAGCTGTTGAATCCACTATAGAATGGTCAATCACTCAAAATAAAAAGGGAAACATTTATCTCAGGACAGAATTGAGAAGGGCTAGGAAGGTTGGTGGAATGGAAATAGGAGGCACCTTGAGAAAGTAAGATAACTGTTGTTGCATGGAGGGGATTGAAATCAAGTGTATGGGTTCTAGAATATAAAACTGATGTTCTTGTCTGTAAGTCTTCACTCAATTCAAAATGAAAAGTTTGAAAAAAGTATTACCTAGCGCAACCACCATAGAAAACTATACAAAAAGATATAGTAAAAAATGCTGCAGTTAAGTGATGTTGTCAGTACGGTTTTGGAGGCTGTACTTATTTTTGGGAGACGAAAACCTCATTTTTCTCCTACAGGGTGACTGGGGGACTCAAAGTGCCAAACTTGTGATTTTCTGCCTAGAGTTTATCCTACAGATCTACCACACTCCTGTTTAAAAAAATATACACAAAATGAAATTCTATAGTATGTTTAAGTAACACACAGGGAGGCTGTCTTAGTTACCTACTTCTGATATAATAGAAATACAAGTAGTTTGTTTTAACAAACAGAAATTTATTCTCTGAGTTTAGGAGGCTAGTGTTTATTCATAGTGCTGGCTCAAGGGGAAGGGTTTTTCTCAGCTCTGGAGAAAGGTTCCTTTAAGTATCTGTAGACCCAGCATTCCTTGGAAATGTCTGTGTCTTGGCATAGACTCTTCTTGGCATAGATCACTTTTCCCATGGATCTGGGAGTTTCACAGTTCAGAGACCTCAGATTCAAAGGACATAGTTCACTCCAGGCTCTCTTTCTTGACGTTAGTAGGCCCCTCTGAGCTCTCTCACTTCACTTTCTTTTTATCTTTTGTAAGTAAAAAGTGTTGCAGGCCACATTCCAGGGAAACTCCCCTTACATGTAAACAGGGATGGGATAGAATTAAGGGTAGCGTAGTGGTTATGAATCGGGCTGTGAATCTTAAGGTCAGCGGTTCGAAACTACCAGCCGCTCCGCGGGAGAAAGATGAGGCTTTCTACTCCCGTAAGGATTTACACCCTTGGAAACCCCGTACAGGGTCGCTATGGGTCGGAACCGACTCGAAGGCAATTAACAACAACATCCTACCCTTAATCCTTTTACTGGTTCATTATGTCAGATCACATCTAGAGAGACCATCACATAATATCCACATTACATCCTTACGTAACTACCAAACCATTAAGAAGTCATAGCCCAGCCAAGTTGACACATTCTGGGGGAACACACAGTCAATGCATGACAGAAGCAGAAAAAACTAAAACAGAGTAGTAATAAGCATTAAAAAACCTGTAGAACAAGTAAAGAAGAAAATAAAAAAGTGATAATTTTCAATAAGTACATTAAATACAAATGGTTTAAACACATCAATTAAGACAAAGATTGGCAGAGTGGAATTAACACAATCCAACTATATGTTATCTACAAGAAACTCATTTCAGATACTAGGAGACTTCAAAAAGTTTGTGGAAAAAATTCCATTATCTTTTAATTCCATTTTTCCATTATGAAGCCCCCTCATATGTATGTTTCTTTACCATTCCCCATATGTAATATTATTATATAATATTTTGTTACATATAACTATCTTAAATATTTAATTTACATGTACTTGGATGACATAGAACACTATTATATACTTTTTTGCTTTAATCTTCAAACATAAGTTATAAAATTCAGTAGAAGAAAAATTCTATTGTGTCTTCTTTTTGCTTACACATTTCTTTGTTTTCTTTCTTTTTTGTCATTCAAATATTCATTCTTTTATCATTTTCTTTCTGTTTAGAGAACTTTCTTTAGCTATTCTTTTAGGGTTGGTGTGTTGGAAACAAATTATCTTTATTTTTCTTAATTTTGGCATGCTTTTCCTTTTATTTCTGAAGGATACTTTTGCAAGGTATGGAAATCTGGTATGGAAGTTTTTTTCTTTCAGTATTTCAGAAAAATGTTGCACCATTTCCCTTAGGCACCCATGGTTTCTGATAAGAAATCTACTGTCTTTTGAATTGCATTTCATTGTGACATTTTAAGATAAGCACTGGACTGCAATATCAGTTTGAACCACAAGGTGGAAGGTTCAAACTCACCAACCGCTCCTCAGAAACTCTATACAGAGTCACTTTGAGTCGGAACCAACTCGACAACGCTTAACAACATAGGCTTGCAAGATTTTTTTCTAGTTTTTATTCATAAGTTTGACTATAATGTCTTTTGTGTGGATTTCTTTGGATTTATCCTGCTATGGACTCATGTGCATCTTGAATATATAATTTTATGTTCCTTTCCAAATTTGGGGAGTTTCAATCATTATTTCTTTGTGTAATTTTTCAACCTTGTCCACTTTTTTTCAGACCTTCATCTAGACTAAGCTGACATCCTTATTAAATCTTTAGTCATAATCTCACAGGTCTCTGAGGATGTATTAATTTTTTAAGTCTATTTTCGCTCTGCTTTTCATACTAGGTGATTTCTATTGTATTTTCCAGTTCACTGATTCTTTCCTCTCTTCCATCTATTCTTCTATTAAGACTATCCACTGAGTTTTAAATCAGTCATTGCAACTTTCAGACCCAAAATTTCTTTGTATCTTCTATTTATTTGCAAAGACTATTTTTTTTTTGTTTGTTTGTTTCAAGAATCCTTGCATTGAAGCATTTCTATGATGGCTACCTAAAAATATTTGTGTGATAATTCTAACATTCTACCATTTCAGTGTTGGCATCCTTTGATTTTTTTTTCCCCCTTCAGTTGAGATTTTTATGATTCTTGGTATGATGAATCAAAATATTTTTTGATTGAAAGCTGAATATTTGAGTAATAGGTTATGAGATTCTAGTTTTTATGTAAACCTTCTATCTTAGCTGGCATTCTCTGACACCATCCCAGCAAAAAAAGTGTAGAATGCTGCCTTATTATGGCCAGTTGGGGATAGAAGCTACATTTCCTTCTCAGCCTTCATCAACACCCAAGGGTGAGTGCTCCTCATTACTCTTGAACAAGTGTAGGAGTTTTAACTCCTCAGTAGGCTTCCCCTGATATTTCTTAACCTGAAATGTGAAACAGTGACTCATTCATGGTTTCCATGTGACCTGCACTAACACTATGGGTGAGAGAAACATCCCCTTATTGCTGAGTGGTGATGAAATTATTGACTCTTCACCAAGTCTTCTCTTGCTTTCCCCTCCTGGAGAGGGGACTTACTGCTTTCAAGTGGGGTGAAATTCTTGGCTTCCCACACAGTTTCTACTGATACCAGAGTAGTGGTAAAAGTTCTGGTTTCTTACTTTGTCTTCTCTGATACCCTGCTAGTAGGAAAAGGGGACTTGGGATGTGTCATTAAATTATAACTTACTAACAAAAAGACAAACAACCTAATAAAAATGGGTAAAGAACTTCAGTAGATATTTCACCAAAAAAGGTATTCAAATAGCCAACAAGTACAAGAATAGATGCTTAATGTTTTTAATCATAACAGTGATGCAAATCAATACCCAAATTAAAAATTATTTCACTACCACAGATAGAATCCTGGTGTGGTGTTGTGGGTTAATGCGCCAGACTGCAAATCCATTTGAATTGCAAGGTTGGTGGTTCAAGCTCATCAGCTGCTCCTTGGAAACCTTATACAGGGTCACTATGGGTCGGGATTGACTTAACAACAACAACAGGATAGATAAGGAGTCCTGGTGTGGTGCTGTACGTTTATGTGCTGGACTTCAAAGTCAGTTTGAACTATAAGGTCAGTGGTTCGAGTTCACCAGCTGCTCCTTGGAAACCCTGTATAGGGTCGTATGGGTCAGAACCAAGTCAACAGCACTTAACAACTGCAATAACAGGATACAGTAAAATATATAAATAAATAAACAGCAAGAAAATTGGAAAATAATAAATGTTGATGAGGGTGTAGGGAAATCAAAAGCCTTACCTGTTGCTGGTGGGAATGGTACAGCCATGGTGGAAAACAGACAGTGCCTCAAAAAATAAACACCCCAGAAATTCCACTCAAAAACAGTTACACAAACAGGCACATGTACACCAATGCTTATTGTAGTACTATTTACAATAGTCAAAATGTGGAAACAGCCTAAATGTCCATCAATGGATGAATAAACAAAATGTGACATGTACATGCAATGGAGTACTACTCTGTCATAAAGAGAAATGAAGTCCTGATACATACTACAACATGGATAAACCTCAAAAACATTATGCTGAGTGAAATAAGTCAATCACAGGAGTACAAATATTGTATGACCTTACATATATGAAATGACTATAACTACTAGGAGTTGGGGAAGAAGGAGTTGGATACTATAGTTTGGGAAACTATGAGTTTCTGTTTATGGTGATGAGGAATTTGGCATCAATTAAGGGTAATGGTTGCACAATGTGCTTAATGTAATTGATGTCACTAAATTGTGCACCTGAAAAATGATAAATTGGTAAATGTGTTATATACATATATTTTTTTCAACAAATTACTGTATTTTGTTTTTAGGTAGATTTAAACTCCACAACTTACTCCACCTCTTGTTTATTAGAAAGAAATAGTATACTCTCAAGATTTGTTGTTGTTGTTGTTAAGTGACATCGAGTCAGTTCTGACCCTTGGCAAACTTGTATAGGGTTTCTGAGGAGCAGCTGGTGAGCTTGAACCATCAACATTGCAGTTCAAATGACTTTGAAATTCAGCACACTAACCAGCATGCCATACTCTCAAGATAAGGAGTTTCAATGACATGAAAGCAGACCATAAAGACAAATGTTAGTGAAGGTAATGGAGTGGTAGGACATCATAGTTTTAACAACCTTCCAGCTGGCACATTTTCTGACACTGGAACTGGTATCAGTTTCATTTAATGCCCTTTTAGTTCCTTTCCAGGGAGCACCATGGCTCTATATGATACACACTGGACTGCAAAACAACAGTGACAACAGTTTGAGCCTACCAGTCACTTCAGGGGAGAAAGATGACACTTTCTGCTCCTGCAAAGATTTCTAGCTTTGGAAGTCCTATATAGGGTCTCTGTGAGTTGGAACTGACTCCATACCACAGTTCCTTTCCATTTTGGTGCTTGCTTTTCCTTGTGGCCTGTCTGCTTGGTATCTGTGGGTCTTGCTTTGGACAATTGGTTCTCCTATTTTGTTGATACTTTAAGTACATTCTTTGCTTATTTTAGGTAATCTATCCCTGGTCCTCATTTAGGCAGTGAAGGCTGATCAACTCAGACCCTTGTTTGACAAACAGGAAAATAGCCCCTTGACCTCTCTTCCTTTCATGGCATCTTCCGTGGGCAAACTTGGCTGCAGAGATTAGTTCTGTCTGATCAAATGAATTAAGTGCTCCAGAAAATGAGTGGCTGAGCTATAGAAGTTTCTATCCAGTAAGTAGACCAGTTGATCTCAGCCTTCACTGATAATTTAACCACATGCCACCTCTGAGATACATTTTAAACTGCAATGTGATGGACAGTGATGGGGTTTGCAGGAAGGCAAACAACAGACAAGCGGATGATGGTGACTAATTACTTGGCCAAATGTGCTCTGTCATTTTGCA
Source organism: Chrysochloris asiatica (assembly GCF_000296735.1). Lineage (NCBI taxonomy): Eukaryota > Metazoa > Chordata > Mammalia > Afrosoricida > Chrysochloridae > Chrysochloris > Chrysochloris asiatica. The sequence continues at coordinate 19,529,070 of NW_006408546.1, read as the reverse complement.
GCTTTTTAACATTCAGAGGTTCCATTGCAGTAGTACACTGTAGTGCAAATGGACAATGGACAAGTTCATAATAAACTTATCTTAATGCTCTATTTGCGAGATCTTAGAAGCAGC
>NW_006408546.1:19524797-19526931 GCF_000296735.1 Chrysochloris asiatica | reverse complement strand
AAATTATTGAATGATGCAGAATGCATCAAAAGAAGATAGGAAGAATACATAGAATCATTGTATCAAAAGGAAATGGTTAATGTTCAACCATTTTGAGAGGTACCATATGAACAAGAGCCAATGATACTCAGGGAGGAAGTTCAGGGTGCATTGAAGGAATTGGCAAAGAACAAAGCTCTAGGAATTGATGGTTTTTAAGAAAGTGAGGCAGCACAAGAGGCACTCAATCATCTCTGCCAAGAAATTTGGAAGACAACTATCTGGCCAACTGATTGGAAGAGATCCATATTTGTGCGCTAATTTCCTTTCAGTGTCTGTTGGCATCAGTGTGTCCTGAACCTAGGATCGTCTCAGTGCAGGGACCCCAGGTCCAAAGGATACACTTCCCTCCTGGCTCTTCTTTCTTTGTGATACTAGGTCCCTCTGTGTTATACATATTTGTAGAGCAATTAAAAAAAAAAAAATGAAACCCAGGGAACTGATAACCATGTCATTATTTTGGTCTGAAGGTCCCTTCTCTCCACCTTTCAGAGTCTTCTCTGTTGATTATATGTATTCTTGCTTGAGTTTTTAGCTATCTTGAGGGAGAAGTAAGAAAAGGTACATCTACTACATCATCCTGGAAATGGAAGTCCCAGTCCACTGCTGTTTTTATTATTATTTTAAAATTTACATTCCATTGTATGGACACACTATTTTATGTATCCATTCACATTTTGATGGCCATTTCTAGTTTTATATTAATGTTGCTGTGAGCACCATCTAATGAAATTATGCTGTATTTTATATGGTGTGGCACTGTAGGAAAGCACTAGACTGTGAACCACAAGGTTGGCAGTTCCAACCCACCAGCTGCTCCTTAGAAACCCGATACAGGGTTGCTTTGAGTCAGAACTGACTCCACGGCACTTAAGATCAACAAAAATCTTTTGTATAAACAAAAATGTCCTCACTTTCTTTCTAACACCAGGTGATACAAATGTCTATCAATCAATGAGAGATAATGACTATACTTGTTTTCAAATTTAATCATGGTCTCCTATTGGGGGGGAGGAGTTATTTTAAGACTAAATTGTAAAATTAATCATTCCCATGAATACTTATAAGATAATAAGTGAAGGAAAAGTAAGACAGAAGACTATCTATCTATCTATCTATCTATCTATCTATCTATCTATCTATCTATCAATGTGTATTTTTTACCTGGTGGGTTGACCCAAACCATTATTTCTGAAGGGATTTAATTTTCAGTAGTCTTGAATGTTTTGGGGAAGGGTGTTTCTACAGTTTTCCATTGATCTTCACTATTAGACATAGAAGTACACAGAGAATCGCCTGGATTTTAGACATACTCTTTTCTTTTGGCCTCATTGAGTGGTAGTAACTCAATTTCTGCTCAGTTATGAGGATTATTCCAGCCTAGTCTAGTCACCATTCTTTTTTTGCTTCAATGGAGTCTAAATGACCATGTAACTTGTCTCCACTGCCTATTCAACTGAATGATAAATGAGTGTTCTGGTGGCAGCACTCCTTTCTGGAGAACTAAGACCTCCAAACTTACATAACTCAAGTTTACAGAGGCAGGAATTATATTTATTTATAATTATTAATACTTATAATTACTGACCCAAAGTATATTTATCTATGCTTTTGCATCAGTGAATAGAATATGTTGTTATGCTGGTGAGTGAGACCTTGAGTGCCATAAAAAAATAACATGTGAAGTGCTGTTGAGTTGGTTCTGACCCACAGTGACCATTTATAGGGTTTCCAAGTTGCAGCTGGTGAGCTTGAAATGCCGACCTGGCAGTTCAAATGACTTTGCAGTCTGGTGCATTAATCCATAGGACCACACCAGGACTCACCCCCTCCACCCCTCCACCCCACAAACCAACAAAAAACTACTAGGATCTCCTAAAAATGCATCAAAAGATTTTGCAAAAAGAATAAAAAAAGAACCCACAGACTGGGAAAAAAATTTTGTCAATGACAATTCAGACAAGGGGCTGTTGTTGTTGTTAGGTGCCATCAAATCGGTACCAACTCATAGCGACTCTATGCACAACAGAACGAAACACTGCCTGGTCCTGAGCCATCCTCACTACTGTTGCCATGCTTGAGTCCATCGATGATG
>NW_006408546.1:19522892-19524398 GCF_000296735.1 Chrysochloris asiatica | reverse complement strand
GCTCTTTGCTCTTCAACACTTTAAAAAGTTCTTGCACTGCAGATTTGTCTAGTGCAATATGTCGTTTGATTTCTTGGCTGCTTCTTCCATGAGTGTTGATGGTTGATCCAAGGTAAATGAAGTCTTGGACAACTTCAATCTTTTCTCATTGGTAAGAATGTTGTTTCTTAGTGCAGTGGAGAGGATTTTTGTTTTCTTTATATTGAGAGGCAATCCATACCGAAGGCTATGGTCTTTGATCTTCATTAGTATGTATTTTAATTCCTCTTCACTTTTAGCAAGCAAGGTTGTATCATCTGCATATTGCAGGTTGTTAATGAGTCTTCCTCCAATCCTGATGCCATATTTTTCTTCATAGAATCCAGCTTCTTGGATTATTTGCTCAGCATACAGGTTGAGTAAGTATGGTGAAAGAATACAGCCCTGTTGCACATCTTTCCTAATTTTAAACCATTCAGTGTTCCCATGTTCTGTTTGAGCAACTGCCTCTTGGTGTATGTACAGGTTCCTCATGAGCACAATTATGTGTACCAGAATACTCATACTTTGCATTGTTGTCCATAGCTTGTCATGATCCACACAATCAAAGGCCTTTGTGTAGTCAATAAAACACAGGTAAACATCTTTCTGATATTCTCTGCTTTCAGCCAAGACCCATCTGACATCAGCAATGATATCACTTGTTCCACATTCTCTTCTGAATCTGGCTTAAACTTCTGGAAGTTCTCTGTCAATGTATGCTTGCAACTATTTCTGTATTACCTTTAGTAAAACTTTACTCGCATGGGATATCAAACATATTATCCATTGATTTCCACATTCTGTTGGGTCACCTATGTTTGGAATGGGCACAAATATGTATCTCTTCCAATCAGCCAGCCAGATAATTGTCTTCCAAATTTCTTGGCATAGAAGAATGAGTGCCTCCAGTGCCGCATCACTTTGTTGAAAGATTTCAATTTTTATTCCATCAATTCCTGATGCCTTGTTCTTTGCCAATTCCTTCAGGATCATTGGCTTTGGCTTCTTCCTTTAGTAGCATTGGCTCTTGATTATATGGTGACTCTTGAAATGGTTGAACATCAACCATTTCATTTTGACTCTGTGTATTCATTCCATCTTCTTTTGATGTTTTCTGCATCACTCAATAATTTGCACAGTGAACCCTTTAATAACAAAAGTTGAGACTTGAATTTTTCCTTCAGTTCCCCTAGCTTGAGAAACGCTGAGCGTGTTCTTCTTTTTTGGTTTTCTGACTCCAGATCTTTGCACATTTCATTGTAATATTTCACTTCATCTTCTCAAGCAGTTCTTTGAAATTTTCTGTTCAGCTCTTTTACCTCTTCATTTCTTCCATTTGCTTTAGCATCTCCATGCTGGAGAGCAAGTTTCAGAGTCTCTTCTGACATCCATTTTGATCTTTTCCTTCTTTCTTGTCTTCTTAATGACTTTTTGCTTTTTTCATGTATGATTTTCTTGACGTCATCCCACAACTCTTCTGGTCTT
>NW_006408546.1:19519533-19521757 GCF_000296735.1 Chrysochloris asiatica | reverse complement strand
TTCCAACCTGAGGGGCTCATTTTCTGGCACTATATATGACAGTGTTTCTCTGCTATTTATAAGGTTTTCAGTGAGTAAATATTCAGAAGTAGTTCATCACTCTTCTTAGTTTTTCTTTGTGTGGAAGCTCATATGAAACCTGTCCACCATAAGTGACCCTGCTGGTAATTAAAATACTGATGGCATAGCTTTCAGAATCACAGCAACTCACAAGCCACCACAGTACGACAAACTGATATGCAAGTGGTGGTCTGAAAAAACCATAGAGCATATAAAACATAATCACTATTTGAGAAATTATTTATTTGTGTTACTAAAAAACAGAAATTGTGGCTTTATTACAATGTTGATTTTTACGTTACTTTTTGGCAAAAAGGACCCCAAATCCTGAAAAATCGTTACAATGATTTTCTTGGCCTACCTATATAAATGTTTCAGTCTTGAATTCAGTAAATCTGAAAATGTGAATTTTATGCCAAACACCATCCTGTTGTAGCAATGCAAACTAAAATTGAACCGATAGATCACTTTGAACTATTTCAAACCCACCAGTCACTCATCAGACCCTAGAAAGAGTTAGAAACAACTCAAATGTCACTTAACGACAGCCGCCATATTATAACAACTTTACCATTTACTTGTGAAAGAAATGGATTCAAGTTTCCTGTGTATAGGTCACTAAAATAGTGTTCATTATAAATTTTTTATATTACTGTCTCTTAAGATTAATGAACAAAATTTCAATTTTTATCAGATTTCATTTGGTGTCTATTAGTGTAGTAATTTTTAAGTGTATATATTTTTCCAATTTAAAAATGTCTTTATAATATTTTTGTCTATATTCATGAATGATATCAATGACTGTTCGTTCTTTTCTTTGTTGTTATCTTCATTTAGTTAATATCAGGGTTATGATTCTGTCATAGTATTAACTAAGGAATTTTTCATATTTTTCTATGCTTAAGACTTTAAATGATGAAGGAATTATGAGGTCTCTGATGATTTTCTACCACTCACCCATAAAAAATGCAAACTTTTATGCAATTTTGTGTTTGTAATTTAATTAGCATTATGTCTTTAATCATTATTATTTTAGATTTTTTTTCTTTTATCATTTTTGGAAGTTTTCATTGTGCTAGATTTAGCATACATTTCCTACAGAAACCAGTACATTTTGCCTCATGCTATTTCTATGAAAAGATGCTTGATATCAGTCTAATTTGCATTCTTTTCAGATACTATGCTATTTCTCCCCTGTGTCTTAGAAATTTTTCTTTCAGTTCATAGCTAACTATATAAACCTAGGGGTATTTAATGAACTATATAACTTTTGTTTAATTACATATGCTCTGCTTTAGATGAGCCCTTCCAACTTAAGGTTCAGGTTTTCAGTCAAGAAAGTTTTCTTCTATCACTTTGTTTCCTTTCTTGTTTATTGCTTCCCATGTTTGTCTCTCTCTCCTGTTTATTTTTATACAGTCCATTTAAAAAATGCTATGTAAAATGGGGATCATACAATTTTAATACTTTGTTTTTACTTTTATTTTTCCTTTTCCACTAAGCGCAAGGCTTTTAATAATTACTTGACTTCTTTGGTTAAACAACAATTCATGCCTTTTTTGATTCTTGTATTATTAATTTTAAAACACTCTGGTTGTTATATTTTTTGCTTCTAAATGATCAATTCTAGATCTTATTTTTATTTAGTTATCTTCCTTTTGTTGGTTTGCTTTTTTCTGTTAATTTCTTTCTTTTGAAGTTGAATCTTTACTTTATATTCAGTCTTTGCATAGCATAATAAAAAGATTTAAGGCTGTGGCTTGATCTCTAACATTCTGCCCTAGTTTAAAATATAAAATAATATTTATTTTTCATTCACTTCAAATTTTTACTTTTATTTTCACTTTAATCTGAAGCATGTTTTAGAAGGCTGCTATTTAAAAAATTCATTTAAATTTAATTAAACATTTCATTATAATACATTCAGATAATGTGGCCTAGGATTTTACTTTCTGTTGTTTTAATCAGTACTTTTCTTTTAACTAATAGCTTTTAAATATCATGCTTTTTTTTTTTATATATAACTTATACTCTTGTATCCTTAACTAACACTTATAAAAAAGCATGTATAATTTGTGTTCTTTCAAGTATGAAAACATGTTGATATTTTTACCATAAAGTTTTACTTTTTACTTAAAAAAAAAAAAAGTAAATACCATGGTTT
>NW_006408546.1:19516471-19518212 GCF_000296735.1 Chrysochloris asiatica | reverse complement strand
CAGCATTATTCACAATAACAAAAAGATGGAGACAGCTCTAGTTGCCAATCAGCAGAGGAATGACTAAAACAACTTTAGCACCTAAACACAATGGAATATTGTGCAACATTGAGGAATAACAATGAATCTACAAAATACTGCATGACATGGAGGAACCTGGAGGACATTATGCTGAGTGAAATTAATTGGTCACAAAGGGACAGATATTGTATGAGACCAGAACTGTGAAAAATCAAGAAAAGATTTTTATTCTTTAATGAACATTCCATGATGGTTACCAGGGGTAGGAAGGAAGGGAGAATTATTCACTGGGTAGAGTGTAGACACATGATAACTTATATGATACGATTCTAAGGGGTAGAGGAAGGAAAAAAGAAAAAAGGAATTGCTTTCTAGTCTTTTTTGTTGTGAAAAAATGGAATGACTTGCAATGACTTTATTATATATGCTAAATAAAGTTTCTATTAGTTTTTAGAACATATCATTGTATACCATTTGTTGCCAGACAGTTTGGAAATAATGAGATTTTACCTAAACCAAGACCTTTCCTGAAAAGTAAATAGCATTTTATAAGTGAAATTTTATATTTAATAGAATTCAGAGATATGTATGGCACTTTGGCCAATCTCTGTTATCTAGAGTTTGAAAAATTTCCATTTTACTCTAATTAAAAATAATTGAAGTTCCATTTAATCCAGGGAGAGGACAGCCTCAGAGTTAGTGGACCCTAAAGCTTTACGACTGTCAAAGCCTTCACAAAATTTTTATTCTATCCCTGAGGTCCAACCCAAGGTAAGATTTTAGTGTTGTAGTCATTCTCAATGAGACTTTAAGTTTAAAGAAAAATGGTAATGAGTGTTTGAAGCAGTAAGTTTAGGAGAGCTATATTCATGCCGTTCTCTTGACTAAGCAGCTCACTAATTAAGGTTCCCAGACAGCATCATGTGATTTTTATCTGTAGATTAATTCCTTTTCCATGGATCAGAGTGCCAACAAAAGGTGACAGTATCAGGGAAAAGGATCCTTGCAATGGTCCAAGATAGAATTGTTGTCAAAATAGCACCAAGTCCTCATGGGGAGTCAAAATAACACCAAAACACAGGGGGAGAGACAGGGGAGGCCAGTGTGGATAAGCAGGAACCAGAATGGAAGTGGTTTAGGAATAAAGTAAGGAAATTCCTGGGTAGTTTCTGACCCCATAACTAATGAATATAATTTAATGGAGTATATGCTAACTATAATAATATAATGGAGTACGATGGGTGAGGTAAGGGGAATGAAGTAGATATGTAAGGCGATCCTAAATGTACAGGACCATCAGATACTATCTAAGGGCCTCTTGGTGTTTATTTCCCTTTCTGTGTGTTACAATTATGGCGATAAAATCTGTTGTAAATAAACAACATTTTCAGTTAATTGATTTTGCCCTTTTATGGCTATAAGTATTAAAATATTTTATTATAAAAAGTATAGGTTGTTGTTGTTGTTAGGTGCCATCGAGTTGGTACCGACTCATAGTGACCCTATGTACAGCTGAATGAAACACTGCCTGATCCTGGGCCAACCTCACTTTGTTGCTACGGTAGACAGATACAAACTTGAGTGAAGGGAAGAGCAAGATCAAGGCAAAAGAAGTCAGAGGGAATAGCTCAAGAGTTAAAAGCAACAAAGGTAAATACTATTACATATGCAATCCTGTAATAACAGTAATAACAGTCAACGAGTGGATACATTGATAGAC
>NW_006408546.1:19515258-19516081 GCF_000296735.1 Chrysochloris asiatica | reverse complement strand
CGCGGGAGAAAGATGAGGCTTTCTGCTCCCGTAAAGATTGACAGCCTCGGAAACCCTGTACAGGGTCACTATGAGTCGGAACTGACTCCACGGCAAATAACAACAACAAAAACAGCAATCCTACTTTGGTAAGTAGAGACTAGAGTCTTAAAAACTTGTGAATGACCATTTGAGGATCAATTATTGATCTTTTTCCATCTTGAGCAAAAAAAAAAAAAAAAAAGGATTAAGGAAATCAAACACACATGGAAACTATTAGTTCCAAAGACTAATGGACCATGCAAACTTCAGTCATCAAGACTTTGAGACCAGAAGAACTAGATGGTGCCCAGCTACCACTGCTGACTGCTGTGAAAGGAATCACAATAGGAGGCCTTGAACAGAATGGGAGTAAATGTGTAACAAAACTCAAAGTCACAAAAAAGACCAGGCTCAGTGGTAGGATAGTGGCTGGTGGAACCTCTGAGAATATGACCCATAGAGACCTTTTAAGCCTGGAACTGATCTCATCCTAGTGGCTCAATTTCAGTCAAATAATAAACAATCCTATAAAGTAAACAATATACTGGTGGTGGTTGTATGTTGTGCGGTCAGTTCTAACTCATAGCGACCCTGTATATGGCTTCCTATGGCTTCCGAGGCTGTAAATCTTAATGGAAGCAGAAAGCCTTATCTTTCTCCCATGGAACTGCTGGTAGTTTCCAACTGCTGACCATAGATTGGTAGCCCAACTCATAACCAGTATGCTATCAGAGCACCATGAATAATATACTTGTTGTTGTTGTTAAGTGCCGTCGAGTCGGTTCCGACCCATAGCGATCCT
>NW_006408546.1:19483246-19500199 GCF_000296735.1 Chrysochloris asiatica | reverse complement strand
TGTTCCCATATGATAGAATTTAGCAAAACCAATGATTTATTTATTGTGAATACTTTTTTAAGGTAACATAAAAGAACTCTTAACAACAACAACAACAACAACAACAAATTATTGAATAATGCTGGAAACATCAAAAGAAGATGGAAGGAATACACAAAGTCACTGGACCAAAAACAATTGGTCAATGTTCAATAATTTCAAGAGATAACATTTGACCATGAGCTGATGATACTGAAGGAAAAAGTATAAGCAGCACTGAAGGCATTGGTGAAAACAAGGCTTCAGGAACTGACAGGTACAAATTTTAAAGATTCAACAAACTAATGCAGCACTGGAGACACTCACTTGTCTATGTCAAGAAATTTGGAAGACAGTTAGTTCGTCAACCAGGTGGATTGGAAGAGATCCATAGTTGTGTCCATTCAAAAGAAAGGTGACACAATGGAAATGTGGAAATCATCAAACAATATCATTAATATCACATGTAGTTAAGTTTTGCTGAAGATATTTTAAAAATGATTGCAACAGTATATCAAAAAGGAGCTTCCAGAAATTCAAGCCAGATTCAGAAGAGGAGGGGAACTAAGAATATCATTACTGACATCAGATGGATCTTGGATGAAAGCAGAGAATATCAGAAAGATGTTTACTTGTACTTTATATACTATGCAAATGCATTCAACTGTATGGATCATAATGAACTATGGATAACATGGTGAATAATAGGTATTACAGAACATTTCACTGTGCTCCTGAGGAACCTATACACAGATTAATAAGCAGTTTGACTAGAACAAGGGAATACTGAATGGTTTTAAATCAAGAAAGGTGTGCATCTGGGTTGTATCCTTTCACTAGACTTATTTAATTCGTATGCTGAGTGAATAATCTGAGAATCTGGATTATATGAAGAAGAATGTGACATCAGGATTGAAGGAAGAGTCATTAACAACCTGTGATATGCAGATGACACAACCCTGCTTGCTGGAAAGTAGAGGACGTGAAATAGTTACTGAAGAAGATCAAAGACTACAGCCATCAGTATGGATTGCACCTCAATGTAAAGCAAACAAGAATCCTCACAACAGGACCAATAAATAACATCATGATAAATGGAGAAAAGATTGAAGTTGTTAAGTACTTCATTTTGCTTAGATCCACAATCAATTTTCATTGAAGCAGTATTCAAAAAATCAAATGATGGATTGAATTAGGCAAACCTGTTGCAAAAGACCTCTTTAAAGTGTCCAAGAGCAAAGATACCAGTTTGCGGACTAAGGAATGCCTGACTCAAGCCATGGTAATTTCAGTAGCCTCACATGCATGTGAAAGTTGGGCAATGAATACGGAAACCATAGAAGAATTGATACATCTGGATTGTGGTGTTGGCAAAAAATATTGAAAGTACCATGGACTGCCAGAGGAACCAACCTATCTGTCTTAGAAGAAGTACAGCTTGATTGTTCCTTAGACATGAAGATTGTGAGACTTTTCTTATACTTTGGACCTATCCTTAGGAAGGACTAGTCCCTGAAAATGAACATTGTCTCTGGAAAAGTGAGGGTCGATAAAAAAGAGGAAGACCCCATAACAAGAAGGATTGACATAGTGGCAAGAACAATGGGTTCAACACGACAACAACTATAACGATGGAGCAGTACCGGGCAGTATTTTGTTCTGTTGTGCATTGCGTTCCATGAGTTGGAACCAACTCAACAGTGCTTCTCAATAATAACAGCAAGGCAGTGAAGAATGAGTCCTGTGGTTCAATGATTAATTGCTAGGTTTAATGGTTGGTACTTAGAACCCACCCACTGGTTTCATGGGAGAAAGATATGGTGTTCTATGTCCGTATGTATTACAACCTAGAAAGCCCTATAGAGAAGTTCTATTCTCTCACATGGTATCTCTGTAATAAGAGAGTGACCAAACCATATGCATAAGGAATAAGAAGTAGTAAGTACAAACGTGTAGACCAGGAACATGCTTGAGATGTGTAAGAAATGTCAGGGAGGCCAGTTGCCAGAAAAACACCTGTATTTTTGGCCCAAGCAATTTTAGGAATAGAGTTACAATTAAGTGAATTGGGAAAGATGCGAGTAGGAGCAGAATTTGTCATTTTGTTTGTTGTTGTTTTTTGAAAATCAGTTGCTTGATATAGAACCTATTTGTTTTAATATGGCTTTCAGACTCCTAGTGGAGATGTTGAGCAGGAATGGCACATGAGCCTGAAGTTTAGGCTTACAGTTAAGGCTGGACATGTCCTTTCTGGAGCCATCAGCATGTAGATGTATGCAAAGTCATGTGAGTAGATGACATTAGTAAGGGACTGAATGTAGTTCAAAATGAAAAGATCTGTAAGACCCAAGAACTGAACAGTGGAGCAGGCCCAAGTTAAGACTTGAGAGGCACAAATTTGCAAATAAGATGAAAGAAGTGGCCAGTGAGATAATAAGGCAATAATAAGGATATCTGGTGTCTAGGAAGCCACTTGAAGGGATACTTGATTGAGGAGTGATTAGGAAATGAGTGTGATGAGGGAATGATCAAATGCTGTGAATAGCCCAAGTAGTCAAGTGTGTGTGTGGGGAGGAGGAACGTGCAGTGGGAGTGTTTTGTGGGTGGTGGTTTATGAATGGTTAATTATTTGTGTGAGTTTTGAAGAACTGTCATTTGATGAAAGAACATTTCAAAAAACAACTATAAACAAAGTCAAAGAGAACTGAAAGTGAATCCATTCAGTGGAGTGTCGAGTAATTCCATGGATGCTTTGGGAGATGCTGGGAGATGAGGCTGGAAATGTTGTGAAGGACTGTTATGGATTAAATTGTATCCTCCCAAAATAAATGTTGAAATCCTAACTCCTGTGCCTGTGAATGGGATTCTGTTTGAAAATAGATGTTTTCCTCTTCTTGCATTAATTAGATATGCTAAGTAAATTGAGCCCTAAATGCAATCATTTTGGAGTGGTCTTTAATAAAATGGGAGCACAGAGAAATACACACATAAGGTGGGGAAGATATGTGATGTTGGAAACAGATACCTCTATGACCTTGATTTGGACTTTTAGCTCCTAAAATTGTGAGACAATACATTTCTGCTCTTTAAAGTCATCTACTTTGTAGATTATTTTGTTATGGAAGCCCTAGTAATCTAAGACATGGGCCTCACATGCTTTCTTGAGGAAAAGGGAAAGAGAGAAAGGATGATCATTTGATGAAGCTGAATGAAAATGAGTGAAGTTAACATTTTTCATGACAAAACTGCCAGTTCACTACTATTACTTCCATTTTACAGACATGGACTATGATACTCAGGTGAAGTAACTGGCCTAACACCCCACAACTTGTAGGGTGTTTTCTATTTCAGATAATTGTGCTGCCTTTCTTAGAGGTTTGGATGGAGATGTTTGGACTAGAGAGTGCCACATTCAGATGTATGTTTTGGGCTGAATTCTGGCACCAGAGTGGGGCATAAGTTTGGAGGCAGACATGATTACCTTCTGGGATTTCTGAAATCATTTCAGATGGGTGAACACCTACACTACCTGCATGTGCTTCTGAATTGTTTACCTTATATTTTCAGCCAGGTGAGCCATACCATACAGCCTAGGAGCCATGTGCTGGGGTGTTGATAAGGACGGAAATGCTGCTTCTTGTGCAAGTCTAAAGAGAGCCATTTCAAGTCAATGTCAGTACAGGCACTTAGTGGGGGAGCATCATTCTCTGAGCATCTACTGCACCAAGACTTTATTACGATAATGGGTGTAAGAAATATCCATGAGACGTGCACATCAGAGGATAACGAGAACCCCAAACCATGACATGTCCAATGAACTGTTTAATTGGAAAGGATTTTATTGGAGATGGAGGCTACCCTCCTGACTCTCTAACTATGATGGGAAATTATGGAGTGTCGATCATTATCAACACTGCCCACAACCCAATGGCAGAATGAAATCATAAAAATGCAAATTATGCTGTAATTAAAGAGGAAAGAGGAAGAAGCAAAAACATTTAGCTGAGCATGGCCTTCAGAGTCCTTTACAGCCTTTGAAAAGCCATCAGGCTTTCAGGGTCTGCCTTGAAATCATACTCGTAATTCTGTTGATGGGGGCAGGAGGCTAATGAGGAGGGATGATTCTGAGGGAGCCAGAACAATGTCATCTCAGATGGGTAGTTGCTCAGGGGTGTCAATTGATGGTAGTCTGACCACTCACACAAGGAGAAGGGCAGACTCTCTGCTAGCTATTGGTCCTCCCCACAGTTGTTTTTTTATCATCTTTCAGGGGCCAATCATTGGGGTGTGGTAGCAAAGGAATAGGGAACAGGTGCATTTTTCATATGGGGAGGCAATGCTAAGATTTTCATTGACTGTAATCTCATGTAGTTTTTAATTTCATGTTTGAATACCTCTAAGATTCATAAAGCTCCAAGATAAAATTCTATGCATATGTGGAGTTCTGATGATGCAGTGGGTTAAATAAAAGGCTGCTTACTGAGCTGTCAGTGCTTTAAGCCCACCAGCCACTCCCTGGTTGAAAAATGAGGTAGCTTGCTTCCATAAAAGTTACAGCCTCAGGGACCCTACAAGGCAGTTCTCCTCTGTTCTGCAGGGTTGATATGAGTCGGGATTGACTCACTGGTGGTGGGTTTGTTTTTCTGTATATGTTATAGTATATGTAAAAACCCTTTTTCACTTTGTTGTTGTTAAGTGCCATCAAGTCGTATAGGGTTTCCTAGGAGTGGCTGGCGAGCTGGAACCATTGACCTGGCAGTTCAAACTAACCTTGCAGTCCTGTACATTATTTCACCCTTCCCCTTCCTTTGACTCTAAGCACAGAAACTACTATTATTGGTTTTCTTGGTATTTCTGCTCACAGAAGCAAATATTACTATGTGAGGCTAAGTAAAAAGTATTGTTACAAAAGCACAGACACTTTTTAAAAGCAAATAATAAAAAAATTTGAAGTTATTATTTCTCAACATAGTCTCCATCTAGTTCTGAAGACAGTGTTTCTATGGAAGACCATAGAAGAATCAATGCATTTGAATTATGGTGTTGGAAGAGAATATTAAAAGTACCATGGACTGCCAGAAGAACACACAAATCTGTGTTGGAAGAAGTACAGACAGAATGTTCCTTAGAAACCAGATTGTGAGATTTCATCTGCCATACTTCTTCAGCCATTATAAAAAAGATAACGTGTCCTTGGAGAAGGACATCATTCTTGGTAATGTGGCTGTTATTAGGTGCCTCATTCTGATCCTACACACAACAGAACGAAACATTGTTTGGTCCTGAGCTATTCTCATAATGGTTACGCTTGAGTCTATTGCTGCTGTCATTGTACCAATCCATCTATTGCTGCTGTCATTGTACCAATCCATCCACTACACCTAACATGATGTCCTTCTCCAGGGACTGGTCCCTCTTGATAACATGTCCAAAGGATGAGAGCCAAACTCTCATCATCTACCTTTCAAAAGAGCATTCTGCTTATACTATCCAACTTTCACTTACATATGAGGCTATTGAAAATACCATAGCTTGGGTCAGGCTCATTTTAGTCTTCAAACTGGTATTTTTGCTCTTGAATACTTTAAAGAGTTTTTTTCAACAGATTTGCCTAATTCAATCTGTCATTTGATTTCTTGGCTACTGCTTTCATGAACACTGATTGTGGATCCAAGCAAAATGAAGTATTTAATGCAACTTCAATCTTTTTTTCCCATTTATCATGATGTCATTTATTGGTTCAGTAGAAGAACATGGCATCAGAACTTATAGAAGACTCATTAACAACCTGTGATATGTAGATGATACAACATTGCTTTCTGAAAGCACAGGGGACTTGAAATGCTTACTGATGAAAATCAAAGACTACAGCCTTCAATATGATTGTACATCAAAGTAAAGAAAACACAAACCCTCACAAACGGACCAATAAATAATATCAATAACAGTGCCACACCGATAGTCTGAAATTGGTGTGGAACTGTAGGATAAGCTCTAGACTGTTAACCACAAGGTCAGTGGTTCAAGCCCACCAGTCACTCCTTGGAAACACTATAAGTAGAAATTGACTCGACTGCACTCAACAACAATAGTAGGAATAGAAAAATTTCCTCAAACACAGAAAAAGATAAATTTAGAACTAAAAGAGGTCTTCATGGAATTAAAGAAATTCAAGGAACTCATGATTTTAGATTAATGGTATAAATAAAAATTTAAAAACTTAAATTCCTATGTAACAGACCAAGGAGAGATCCCAGACAGTGAGTGCTGGGACTGAAGAATTGGCATCATGGAAGATGAACAAATTCTGTGGATATTAACTGTTGTGTTATGACTTCAGCCTTGTGATATTGTTATACCCTCTTCCCACACACCCTTCAATCATGGTTGCTTATGTAGTCAGTAGCATCCAAGAACACACCCCTAATTCCAGAAAGTTTTCCAGGGTAATGGCATTGGGAAGGAAAAGTGGAGAATAATATACACAATATTGTGTAGCACAACTCAACAGGATTGGAAGTTTTGTTTTTGACTGCAATGGCAAAGGTTGAGGAAAACTTGCACTTTTATTGTAACAATGAGAAATCATGGGATTAGTCAAAAAACAAAAACAAAAAAAAAGCCATCAAAGAGGTGTGAGTGCAAAGAAACTTAGAACTAAACTCCAGAAAGATCAGTATTTCCTAGGTGAGCAAGAGAGACAGATTTGAGTCTGTTGCCGATATTGGGAACATTGTAGGCAAAAGAACGAGCTTGTTAGAAAAAGAGCCTTTGTTAGGGATGAGGAGAAACAAAACTAACTCTTGGTAAATCTATGACTGGCATTGGATGTGAAACTTGAGTGACCTTGAATGCAAAGACAATGTATTCTGTCAGGTAATTCTCGCATATAGAAATTTGCTGAGGAAGCAAAGTTTGTGGCAGGTCTGAAAAGGAAGAAAAGATCTTGTAATTTTGAAGTCTTCAGTTTCAAAATTGTGTGAACTTGTAGTCACATGGTCTTGCAGTCTTGAATTTCTTGACCCTGAAATTCTAAGACTTCACAATCTCATGATATGTAGTCACTCAGTCTTGTTATTTAAGAGTTTTAAGGTCTAGTTATCTGGTGGTCCTTTAGGATATGTGTGAACTGAACTTAATCAAAGCTACAACCAAATATTTATCTAATACAGCTTCTGCTGATATAAAAGATGGTAACACACTGACTGCCCCAGAAACTGATAACTGGTCTGAAAAACAAAAGAAATTTTACGCAGACTAAAGGAGATTTGTACAGCTTGCTGATGCTTGTTTTCAGTGGCTAACAATTCGGAAATGGCCCGTCTCTCCTTCTCCCTAATTAATCTTAGACTAGAAGCTCTGCAGAAACCTCTCCACCATGGGTGATCCTGCTCGTATTCAAATCACCAGTGGCATGGCTTTGAGCATCACAGCAACACACAAGACACCACACTATGACAAATTGACAGACAAGTGGTGGAGTTCAAATTTTAAGTCCTAACTTTTTCTATGATGGACAGGTTTTCAGTGGCTAAATATTCTGTAGTCCATCTCTCCTTCACAGTCTGTCTTAGTCTAGAAGCTCAGCAGAAACCTGTCTCCCTTGGGTTAGCCTCCTGGTATTTAAAATACTGGTGGCATAGATTTAGCATCACAGCCACACACAAGTCACCATAGTATAAAAACTGACTGATGAAACATTGTCTGATACAGTGCCTAAAGATGAGCCCTTCAGTATGGAAGGCACTCAAAATATGACTGGGGAAGAGCTGCCTCCTCAAAGTAGAGTTGACCTTAATGATGTGGATGGAGCAAAGCTTTGGGGACCTTCATTTGCCAATGGAGCACAATTCAAAGTGAGAAGAAACAGCTGCAAACATTCATTAATAATTTCCATGATATAACATCACTTATTCCACTTCCTTGACTGAATTTCCTGTTTCATTCCTCCTTCTTTCTTAACCCTTCTGAACTTTGTCCTTGGATAAATGCTGCCCTTTTGATCTCAAATGGTTGATTAGTCTAAGGTGTGCATACCTCACTAATGTTATTGTTCCTTATATACTTGTTAATTTATTAGTTTATTCCTCTTTATTGCTAAATAACATTTTACCCTTTTCTTTGTGTTTTTTGTTTGTTGCCTCTGTTTTTATATTTTGTTCTCCTGTCTTTCCCTGTCCTTCATTCATTTGCATTTATTGAATATTTTTAGAATTTCTCTTTGGTTGTAAAATTTATTTTAGTTCTGGCTGTAGATACAGTCTATATCTCCTTAATTTTTCACAGCCTACTTACTGTTAATATTGCAACATTTCATGTAAAATGAAGAACCTTTACAGTAATATATGTTCATTTACCCATTGTGAGAAAATAAATTCTGTTTGCTCAAGCTGCCCACTTGTAGTATTTCTGTTATAGCAGTACTAAGACACTATGAAAATGTATAATTATACTGCTAAGAGGTTCTTCATTGTATAGCTAGTGGTATAATAATATATGTTCAAGGTAGACTGTGATAAAGAAGCATATTGTAATGAAAAGAGAAACCAAACCCAAAACCCAAAGAAATTACAGCTAAAAAAGCCTATTGAGAAGACAGAATATAGAACTAAAATCAAAACAAAACCCAAAAGACTGGATTAATCCAAAATTAAAGAAGTAATAAAGAACAAAGGAGACACATAATAGAAAACAAATAATAGACATGATCTCAATTATATCAAGAATTATATTAAAGGTAAATGGATTAAATACACTATTTAATAGACAGAGATTGCCAGACTAGATTTTCAAAAGCAAGACCCAAGCCTATGCTATATAAAAGATACAGTTGACATATAAAAACACACACAGATTGAAGTAAAAGGATGGAAAATCTATACCATGCAAACATTAAGTATAAGAAAAATTAGTGTGGCTATACTAAAATTGCATATGGGACATTGCCAGATAAAAAGAAATGACCACACAGGTTTATTTCATAATGAGGAGGCTGCATTTTAGTTTAAACACTTCTAAAAGATTTTTCAACACTCATCTGTCTGCTGTACTGTGGTGACTTGCATATTTCTGTGATGCTGGTATTTCCAGTGATACAGGATCACCCATGGGAGACAGATTTTAGTGGAGTGTCTTAGTGGACTAAGACTGGGAAGAAAGTCCTGGAGATATGCTTCAGAAAAAAATGGCCAGTGAAAACCTTATGAATAGCAATGCAATATTGTCTAATGTAGTGCTGGAAGGTGAGCCCCTGAGGTTAGACTTGCAAAATACTATTGATACAATGGCTGCAGCTATGGGCTCAAACATAGCAATGATTGTAAGGATGGCACAGGATTGGTCAATATTTCATTGTATCTTACATAGGGTTGCTATGAGGCAGAACTGACTTGACAGCATCTAGCAACAACAAGAACAAAAGAATTCTGCATTGCTAAGCATCTGTTTGGTGTTTGAGACGTGTGCCTTATTCTTTCTTTTTTTGGTTCCTATCTATCTCCCTCCTGTCTAATATTATTAATTTATTTATAAAGTTGTTTTTTCAGTTTTAATTGTTGGAAAACTACTTTGAAATAAACAATAAAATCCATTTTTAAAAATTGCTTATCATTCTACCCTCCTAAAGATCTATCTGCCTTCCTTTTATTTGTCTCTCTTTGTTCCTTGTCCAAATACAGATGAAGTTTTTCTAGCTGAAGTTATGGCATGAATACAATTTGGGATTCACATTGTTGACTTACAGGAGCCCTGGTAGCCTAGTGGTTTATGAGCTGAGCTGCTAAACACAAGGTCAGTAGTTTGAATTTACCAATTGCTCCATGGAAGAAAGATGAGGCTATCTACTCAATGTAAAAATTTACAGCCTCAGAAACCCTGTCCAGGGTTACTATAAGTTGGAATCAACTCTAAGGCACACCACCACCACCATTGTTCACTTATATCAGTAAAACACTTTGTTCATGTAGCATGTAATTATTGCAGTGTTTTTCAACCTAAGCACCACTAACATTTTGCACTGGATAAATCTTGTTGTTGGGGATGAAGCTGTACTGTGTATTTCAGGTTGCTTGGCAGCATCTCTGACATTTATCTATTAGATTCCAGAACCAACTCTTTGAATGTTGTGGCAATCAAATGCTAACACATATATACTGCTGAATGTTCCTAGATGTCAAAATTGTTTTCAATGAGAATCACTGAATTACAGTAGATATTTTTTATTGGTTATTTAACATTATATACACTTGTATCACTGTAAGATAAGCACTGGACCTCAAGGTCAGTTTAAATTAAAAGGTCAGTGGTTCAAATCCACCAGTTACCCCTCAGAAACCCTGTATAGGATCACTATGAGTTGCAACTAACTTGATGGCACTTAACAGTAGATGACTCATAATTTGCCAAATTATATCAGGTCCAACATTTTATCATTTAACATACCTTATAAACACATGCCCATAGCTCTTTCTTTCTTCTAGACTATTTCTTTTAGGGAAACTTCCTGGGAGTGGGGTTTATAGGCTAAAGGGTATTTGTCCTTTCAGGGTCTTTGAAAAAAGGAGTGATCTTCAGAGGTGACTATCAGATCTAAGCTGGGCCTTTATATGGTCTCATGCCCTGAATTAGCCTCCTCTTGATATAAATCATTGTAATCATTTAGCACCCATCTGTGCCACTGAGAAAAGTGCTAGGTGACTTACACATTTTTGGTGCTGGGTTGACAAATTAGTTATCTGAGCTATAAATTAACTGCAATGATCCATAAATCAGATCTATATTATATAAATCAAAAGACATTGAAGTACGATGGGAATTTAAGAATACTAATTTATAAAACACATTATGATAAATTGAGCCAAGCAATAAAGGAAAACTGTGGTACATCCATCAATGCCTCTTCAGCCAAGGAAATATTAGATGCCAAGACTGGCAGGGAGGGAGCCAGAAAGTAATTTAATGTTGACTCTCCATAGTAGGGGATGTGGGAAAATGTTAGTGGCTGCTGCAAAAGAAAGATACTGTTGATGCATATTTTAACTTCTAAGACACTTCGTAAGTGCAGTTTCTCTTGTGTACTTTTATCCTCTAGAGCAGGTGTGAGGAACCTTTTTTCTGCCAAAATTTATAACATCATTTTTAGGTCATGCAAAATTATCACCTTAAATCGTAGCCTGCTCTATTTGGTCAAACATTTAACTCATCCCTAGTTTGATAGCTGGAGTTCTGGTGTGGTGCTGTGGGTTAATGCGCCAGACTACAAAGCCGTTTGAACTTTAAGGTCGGTGGTTCAAGCTCACCAGCTGCTCCTCGGAAACCCTATACAGGATCACTATGGGTCAGAACCGACTCAATGGCACTTCACAACAACAACAACAGTGTGATAGCTGCAGTCCTGGTGTGGTGCTGCAGGATGTGCTGGATGCAAGGTCAGTTTGAACTGTAAGGTTGGTGGTTCAAACCCATCATCACCTCCTTGGAAACTCTATACAGGGTCGCTATGGGTCAGAACTGACTTGACAGAACTTAACAACAATGTGATAACTAAGGAGCTCTGGTAGCATAGTGGTTACCAGTGGAGCTGCTAATCTCAAGGTCAGCAATTTGAAACTACCAGGGGTTGCTGGAGAAGATAAGGCTTTCTGCTCCCTTCTAGATTTACAACCTCAGAAACCCTATACAGGATCGCTACGAATCGGAACTCTTTCCACAACACATAACTACCACCACCACCACCACCATCACCAACATGATAGCTGGAACTGCAGTTGCTTTGTCAGGGTCAGACCCTGCTCTAGACAGTCTGGTGTTATTGGGGCGGGTGGTGAAATGTGGTTTTGGAAAATAGTCAAGCTCTCTCATGACTCATGGAGAGTTCTTGTACATACTGTTTTCCAGATAGGAAGACAGCAGAGTCGGTTTGAACTGCAAGGTCCGTGGTTCAAGCTCACCAGTTATTCCTCGGAAACCCTATACATGGTTGTTATGGGTTGGAACTAATTCGATGGCACTTAACAACAACAACAGGATAAGCACTAGCCTGTTAACCTCAAGGTCGGCAGTTCAAACCCACCAGATGCTCCTCAGAAACCCTATACAGGGTCGGAACCAACTAGTTGGCACTTAAAAACAGCAACAACAAAGCAAAAGTGCTGTACAAATTGAATATTGCACAGTTCTTTGGATAAAGTTTAGAGAGACGGAAATACTACCTTCAAAAGTACATAGACTTAGGTGGAAGAGATATCAAAAAACAGTAGTTTCCTATTTTGATATTGTTGTTTCCATTTTAGAACAATACTTTTTTACTTACCCTGTGTGTGTTTGCATGTGTCTGCTGTTATTGTTACTTGATGTTGATTCTGAATCATGGCAATTCCCAAAGTGCAGAGTAGAACAGCTCTATTGGGTTTTCAAGGCTGTTGCCTTCTAGAAGCAGACATGTCTTCTGAGGCACCTCTAGAATGGTTTGAACTGACAAGATCGGCAGTTCAAATTCACCAGTCACTCCTCGGAAACCCTATACAGGGTCGCTATGAGTTGGAACTGACTTATGGGGTCCTGGTGTGGCACTGTGGGTTAATGCGCGAAACTGCAAAGTCGCTTTGAATAACAAGGTTGGCGGTTCAAGTTCGCCAGCCACTCCTTGGAAACCTTAAACAAAGTCACTATGGGTTGGAACCTACTCAATGGTACTTAACAACAACATAGAGCATAGTGGCTTTGTAGGATAAACACTGGACTGTAAACCACAGAGTTGGGGGTTTGAGTTCACACAGGAGAAATAGGGGGCTTTCTCTTCCCACAAAGATTTACAGCTGTGGAAACTCTGTATAGGGCCACTATGAGTTAGGACTGACTTGACAACGCCTAACAACAACAACACACACACACTGGCTACAAAACAAAAATTGATGTTTCTCCAATGACAGCCTTTAAATGGGCCTGAACTAAGCTTTGAAGAGTTTTTTTTTTTTTTAACTAAAAAATTACATTATAAAAGTTAAACATGTTCCTTATAAACAACAACAAAAATAAAATAAAAACTCCCTCCCCTGCAGGTCTCACCTCTCCAGGGTAGCGTCTTATAATGGTTTGCTGTTATGATTCCTGTTATTCTTTCAGAGCTATTTTATGGACATATAAACACACACATCCGAACCACAAATAAAGCACAGATTTCACCCCCTCCCCCGAGATCACCTCCTGCATACTAGCTTGAAGATTTTTGAATAGTTATTCATCAGTCTGGTGTACACCTATAGCTAACTGTGACAAAGGCTTTGTACAGGTGTCATTTTGTCCAAGAGGGCCCACCTGAGGGGCCCAGTGGGTCTGACAACCCAGTGCCTTGGCAGTGCCCATTCTGGAAGAGATACCTGGCTCCTTCCCTCTGGGAAGTTTCAATCCACCTGGGGTATCTTAGTTATCTGTGTTGCTATAACAGAAAAATGGGTGGCTTTAACATACGAAAATTTATTTTCTCACTGTTTAGTAGGTTTAAAGTCTACATTCAGAATGGCAGCTGTAGAGGAAAGTTTTCTCTCCGGGAGAAGGCCCTTGTCTCTTGTGTTTCTGTTGCTGGGCAATCTCCAGGTGACTTGGTATTTCTTTTTCCTCATCTCTGCTTCTTTGCTTCCTTGCTTAATGTGTTCCTTTTATATCTCAGAATTTGCTGTTGCTAAGTGCTATCGAGTCGGGATCCGACTCATAGGACCCTGTACAGCGTTTCCAAGGAAGAGCTGGTGAGTTGGAACTGCTGGCCTTTTACCGCATTAACCGGGAACGCCACACCAGAAGTCCTATGTCTCAGACTAGATTGACTCAAAACACACCCTATATGAATACTGTCTCATTAATAAAACAAAGAAAATCCCTTCCCAAATGGAATTAAGATCTCGGGTAAGGGTTAAGATTTGCATAACACAGTTTTGGGGGACATAATTCAATCCATCATGTAGGGAGAGTGTCTGACACACCTAAAATAAATGTAAGCTATAGGTCACTGGGATGATGTGCTAGATTGTGTGCTATGACTGGTGGCCCAGATCTCAGACTTCTCTGCTTTCTGACTGTCAACCCCTCTCCTCTGTCCCAAAGCAGTCACTGTAGTTCCTCTGTTACCTTCAGGAAGAAGAAGCCCAGACTTATGACGTATAAGAAGGGCATTTCATATCTGACCCCATGGCTCCAGTCCCATTCCCTGACCCATGGCTGCTCCAGGACCCTCCACCCACATGGAAACACTGAGCCTTCACACCTCCATAGTCATTGTTGTTGTTTAGTGCTGTCGAGTTGGTTTTGATGCATAGGGACTCTGTATAGGGTTTCCAAGGAGTGGCTGGTGGGTTTGAACTGCTGACCTTGAGGTTATCAGTCAAGTGCTTCGCCTACAGTACCACACCAGGACTCCACAGTTGCTAGGCCTTGGCAATGCTGCTTTCTAAGCCTCGGTGCTCTTGTGTTTCTGCTTGCTGTCCTGCCCCTGTTGCCCTTCTTTTTGGCTACCTAACTCTTAACTTGGAGTCCTGGTGTGGCACTGGACCGTAAGGTTGGTTAGAACCACAAGGTCAGCAGTTCAAATTTACCAGCCATTCCTCAGAAACCCTATACAGGGTCACTGTGAGTCAGAACTGACTCAATGGCACTTTACAACAACAACAAACTCTTAACTTGGTTCCTAGGCAGGATGATGTCCATGAAGTTTGGGAGTGTCCTCACAAAGACCACCTTCAATCTTTTCTTTAGTTTAAATAGAATTGGGAGCAGCTCAGCTGGTGAGGGTCTCATTCCTACTCTGTCTATCAGTCCTGCAACTTCATAGGCAGATCTCAGGGAGGAAAGCCTACAGGAAGACATATTGAGCTTTTGTACAAATTAAACTTTACATGCAGTGACAAACCATTACATGCTCTGCTGAGGTAGAAAAAGGCATTTTTCCTCTAAGCTCCATTATGTTTGAAAGTTATTTGAATAATAGTATACTTGTACGTCCAAATCAATTCCTTGTTAGAATAACACTACACTTTTGAAACATGGTCTTTCAGGGTGCACATATTTAATCTTGGTGGAATATCACTCCATTTGCTGATACCATTCAGCTTCAGCGTTCATTTATCGTTGGAATGAACATGAATGAATTCCTAATTGTGTTGTATGTTTCAAAACTTGGGGAAAAAAGTAAAAGTCTGCCTCAAAAATAAAATAGATTCCATCTAGGTATATATAGCCTTTTCTGGGTACTCTGGAGATCCTGAGATGACTTCAACAAGCTGAGCAGGTCAGGTCTCTCAAGGCAGTGTCTGAAGTGAGTAATGGATGGATCTCACTTTTGGGCACTGTGGGAAGTGGATGATGAAAAATGGTGGCCCACAACTCTCCCAGAGCCCTCCCATTGGCCCCTATTCCCATCTCTGGTTTGTTAAACTCATCAGGTATGCGTGGTTCTAATGGCTGCTCAAAGGAGCTCTGGTAGCGTAGTGGTTATGAATTGGGCTGTGAACTGCAAGGTCAGCAGTTCGAAACTACCAGCTGTTCCATGGGAGAAAGATGAGGTTTTCTGCTCCCGAAAATATTTACAGCCTCGGAAACCCTATACAGGGTCGCTATGAGTTGGAACTGACTCCACAGCACACAACAACAACAATGGCTGTTCAAACTAAAACAGGTAAAATCTACCACACCAGACCATGGGAAATACATACTAGTGTTAACTTCCTATGAATGTACTTTCTTTGTTCTGCTTCTGGCTTCCTAAGATGGACGATGTAAGAAACTAATGGGTGAAGACCCTCTTCAGTATTTATCTAGCTTGTAGGTGGGAGTATTACTCACTAAATCATACAGTATACCCTGTTGGAAAATCTAGGTGAAAAATTTATTTAAGACTTGAGTACCCGAAAGGTATTGTGTTGTCTGAGGAGCTTTATTTTTCATGGACAAATTCAACCTGGTAATGGATAGTCTTGTTTTGACTACCAGGAGACTCAAAGCCATGTTTTCAGCCTAACTTCTTACCAGTGAACAGCCTATTTTATGTACGCTCTTCCTTGATCCATCTTCCTATTTTATTTACCTTTCGCCTTTCCTGATTTTTAATTTGTCCTATATTTATATTTCTGGCTCTAACGCTAGCTGCTTCTACCCAGTGCACAGGAACCCTAGAGGCTGCTAACAAGAGCCAAGTGTCTACACTCTTCCCCACCACTGCCCTGTCAGACCTGCTCTGTGGACTTCTTCTGCCTTGTGCTTTCTGAAGTATGTGAAGCTCCTTCCATTACATGAAGTTCCATGTCACATTTCTCGTCATTCTTAGACAATAACACCCTTTGTGCATTTTGAATCACAAGACATTTTGGTCATTTAAATGTTCATTTTAGAGCAGAAACCAACATGTGGAAATTCCTTCAAGGCGAACTTTTCCAGTTTGAACCTGCTTCACTACAAGTCGAACCAGCTTCACGTCCCTTAACAACAACAGGATGTGAAGGCTGTGGGTGGGAGAAAGTACTCGATAGAGTACAATCAGCATCTCTTCTCTTTTTCTTTTTTACGACCCCCCCACTCTTTTTTTTTTTAAAAATGTTTTGTTATGAATTATATGATAGTTTACATGGGAGAACTTTAGGTTTACATTTATTCCATCTTATATCATCTCACTGCCATGGTTCCAATCCCCTCCATGCATCATCAACCACCCAAAGGGTATATCCCAGAAACCCGCCCCCTACACTTCCCTCTCCTCCCCCCAGTTTTCGGCCCACAGTCCCTTTGCCTCTCTGGGTCCAAGGTCCCCAGTCGCTTCATCACTCCACGTCATCATCTCTGTCTCTATCTCAGGCATGTCTGTTTCTCTGGGTAGGGTCCCGCTCTCGGCTCTTCTCCGTTGATGGTCCCAGAGGCCTCTGCTCCTATCCTAGAGAATTAATCACTCCCTTC
>NW_006408546.1:19479228-19481922 GCF_000296735.1 Chrysochloris asiatica | reverse complement strand
AACATGCCCAATTGTTTTCCCATCTGCCCTGTTTCTCCATTTCCCTCTCCCTCCCTGTATATTGCCCCCCTCCCTAGCACCTAAGCTCTCCTGTGTCCAATCCCCACCCTGCGCTCCGCCCTCCCGCCTTCCCCCCACCCATCACCAACTTCTCAACAACCAACACAGACTTCCCCCTACCCCCTTTTAGTATAATTTCTCTTTCTTAGTCTTTTATAGTAGTCGATTCCCCACTCTTACTCACTTCCCTATAGCGACTCTTGGTCTTGTGTTGTTGTTAAGTGCTGTTGAGTCAGTTCCAACTCATAGTGACCCTGTATAGGCTTTCCAAAGAGCAGTTGGTGAGCTTGAGCTGCCGACCTTGCAGTTCAAACTGACCTTGCAGTTCAGCACATTAACCCATAGCTGCAGGACTGCTAGAGCTTTAAAAGTCTTAACTGATAGTACATATGTAATCTTTTTTCTTCTTCTGCAGAAGTAGACTTCTCCTAAACTAGAAAGCAATATTGGATTTTCTTTTCAAAATGACCTATTGGGTTCCCATAGTGAATCATAGGAGTAAAAGAAAATACATACTCCTGACTCACTTGTAACTTGCTCTTGAGCTGCTTAGCCAACCTCTTCTATACTTTTTGGGACATGGGTATTGAACCTTCCCCTGGACACATCACAAACCAGATATCCTGATATTCCCATTTGGCTATGGGCTAGCTTTTCAGCCAAGGAATTGCTAAGCACCCAGAGTGCACTGAGGAGTGTTTAAGACAGGGATTATGGAAGTGACAAAAGATGGAGAAGCACCAAGGTCTGAAAAGGTAAGGGGAGGGAATGGTGTATGGAGTTGTGAAAGCCAGGTCACTGGAAAGGTGCAGGGGTGGTGGTGGTTGTGTGCTGTTGAGTTAGTTCTAACCCATGGTGGTGGTGATGGTGGTGATGTGCCATGGAGTCAGTTCCTACTGATAGCGACCCTGTACAGAGTTTCCGAGGCTGTAAATCTTTATAGGAGCAGAAAGCCTTATCTTTCTCCCATGGAACCGCTGGTAGTTTCGAAATGCTGACCTTGTGGTTTGCAGCCCTATTTGTAACCACTATGCTACGAGAGCTCCTTAATTCTAACGCATAGTGACCCTGTATTGGGTTTCTGAGGCTGTAAATCTTTATGTGAATAGAAAGTCTCTCTCATGGAGCAGCTGGTGGATTCCACCAGCTGATCCTGTGGTTAGCACCCAGTGTGTAACTCACTATGCCATCAGAATTCCTCAGAAAGGTCCAGTAGCTGAGAGGAATTGGCTATAGTCAGAGCAGTGACCAGGCAGTGCTGGAATGGGTAGACTCATTCAACTCTGTACTCCACAGGAATGGGTAGGTTCTTACTTCATGATGGTAACGCTTACTGGCTGGATCCAACTGGGCAAGAGAGCCCTGAGTGGTACAGTACTTAGTGGCTAGAACAGGGCAGAGGATGAGTGGAGCGTGAAGAATAATCAGCAGACCCAGCCCTGCTTCTGGGCTTCCATCTTCTTTAAATTTAGTCAGAAGTAGAAGGGAATCGTCCTAAGAGCTCTGGAGCAACTGTTGTTTTGACCCCTCTTATCTGTCCTTTGAATCTGGTTCTACTGTGAGCCCAGGCAGGCTTGGAACACACTGGCTTTTCACAACTACATCTTGGATCAGAAGTTTCCTTTCCCAGGAGAACAATGCTCTAAATAGACAAGTATGATGGTACATGCATACTGAGGAAGGAGATGATGTACAGGCTAAAAGGCTGGGGAACAATATACACAAAGCTGTTCAGCCCCATTTGTAAGCAGACAAATTTAAGTCAAAACAGCACTGAGATGAATCAATTGTCACCCTTCAGGATGACATGGAAGGAAGACATGGCTGGCTCCCAGGACTGGGGAGCATAGGAGGAAATGCTGCTCCCTCACAGATGCTAGCAGGGCTGGCTATGGACTCACTGAAGTGCAAAGCCCCCAGCACAGCATTGGCACATAATTAAGAAACAGAACAAAACAAAAACAACAACAGCCTACCATTGAGTCAATTCTGACTTACAGTGAGCCTATAGGACAAACTGCCCCATAGGGTTTTTGGGCTGTAATCTTTATGGAAGCAGAATGCCACATCTTTCTCCTGAAGAGCCACTAGTAAAGTTGTGGCTTTTGGTTAACAATCTTTTGGTTAGCTGCTGAGGCTTAACCACTGTATTACCAGTGTCCCTTGGCAAATAATTGTTGTTGTTAGGTGCCATTGAGTTGGTACTGACTCATAGCGACCCTGTGCACAACAGAATGAAACACTGCCCGATCCTGGGCCAACCTGTCTACTGTTGCTATGCTTGAGCCCAGTGATGCTGTCACTTGGCCAATCCATCTCACTGGGGGTCTTCCTCTTTTTTTCTGACCCTCCGTCTTACCAAACATCATATCCTTCTCCAGTGACTGGTCCCTCCTGACAATGTATCCGAAGTATGAGAGAGGAAGTTTGGCCATCCTGGCCTTCAAGGAGGACTCTGGCTGCACTTCTTCCAATACAGATCTATTAGTTCTATAGGCTGCCCATGGCACTTTCAATAGTCTCCTCCAACACCGTAACTCAAAAGCATCAATTCTTCTACGGTCTTCCTTATTCATTGTCCAGCTTTCACATGCATATGAGGTTATTGAAAATACCATGGCTTGGGTCAGACAC
>NW_006408546.1:19469788-19472997 GCF_000296735.1 Chrysochloris asiatica | reverse complement strand
GACGTAAAATCCTGAGGAAGATCAAAGAGCACTGCCTTTGGGATGGGTTACACCTCAATGTAAAACAAACAAACAAACCCAAAATCCTCACCACTGGACCAGTAAATAACATGAAGATATTTGGAGAAAAGATTAAAATCATCAAAGACTTAATTTTACTTGTATCCACCATCGACAATGGAAGCAGCAGCCAAGAAATCAAATGACATATTGCATTAGGCAATTCTGCTGCATAAGACCTCTTTAAAGTGTTCAAAAGCAAAGATATCAGTTTGAGGACTAAGGTGCACCTGACCCAATCCATGGTATTTTCAATACTTGTGAAAGTTGGACAATGAATAAAGAAGACCATAGAAAAATTGATGCATTTGAGTTATGGTATTAGAGGGGAATATTTAAAGTACCATGGACTGCCAAAAGAACCAATAATTCTGTATTGGAAGAAGTACAGCAAGAATGCTCTGTAGAAGTCAGGATAACCAGATTTCATTTCTTTTACTTTGGACATATTATCAGGAGGGACCAATTCCTGAAGAAAGATACCATGCGTGGTAAAGTGGAGGGTCAGTGGAAAAGAGGAAGACCCCCAACAAGATGGGCTGGCACAGTGGCAGCACCAATAGGTTCAAGTGTAGCAGAAATTGTAAGGTTGATGCAGGATCGGGCAGTGATTTATTCTGTTATGCATAAAGTTGCTATGAGTCGGTACCAACTCAATGGCATCTAACACAAGCACTTTTCATCTAGTAGTTGGTACTATAGGATCAGCACTGGATTGTGAACCATAAGGTTTACAGTTTAAACCCATCAGATGCTCTTTGGGAACCTTATACAGGGGCACTGTGAGTCAGAACCGACTTGACATCCCTTAACAACAACAACAGTAGATACTTTTTAATTTCTGTCTGTTTTTAAGCTATCCTGAGAATTTAGAGTTCAGTAACTGAGCCCTTTTGATAGTGTTATTACAATGGAAAGATAGAGGAGGGTTGTGGGTAGGAAGTAGATATAGAGAAGGGAAGAGGCAGTCATATAATCTTAGGGGAGATAAAGGATGCTGAGAGGCAAGTGAATTCCAGCCTTTGGCTGTCTGTGTCTGTCTGTTAGCTGCCAGCATGGGACATGGGACAAGTTAATAAAGGTTTAACAATCCAGAGTTTTTGGGGGAAGAGTAAGAGAAAAACTTTTCAAAAGAGTCAAAGTCTTTCCCAACACTTCTTACATCTCACTCTTTCTGGTAAATCTGGGTGTCTGGGGATCTGAAGAGTCAAGAGTGTGGGGTCAATCCCACTGAGCCATCATGGACACTTGAAAGAGGACCACAAAACCAGGTCCTACTTGGAATGCACATTATATTGTGCAGAGTAAACAGAGCTATAAGCATCTTCTGGATACTGTTGGGAAAGGAGGTCTGAGATTTTCTGGCAAGGGCTGATGGATGTCAATTACTAACACTTAATAACTGCTTTACATGTTGTTGTTGTGAAGTGTTGTCAAGTTGGTTCCAACTCATAGTGGCCATGTATGGGGTTTCTGAGGAGCTGTTGGGTTTGAACTGCCGACTTTGTGGTTCAAAGTCCAGTGCTCTTTACTGTTGTTCTTGAGTGCCATTGAGTCAGTTCTGACCTACTATGACGCTGTATAGGGTTTCCAAGTAGCAGCTGGTAAGCTTGAACCACTGACCTTGCAGATCAAACCAACTTTGCAGTCCAGCGCATTAACCCACAGCGCCACATCAGGACTCCAGTACTTTGCTAGTGTCATCTTATTCATTAGACACTGTTATTACTCTTATTTCACTGTAGTGGAAAATCAGGAGCCGAGAGCTTCACTAACTGGCAGTGTCATACCATACACAAATGGGCCAGATTCTAAATCCAGTACTTGTGTCCTGAACCTATACTTGTAACTAAGTCATCATTCCGTACCCTTTGTAGGACAGTGCTTACTGTACTCTGAGTACTTTTTTACTTACCTGTGTATGTAAATTTTCTTTAAGATGTCATGGGAGGCATTTGAGAACACCAGTGTGGTAGGTTATGACCAGGTTTATCTCTTAAGACTGAACGGACTGAAGTGTGGAGATGGTTTTTTTGGGAGGGGCTGCTGGGAGGAGGGGCATCAGTAGAAGAACATTGTGATACCTTGGACTAGGTAGCAAATAATGATAACTTGAATGAGAGACCAGAGGGTCTGCAGAATGAGAGAATCGGCGAGTCTAAGACATTAGGAGGTAGCATTTCAAACACAGAATTTACCTTTAGATTCTAAACCTATTTGGCTGTGCACTTTTGCTTCCAATTTAAGACTTCTTGGCTTCAGGTAATTTATGATTCAGTTTGTTGTTAAAAGGAATCCTGGTGGTGCTGTGGGATAGGCATTGGGCTGCTAACTGCAAGGCTGGCAGTTCAAATCCACCAGTTGCTCTTCAGAAGACAGATGAGGTTGGCTGTTCCTGTAAGGGTTTACAGGCTCAGACACCTTATATAGGTTGTTATGAGTTGGAATAGACTCTAAGGTTTTTATTGTTAGTCAAAGGAAAAAAGTTGTGTTACAACATTTGATCATTGGACTCAAAAGTGAAGGGCTGAGCCCCAGCCCCTCAAAAGGAAATGCCCTAAAGTTCCAACAATGCGTTGGGCAGAGTTTTCTCCCTCTGCCAAGTTCTGCTGTTATTCTTGGGGGCTTCAAGTATCCTCATAGAAGGTCCACCCCATTTTCTACCCCTCAGTTTTCACCCCAATAACTAAGGAAGTCTCCATCTCCTCCATGTTTCAGATGTCTACTTTCATGGCTATCCCCTTGCTATTGGAGTCCTGGTGTGGCGCTGTGGGTTAATGTGCCAGACTGCAAAGTCGTTAGAACTGCAAGGTTGGCAGTTCAATCTCCCCAGCTTCTCCTCGGAAACCCTATACAGGGTTGCTATGTGTCAAAAATGACTCATTGGCACTTAACAACAACAACTCTTGCTATCACTTGGGTCTTCTCTACTCTTACATCTCATACTTAAAAGTTCCATGCTGAGCATCACCTGCCATCTAAGGTATCTGCTTTTTGGCCACATTAAGATTTCTAACCCCAAGATCCTTCTGTTGGTACCTTTCATTTATCCATTTTCTTCCCAAACTACTTTTAGCCCCAGGGTGGTGGTGGTGTTATTAAGTGCCATC
The DNA here is from genome assembly GCF_000296735.1 of Chrysochloris asiatica. Classification (NCBI taxonomy): domain Eukaryota; kingdom Metazoa; phylum Chordata; class Mammalia; order Afrosoricida; family Chrysochloridae; genus Chrysochloris; species Chrysochloris asiatica. The sequence goes on along the minus strand of NW_006408546.1, from coordinate 19,469,827 downwards.
GAGGCAGTTCCAACTCATAGTGACTAAGGAGTGGCTGGT
>NW_006408546.1:19462102-19469688 GCF_000296735.1 Chrysochloris asiatica | reverse complement strand
GTGTTGATAGTTGATCCAAGAAGAATGAAGTCCTTGACAACTTCAATCTTTTTTCCATTGATAAGAATGTTGTTTATTGGTCCAGTAGAGAGGATTTTTGTTTTCTTTACATTGAGATGCAATCCATACTGAAGGTTGTGCCCTTTGATCATCACTAAATATTTTAATATTTAATGTAAATATTTTAAGTCCTCTTCACTTTTAGCAAGCAAGGTTGCATCATTTGCATAACTCAGGTTGTAAATGAGTCTTCCTCCAATCCTGATGTCACATTCTTCTTCATATAACCCAGCCTCTTGGATTATTTGCTCAGCATACATGTTGAATTAGTATAGTGAAAGAATACAACCCTGTCACATACAATAATAGGTGTAATGGCAAATAATAGGTGCTCAGTAAACATGATTCTCTCTTCCTGCTCAGCCCATCTCTCCACCTCCTCCAACTGGCACAGCAAAGAACCAGACATTAAATCTCCAGGCAGAGTGCCAGTGTCTCAGTGCTGGACAGTGATCTGTGTACACATACTCCGCTTTAGTGATGGAAAGACCTGGAGCTTCCACACTGAGCATTCTCACCAGCACATTCCTATAGATGGTGGGGAGCATGGCCCGGCATGAGAACATTGAATTAAATCACAACAAGGAGCTCTGGTAGTGTAGCGGTTATGAATCGGGCTGCTCATCTTATGGTCAGCCATTCAAAACTACCAGCTGTTCTGCAGGAGAAAGATGAGGCTTTCTGCTCCCGTAAAGATTTACAGCCTCAGAAACCCTAGGCAGGGTCACTATGAGTTGGAACAGACGCCACGGCACACAACAACAACAACAACAAAATCCTGGTGTGGTGCTGTAGGTTAATGCACTAAACTGCAAATTTGGTTTGAACCAAAGGTCAGGGGTTCAAGCTTATGAGCCACTCCTTGGAATCCTGTTCAGGGTTGCTATGGGTTGGAACTGACTCAACAACACTTAACAATAGTCCCAAGGAAGTCCTGGTGGAGTGCTGTAGGATAAGAACTGGACTGCTAATCACAAAGTTGATGGTTGAAGCCCACCAGCCGCTCCTCAGAAACCCTATACAGGGTTGCTATGAACTGGAACCAATTTGACAGCACTCATCAGCAGCAAAAAGTCCCAAGAGAGTCCTGATAGGCTAAGTACTGGACTGTTCATCCCAAGATTGGCAGTTCAAACTCACCGGCTGCTGTGAGTCCAGGTTGCTATGAGTCAGAACTGACTGGAAAATACACAACAACAACAGTGCCCATCTCCAACAATCCCAAGGGGAGAGAAAAGACTGGGTGAGGCTGGTAGTTACGAACAAGATTTGCATCTTCTAACAACTGTCACCACACTGAGGAAGCCCTTAAAACTTTGACAAGTGTAGGTGCTGTGGGTGCCTATGCATATCTCCTCAGATTCTTCTGGCATTTCTGCTCTGTCCAGCCTAACTTCCAGTAACCAGTGTCTGCATATGTGCTGACTGGCTGGCTGCGGCTGTGGCTGTGTGCTGTGGAGTCAGTTCCGACTCATAGCGACCCTGCACAGGGTTTCTGAGGCTGCAAATCTTTACAGGAGCAGAAAGCCTCATCTTTCTCCCACAGAACAGCTGGTAGTTTCGAACTGCTGACCTTGCGGTTTGCAGCCCGATTCATAACCACTACGCTACCAAAGCTTTTGGTGCTGACTGGCAGTGCCTATGAATTAACCTCTGCTGGCATGCTATTGGAGGATAAGCTCTGGACTGCTAACCATAGATCCATGGTTCAAACCTACCAACCACTTCTCAGAAATCCTGTACAGCGTTGTGATCTCAGAACCCACTTGATAGCATTTAACAACAAAAGAGTGCTGGGGGCTCTATGAGTTAGGCATTTGGCTGCTAACCCAAGGTCAGCAGTTCAAACCTACTGGCTGCTTTATGGGAGAAAGATGAGGCTGGCTGTTCCTGTAAAAATTCAGTCTTGGAAACTCTATATAGCAGGGGTGGGGAACATTTTTCCTGCCAAAATTTATAACATCATTTGCAGACCATACAAAATTATCACCTTAAAAATTAGCCTACTTTATTTGGTCAAACATTTAATTAACTCACTCCTAACGTGCCGTCTGGAGCCCTGGTGTGGTGCCATGGATTAATGCGCCAGACTACAAAGCTGTTTGAACTGCAAGGTCAGTGGTTCAAGCTCACCAGCTGCTCCTTGGAAACCCTATGCAGGGTCGCTATGGGTCAGAACCGACTGGACAATACTTAGCAATAACAATAAATGTAATGTCTAAGGAGCTCTGGTAGCATAGTGGTTACGAATCAGGCTACTAACCTCAAGGTCAGCAGTTTACAACTATCAGCTGTTCTGTGGGAGAAAGATGACGCTTTCTGCTCCGGTAAAGATTTACAGCCTCAGAGACCCTATGTTGGTATTGACTCCACCACCACCAATGTGATGACCTGGTGTGGTCCCGTGGGATAATGCTCTGGACCGCAAGGTCAGTTTGAACCACCGAGTTGGCAGTTCAAATTCACCAACCGCTCCTCAGAAACCCTATACAGAGTCACTGTGGGTTGGAAATAACATGAAGGCACTTAACAACAACATGATGGCTGAAACTATGGTTGCCTTGGCAGGGTCAGACCAAATGATTTTGTGGGCATTATGTACTCTGGGGGCTGGACATTCCTCAGCCCTGCTATATGGGGTCACTATGAGTCAGAGTCCTGGTGTAGCACTGTAGGGTAAGCATAGGATTGATAATCACAAGATTGGCAGTTGAAACCCACCAGCTCCTTAGAAATCCTATGTAGTCAATGACATTTAACCACAACCAATGAGTCAGAATTGACTTGATGGCAGTGGACTTGTTATTTTGTTCGTTTTATGTTCAGAGTCAGCCCGGGATCCCTGGTGATACAGGGAGTTAAGCATTGTGTTGTGAACAAGGTCAGCGGTTCAAACCAACATCTGCTCCTCAGGAGACAGAAGAGACCATCTGCTCATCTCAAGACATGCAGTTTCAAAAATGCTAAGGAGCCATTGTACGTCTACAGAGGTCTCCACCAGTTGGAATCGACTCAGTGGCTATGGGTTTGGTGTTATTTGGGTGGTACAAGCGGACAACTCACTTGATTACTAATGGAAAGGTGGAGGTTTTAGACCACCCACAGGCACCTCAGAAGAAAGGCCCAGTGACCTACTTATTTAAAAATCAACCATTGAAAACCTTTTGAAGCACAGTTCTACTCAGGTACATGTGAGGTCATCATGAGTCAGAACTGACCTAGTGACAATTAGTTACAGGTTAGGGTCAACCCTTAGCCATGGGCTGTTATGTGTCAGGGCATGAGTATCCCAACTTCCTATAACTCTGAGCCATGATTTTTGTGTCAATTTTAAGTTTCTCTGCAGGATTAAGTTTCACTCTTCCACTAAGATTGCTGGCTTAATAATGTGCCCTCCATTGGTTGCCTTTGCTTGCCATATCACCTTTCCTCTTTCCTAACTCAGTTCCTATTCCCTATGTTGTTGTTATTGAGTGCTGTTGAGCCAGTTCCAACTCATGTCAACCCTGTATAGGATTTCTGAGGCTGTACATCTTTGTGGGAGAAAAAATCCAGTGGATTCAAACCAGCTACTTTGTGGCTACCACACTCTCCCTGTATCTGAATACATGGCTGTATCTGAATACTTGACTCAGGGTCAACTTCTGGGGCAACCCAAACTCAGACAAGTGGGAAGCTAGACTCCTTAGCTAGGTTTCCCAGATACTATACTTTTCTAGGAGTCAAAGATTAGGCTAACTTTGGCTACTTGCATTTGGCTACTTACAGTGTGTTGATTTATCACTGATATTTGCATAGCTCCTTCAGTTCAAAAGTATGGTAAAAATAAATACCTATCACTTATAAGGAGTCCTGGTGTGGCACTGTAGGTTAATGTGCTGGACTGCAAAGTCGCTTTGAACCACAAGATCCGTGGTTCAAGCTCACCAGCTGCTCCTCGGAAACCCTATGCAGGGTCACTATGGGTTGGAACTGACTTGATGGCACTTAACAACAACACCATAACTAAAGAGCCTGGATGGTGCTTGATATATTCTAGGCACTCCTCTAAGCCTTTTGCATGTAAAAAATCATTAAATTCTCATAGAAACACTTTGCAGTAGAGTATCACTTCTGCTTTACAGTTGAGAAAAAGGCTCAAGGATGAAGAGAGTTGTCTAAAGACAGGTAGATCATAGTCAAATTGGTGTTCCTATCCAAGTCCTGTGACTTTAGATCTGTGGTTTTCCTTTTCCCACTTCACCATTTATACTCTACGATAAGTACTTTTTGTTTCCAGCCATTGCAATCCAATAATCAAAGGTTGGAAACAAAGAGGAAGGATCAGTCGTTGGAAAATGTTGGTGATAGAAACGATGCTAGAGATATCATGTGATAGAATTTTGCAAGACCAATGACTCGTATATTGAAAAATCCTTTTTAATAAAAGGTGACTATACACATGGACCTCACCAGATGTAATACACAGAAATCAAATTGACTACATCTGTGGAAAGCGATGGTGGAAAAGCTCCATATCATCAGCCAAAACAAGACTAGGGGCAGATTGTGGAACAGACCATCAATGACTCATATGCAAGTTCAGGCTAAGGTTGAAGAAAATTTAAACAAGTCCACAAGAGTCAAGATATGACGTTGAATATATCCCATCTGAAATTCAAGATTATCTCAAGAACAGATTTGAAGAATTAGAGATTAATTAACGAAGACCAGAAGAGTTGTGGGATGACATCAAAAACATAATACAGGAAGAAAGCAAAAGGTCATTAAAATGGCAAGAGAGAAGGAAAAGACCAACGTGAATGTGAGAAGAGAGTCTAACACTTGCTCTCCAGTGTAGAGATGCTAAAGCAAATGGGAGAAATGTGGGGGTAAAAGAACTGAACAGAAATTTTCAAAGGGTAGCACAAGAAGACAAAGTCAAATATTATAATGAAGTGTGCAAAGATCTGGAGTTAGAAAACCAAAAGAGAAGAACATGTTAAGCATTTCTCAAGTTGAGGGAACAGAAGAAAAAATTCAAGCCTAGACTTTCCATATTGAAGGATTCTATAGGCAAAATATTGAATGATGCAGGAAGCATCAAAAGATCAAAGGAATACAAAGAGTCGCTGTACCAGAAAGAAATGGTCAATGGTCAACCATTTCAAGAGGTAACATATGATCAAGAGCCCATGATACTAAAGGATGGAGTCCAAGGTGCACTCAAAGGCAATAGCAGAGAACAAGTCTCCAGGAATTGATGGAATACAAATTCAAATCTTTTAACAAACTAATGCAGCACTGGAGGCACTCACTCAACTATGCTAAGAAATTTGGGCGACAGCTACCTTGCCAGCTGATCAGAAGAAATACATATTTGTGCCCATCCAAAGAATGGTGATCCAATGGAATACAGAAATCATTTAACAATGTCATTAATATCACATGCAAGTAAAGTTTGCATAAAAAAATCATTCAAAATGGCTGCAACAGTACATTGACAGGAAACTTCCAGAGGTTCATGCCAGTTTCAGAAAAAGACGTGGAATGTGGGATATCATTGCTGATATTAGGTGGGTCTTGGCTGAAAGCAGAGACTATCAGAAAGGTGTTTACCTGTGCTTTGTTGACTATGCAAATACTTTTGATTGTGTGGATCATGACAAGCTGTGGACAACATTTTGGAGAATAAGTATTATGGAACACTTAATTGTGCTCATGAGGAACTTGTTCCAACAGAACAAGGGGATTCTGAATGATTTAAAATTAGGAAAGGTGTGCACCAGGGTTGTATTCTTTCACCATACATATTCAATCTGTATACTGAGCAAATAATTTGAGAAGCTTGAGTATATGAAGAAAACTGTGGCATCAGGATTAGAGAAAGGCTCATTAACAACCTGCAGTATGTAGATGATGCACACTTGTTTCCTGAAAATGAAAAGGACGTAAAATCCTGAGGAAGATCAAAGAGCACTGCCTTTGGGATGGGTTACACCTCAATGTAAAACAAACAAACAAACCCAAAATCCTCACCACTGGACCAGTAAATAACATGAAGATATTTGGAGAAAAGATTAAAATCATCAAAGACTTAATTTTACTTGTATCCGCCATCGACAATGGAAGCAGCAGCCAAGAAATCAAATGACATATTGCATTAGGCAATTCTGCTGCATAAGACCTCTTTAAAGTGTTCAAAAGCAAAGATATCAGTTTGAGAACTAAGGTGCACCTGACCCAATCCATGGTATTTTCAATACTTGTGAAAGTTGGACAATGAATAAAGAAGACCATAGAAAAATTGATGCATTTGAGTTATGGTATTAGAGGGGAATATTTAAAGTACCATGGACTGCCAAAAGAACCAATAATTCTGTATTGGAAGAAGTACAGCAAGAATGCTCTGTAGAAGTCAGGATAACCAGATTTCATTTCTTTTACTTTGGACATATTATCAGGAGGGACCAATTCCTGAAGAAAGATACCATGCGTGGTAAAGTGGAGGGTCAGTGGAAAAGAGGAAGACCCCCAACAAGATGGGCTGGCACAGTGGCAGCACCAATAGGTTCAAGTGTAGCAGAAATTGTAAGGTTGATGCAGGATCGGGCAGTGATTTATTCTGTTATGCATAAAGTTGCTATGAGTCGGTACCAACTCAATGGCATCTAACACAAGCACTTTTCATCTAGTAGTTGGTACTATAGGATCAGCACTGGATTGTGAACCATAAGGTTTACAGTTTAAACCCATCAGATGCTCTTTGGGAACCTTATACAGGGGCACTGTGAGTCAGAACCGACTTGACATCCCTTAACAACAACAACAGTAGATACTTTTTAATTTCTGTCTGTTTTTAAGCTATCCTGAGAATTTAGAGTTCAGTAACTGAGCCCTTTTGATAGTGTTATTACAATGGAAAGATAGAGGAGGGTTGTGGGTAGGAAGTAGATATAGAGAAGGGAAGAGGCAGTCATATAATCTTAGGGGAGATAAAGGATGCTGAGAGGCAAGTGAATTCCAGCCTTTGGCTGTCTGTGTCTGTCTGTTAGCTGCCAGCATGGGACATGGGACAAGTTAATAAAGGTTTAACAATCCAGAGTTTTTGGGGGAAGAGTAAGAGAAAAACTTTTCAAAAGAGTCAAAGTCTTTCCCAACACTTCTTACATCTCACTCTTTCTGGTAAATCTGGGTGTCTGGGGATCTGAAGAGTCAAGAGTGTGGGGTCAATCCCACTGAGCCATCATGGACACTTGAAAGAGGACCACAAAACCAGGTCCTACTTGGAATGCACATTATATTGTGCAGAGTAAACAGAGCTATAAGCATCTTCTGGATACTGTTGGGAAAGGAGGTCTGAGATTTTCTGGCAAGGGCTGATGGATGTCAATTACTAACACTTAATAACTGCTTTACATGTTGTTGTTGTGAAGTGTTGTCAAGTTGGTTCCAACTCATAGTGGCCATGTATGGGGTTTCTGAGGAGCTGTTGGGTTTGAACTGCCGACTTTGTGGTTCAAAGTCCAGTGCTCTTTACTGTTGTT
>NW_006408546.1:19431502-19460527 GCF_000296735.1 Chrysochloris asiatica | reverse complement strand
GCCGGGATGCAAACCGATATTTTGGTCCTGTCCTTTATCCCACAGTGCCATACTCTTGCCAAACTCTTCTCTCCCCTGATTTAATTTGTTGATCAGGACCACCCTGGACACTGGATCAATCTGAGCATCACCTGTTCACTCTGTTGCCTGGATGGCCTGAGGTAGATGCTCAGCACAGCATGGAAAGGAGGTTTTTCTGCCTGCGTCCTTCTGTCTTCTACTCAGAAATGCTTTCACACTTTCTCCCCTCTTTTCAAACGTCCTATGCCAACACCTGGAGTCCTAGTGTATCACTGTAGGATAAGCACTGGACTGCTAACCACAAGGTTGGCAGTTCTAACACATGAGCTACTCTTTGGAAACGCTATACAGAGTTGCTGTAAGTCGGAAATGACTCTAACACTTAACTACACTTAATCACCACCACACTATAAGGAGCTCTGGTGGTGTAGTGGACAGGTTACGAGTCGGCTGCTAACCTCAAGGTCAGCATTTCAAAACTACCAGCTGTTCTGTAGGAGGAAGATGAGGCTTTCTGCTCCTGTAAATATTTACAGCCTCGGAAATCCCACGTGGGGTTGCTATGAGTCTGAACCGACTCTACGGCACACAGCCACCACCACCATATGCCAGCACCAGCACCTCTCCCTTTACTACTGGGGGTTGACTTGAACCCCAGATATGGAGTCCTGGTGAGGGGCGGTAGGATATGCACTGGACTGCAAGGTTGGAGGTTCAAACCCACCTGTCACTCCTTGGAAACCCTATACAGGGTCACTATGAGTTGGAACTGACTTGATGGCACTTCACAACAACAACCCCAGATATACTGAATCAGAATCTACATTATAGCAAGATCCAATTCACCTGGGGAATCTGTAAGAATTACCTGAAAATGTTATCTATATATAAGAATCACTTGGAGATTTATAAGAATCACTTGGGGGACTTTGTTAAAATATAGATTCAGAATACCTGGAGTGGCAATGCAAATTATTAGTAGAAGGTCAAACCAGAATGAATCCGTCTGGAGTCCTGATTTAAATGTTGTGTCCCTTCTACCTGACTGGTACCCTCATTCTTCTCAACTTGAAAAGGGCTTTTGTACTCTTCCTTCTCCCTCATTAGTTGGGTCAGGCCTCTTCTTAGTTCCCCTCTCATTAAGGCTCCCTACCTTACATTGTATGACTTCCTGAGCTCAAGGTGAGAGTTCGGAAAACAAGATTTGCCTCTCGGTGGCTGGTGGCAACTCCTGTTTCACACAGGCACCAGGTGAACGCTGTGCCCATTTTCTACATAATGTGTTTTTGAAACCTTGGCACCTGAGGAAAAATGGAGTTTTCTGAATTGTCGTCAACACTGACCTTTAAAAAAAAAAAAAGTCCAGAAAGAAGCAAAGAGGATTTGTCTCTCAATTTCAACCCTGTGAACTTGAGCTGGAGAATTCTGTTTAGGGAACTTGTTTTTTGTAAACCTATTACAAAAATAATACAGCTACATAATTGCAAGGGGAAAATGTAATTTTATTCTCTTTCTGTGATGGCCTTGAGGGAGAATGAACGCACACGGAAAATTCTCTATTTAGGAAAAATAACCAGAACTTCCCCCAAATACTATAATTTAGTTGTAAGATGCTTTGGGGGGGGGGGGAGTCTATTTATCTTAAGCCCCTAAAGGAATATCTTCATGGAGCGATTATCCCACTGAAATTTATTTTAAAGAATTATTTAAAGAACATAATTTTTTACTACCCATTAATCAGATTTCATTTGATCTTATTTTGCTTTCCCTTTAGTTATGGGTAATTATTTTAAGACTGCTGATTGCTTGCTATAAAGGATTGGATTTTTGTGTTATAAACACATTTCAGGTGATCTATTGGCCTGAACACTGTCGGGAAGGACTGGAGAGTTCTGGGAGGCAAATCACTTTAAAGTCAATTGGGCTTGGTGTGGGTTGTAGCAGAAGAGGAATGAAAATGGTACTACTCAAGAGCTTTGCTTTGGAGGTGAATATGCCTCAACTGTGCCAGAGGTTTCCAAGGAGGCAGTGGATGGATGGACTCTCCATAGGAGGAGTTTGGGCCCGTCAACACTGGGGAGATCTGAAGCTACCACTGTGTACCCCACACCATGGGCTCCTCTGGCTATTTCTACAATCTTCTTCCTAGAACACCAAGAAGAGAACAGTTGGAAGGAAAAAATCCTTACATCCCAATGTTTTTCAATCAAAGATTAAGGTAGATGTCAACTGCAAGCTGAGAGGATGGGGGCAACCCATAGGCAGCCCATGTGGTGTGGAGAGAAAGCGGTCTGAAGTGACTTACAGGTGGTGAGACCTTGAAACAGTCACTTTCATGTCCAAATCTCAGTTTTCTAATTTGTATGATGGAGAATAACAACAGCACTTGGACCTCAGTAAGGTTGTCATAAGGAATGAGTGCACAAAAATTAATATAGGAGCAAATGTCCATAGCGTAGTGGTTACGAATCGGGCTGCGAACCTTAAGGTCAGCGGTTTGAAACTACCAGCTGCTCCGCGGGAGAAAGATGAAGCTTTCTACTCCCACAAAGATTTACACCCTCAGAAACCCTGTACAGGGTCGCTATGGGTCGGAACCGACTCGACGGCACTTAACAACAACAAATGCCCATAAAGCATTTAACTCAGTGGACAGCACACAAGAGTTCAACACCTGTCATTGTTGTTGTGTTTCGATGCCACAGAGTTGGTTTTAACTCAGAGAGAACGAAATGCTGACTAGTTCTGTGCTATCGTCATAATGTTTGAGCCCATTGTTGCAGCCACTGTGTCAGTCCATCTTGTTGGAGGGTCTTCTTTTTCTCTTACCTTGTACTTTACCAAGCCTCATGTCCTTCTCCAAGGGCCATTCTCTTCTGATACCATGTCTAAAGTATATGAGATGAAGTCTCATTTTACTCACTTCTAAGGAGCATTCTGACTAGACTTCTTCCAAGATAGATTTCTTTATTCTTCAGGTGGTTGTTGTTGTTAAGTACCGTCGAGTCAGTTCTGATTCATAGTGACCCTGTATAGGGTTTCCAAGGAGTGGCTGGTAAGCTTGAACTGCTGATCTTGCAGTTCAAACCGACCTTGAGTCCAGCCCATTAACCTGCAGCACTACACTAGGACTCCATTCTTCTGGTTGTTGTTGTGTGCCATTGAGTCAATTCTGACCCATAGCCACCCTGTATAGGGTTTCCAAGGAGCAGCTGGTGAGCTTGAACTGTGTTGGTGAAGACAATTGAATACACCATTCTTCTGGTAGTCCATGGTATATTCAACTGTGTTCACCAACACCACAATTCAAATGCACCCATTCTTCTCCAGTCTTCCTTATTCATTGCCCAGGCATATGACGTGATTGAAAATCATGGCCTGGGTCATGCTCACCTTAGTTTTCCTAGTAACATCTTTATTTTTAACACTTTAAAGAGATCTTTTTGCATAAGATTTTCCTAATACAATATGACATTTGATTTCTTAATAGCTTAGCTCAATAGCATTGACTATGGAGGTAAGTAAAATTAAATCTTTGACACTGTCAGTATTTTCTCCATTTATCATGATGTTGATTATTGGTCCAGTTTAGTTTTTCTCATGTTGAGGTGTAATCCATACTGAAGGCTATAGTCTTTAATCTTCATCAGTAAGTACTTCAAATCCTCTTCACTTTCAGCAAGAAAGGTATCATTTGCATATCACAGGTTATTAATTGGCTATTATTATTAGCATCTATCAAATGGATTATGAGAATTTATCTCAGAAGACATAATTTAGATAAAGGACATTGCGCAGAACTGCAAAGTCAGTTTGAATCTCAAGGTAGGTGGTTCAAGCTCATCAGATTCTGCTTAGAACTCCTAAACAGAGTTGCTATGGGTCAAACACAAGTCAGTGGCACTTAACAACAACAAGGCACATCATAAGCACTGGTGGTAGAGCAGCCACTTATCTGGATATCAGTAACCATGTCCATGTAGGCCTTTGATCAGAGCTCTTTCTCCCTTTCAAACTTACTCCACCTACTCCCTCATTCCTTCCTGGTACTCTAGCCATGCTGGCCTTTTCTTCTTGCCCAGCATTCCAAACTCTTTACTTCCTTGGAGCCTTCAATCTTGTCCTTCTTCTTACTTGGAAGGAACACTTGCTTCTTAGATCTGCATTTGATCGCTCCCCCTCATCACTCAAGTTTTGTCTAAAGCCATTCTGTTGAGAGACCACCCAGGCTGACGAGCCTCCCCTGCCCCACAGCCACTCTTTATCCCATATGGATGAGCATGTACCAACATTTATTCACTTGCCACTGACTGTCAGCTCCCTGAAAACAGAGATCTGCTTCATCCACTTCTGTGCCCTAGAGCACAGGGCAAAGTCAGGCACAGAGTAGGTGCTCAAGAAACATCTTCCTCAGCTTCTGCCCATTTGAGTGCCCTCTGTGAGGCCCCTAGAGGGAATTCATTTTAGAGCCAAGTCCTTGGAGCCTTGAAAATGTTCAGTGTTCCTCAGAACAGACTACATAAGAAACTTAATAGCCACTAGGCATTAAGACTATGTAGGGTAAAAAAATCTTTCCCAAGGGAAAAAGGAGGTGAGTGTGTAAGCAGGGTTTGGGGAGACTGATTAGGAGGGTGAATACTATGTTCTGGGAAGAAGACCCTGGACAGCAAGCTCCTCATGGGGTACTCTGCTGTCCAGGGAGAGGGTGGAGGAAGACCTGCTCACTTCCTGGAGTTTGGGGGGTGACTGCTGTAACTAAAGCTGCCCAGGGCTGTACACACCAGTATGGTGGGATGATTGCTGCCCAGAGGTTTGCCTTCTAGTGCTAGGTCCCTATGGAAGGGTAGGGAGGTGGGAAAGAGGGCTAAAGACCCCAACCCCAGTGAGTGGACACTCCAGGGAGTAATAATTCAGTCTAGAACATATGGGTGGTCTTAGGGATAACCTAGAGGGTGTGTGAGAGACAAAAAGGAAGGAGACGGTGATAAGAGTGACCAGAAATGGTCAAAACAGAAGTACCTGAGGGAAAGCGGGATGAATTTCCTTGTCTAACAAACATAGGAAATCCATCTATCCACCCATCTACATTTTAACAAGATCTTATGTGTACACAAGAATGACCTGGGGATCTGTAAGAATCACCTGGGGGGTCTTGTTAAAATATAGATTCTAATTTAGTATTTCTGGAGTAGAAATGCAAATTCTTAGCATGGGATTAAACCAGAATGGATTGGTTTGAAGCCCAGGTCTAGCACTGACATTCCTGAGATGTGATGCTCTTGCCATGCACACCCTGACCACTCATGTTAATATTGACAACGGGAGCATGGTGGCTCTGTGGGAACTGCTAACCACAAGATGGGCTGTTTGAGCCCAGCAGCTGCTCTGCAAGAGAAAGATGAGGCTTTCGGCTCCTGCAAAGATTCACAGTCACAGAGACCCTACTGAGGATCACCATGAGTCAGAACTGACTGGAAGGCACGCAACAACAATATAAATCATGTGGCAGGTAGAGGTGAACACAGTGTTGAAAAGGAACACAGAGGGTTATTCTAATGTTGCTTCCTGAAACTCTTTCAAATGCTCTTGAATTGCCTATGCTCCAGGCTTTTAAAGTCTATAGAGAGCTTCTCAGGCTGCCAGGAGCAATTTCCAACTCCTCTATCCTGAGCCCACCCTAGCCCCATCTGCCTTTGCAACTTGTCCTGTCCCTTGTCTGACTGCTGGTGTGGTGGCCTGGTCCTGGGATCCCAGCCAGTCTGGCCTAGTAGTCTCTTGAGTATCTGATACTATCCTCAGTTCTTTGTGCTACATCTATAAACCGGAAGCACCCCAATGTCTGCCCCTGTTCAACTGGGGGATGGGATGATAATTCCTTAGCACTTGCCCAAGGGATCAAGCAAGGAGGGAGCTGTAGATCCTGCCTTCTGCCTGGCCCACCTCTGCTTCCCTCTCACAGTGTACTGCCCTGGTGGGTCACTCATTACAGCCTCCCAAGAGCAACTCACAGTCCTGGACCAGCTGGAATGGATGGGGTGGGGAGAACACTATGCTTTAACAATCTCCATATGGTGGGTTATGCCAGCGTTTGTATCAACCGACACATAACAGAATAAGTTCTTGAGGGATTCTGGAGTCTTCCATGTTTGGCTTGTAAAAGTTTACCAGGCGAATTGATTGGGACTGGCAGTGAACAGCTATTGCTGGATTCGCTTCATGTTTTCCTGGGGAAACTCTGTGGAAGCTATTTTTCTTGCTAATAAGTATTGCATATCTATTTATCTATTTGCCTGACAATAAAAATTCAATTCGGCCAAAGAACATTGTCCTTTCTGGAGGAAAGGCTGTCTTCCTGAGATGTATGTCTGCACTCACCAGGTGATTTATGCACAGGTCTTCTTGGACCCCCAGCAATTGGTTGCCTTCCCTGTGCTCTATCTTTGGGGTAGAACCAAATGGAACAGCTCACTCTGTGTTTGCTATGACTGTCTGCGGGGGACTTGGATGTTTCCACAGCTGTGATTACCTAAGTCCTCTTTTTACACAAGCATCAGGCCTTGTTCTATTTTCTAGTATTGTCGAACAAAATATTTCTGCCAACACATGTACATATATTAGAAGGTATTGTGGAATAGTGGGAAAAACAAAGCAAAACATGAGTTCTGAAGAGCACACTTGGATTTGAATTCTCGAAATATTTGCCTTAGTAGCTGTGTAACTTTGACCATTGTGATAGATCAGGGTCGCCAAAGATATCCATGACCTAACTCCCCAAACCTGTGATTATGTTGCCTTACATAGAAAAAGGACTTTGTATGTGTGATTAATTTAAATCAATAACCTCTTGAGATGGGGAGATTGTCCTGGATTATCCAGGTGGGCCGAGTGTAATCACCAGCAATTTTATAAGAGGGAGTTGGAAGACTCAGAATCCAAGGGAGATATGATGATGTAAGGAAAGGTCAGAATCCAAGAGACAGACTGCAAGTCACTACACTTCCAGCATTGAAGACAGAAAAAGGAATCATGAGACACGGAATAAAGGTGTTTGGAAAAAGACAAGGAAGAGGAATGGAAAAGATAAATAATCTCCTTGAGCGTGACCTTCAGGTAAATAAAGGTAAATAATCGTCAGGAACGTGACCTTGCAAACACCTGATTTTGGCCCAGGCAAACCTATTCAGTAGATACAACATCCAGAACTGTATAAGAATACACATAATTCATTTTAAGTCACTAAATTTAGGGTAATGCCAGCAGCAGTGGAAACTGTTTTTAGGTGCCATCGACTTGGTTCCGATTCAGTAAATCTTTGAACAAAAGAATGAACCACTTCCCTGTCCTCACAATCACTATTATATTTCAGCCCATTGTTGCAGCCACTATGTCAGTGTATATCCTTGAGGGTCTTCCTCTTTTTTGTTGACCCTCTACTTTACCAAACATGATATTTATCTCCGGGGACTGGTTCCTCCTGATAACACATCCAAAATATTCAGATCCTTGCTATCCTCACTTCTAAGGAGTGTTCTGGCTGTCCAAAGCAGATCTGTTCATTCTTCTGGCAGTCCATGTTATATTTAATAGTCTTCACCAACACCATAATTCAAATATATCAATTATTTCATCTTCCTTTTTCACTGTCCAGCTTTCTCATGTACATGTGTCAATAGAAACTACCATGGCTTGGGACAGGCACACCTTAGTCATCAAAGTGACATATTTGTTTTGTAAGATTTAAAGTGGTCTTTCTGCAGTAGATTTGATCAGTGCAATACATGGCAATAAAACATCATTTGATGTCTTGACAGCTGCTACCATAAGCATTGATTGTAGATCCAAGTGAGATAAGATGCTTTAAACTAATAAGGCGTTTTATTATACCCTTCTTAGGCTCAGCTAGCTGATACATAAGAAGAGAAGAGGAAAGCTGGGACTCCCCTTCCATTTGTGTTTTAATGAAGTAGTGAATTCGCAGTAGCAAGGTAGTTGCGAGAGAGGAAAACGAAGCAGAGAAAGGGCTTTCAGTCTTCCCAAACTGTGATGAAGGCTCTTTTTCTTATAACAATTTAAATCCATCAGAAATCAATACTTGCATAAAATGCAGTAAAAATGACTAGAAAAAAATGAAATAAAAAGACATATAAAATAGAAGCTCCCCCCCTTTTTAAATTAGATTCAACAGTCATGAAATTGTTCTGAAAATTGCTCTAAACATTTTTTTAATACTTTTTGCTTTCTGTACTCCTCGTCATAGGTATGTGTGTTGTAGGACCCTTGGATGATCACAAGTGGTAAAGGCCCAATTTCCTGCTATTATTGGCAGTATTTGTGTGATTTTACATTACTTATCTGATTGTCTTTCAAAATAAAGACAAATTTATCTGAGATTCAGAAAATAAAGAAGGCTTTATTCCCCCAAATGTCATGAACAATGCACACACGTTTTGCTTGTATTATCTCATTTAATCTTCCCTGAAATCTGTGAAGAAAATACTGATACCATTTTAACTTGCAGATGAGGAGATGGAGGCCACCAAGAATCATTGTCCTTGCCCAGGGTCACAGTGTGTAAGTGGCAGAGCTATCAGGGCTAGTTCATGAATTAGAGACAAAGCTCTGAATCCACCCTTCTCTGTCTTCAGCCTCTGCAGATACCCCTGGTTGAGTTCTCATTGTTTGAATGATATGGTCTGCATCCTCTGGCTAGACTAGTGGTCCACCCTTTGGTATCCTCACCATCCAAACCCTTACTAAGAATCACTGATTTGACCCACCCAAGTTTATGAGTCTTGATTTAGGGCAGGCCTGAGGCTAGTTATTGGGAATCAGAGATTCATTCAATTATCTATTCATTTGACAAACATTTGTTAAGCACCTACCATGTTTTAGGTGCTAACAATCCCCAGATTTGGGGGATTTAGAAATAAAAAATATCAACTGACTCCATGGCACATAACAACAACTCCTTCTCAAGTTGTGCACAGCTAGTAGGGGAGACAAAAATGATAGCTAGATAAAGTTATCATCTAGTCAACCCTGATGCATAGCAACCAGATGTACCACAGAATGAAACGTGGGCTGGTCTTACATCATCCCCACAATCCCTGGCATGTTCTAGTCTGTCCTAGAGGCTTTTGTGATAATCCATCTATTGAGGACCTCCTTAGTCCTTGCTGACACTCCAATTTACCAAATATAATGTCCTCCTCCTGCAATCAGTCCTTCCTGATAACACATCCAAAACAAGAGAGTTAGGTAATGTTCTGTTGTGACCCATAAGGTCTTGTGGTTCTTCTTGACTAATTTTTTGGAAGCAGATAACCAGACCTTTCTTCATAGTGTGCATCAGCCTGGAAGCTCTGCTGAAGCCTCCCCACCATAGGTAACCCTGCTGCCGTTTAAAATACCATTGGCATAACTCCTAACATCAGAGCAACATACAAGCCACCACAGTACAACATACTGACAGAAGGGTGGGGAAGACACAAAAGGTGTGGTTATGAAATTGTATTATCTGCAGAGAGCTAAATCCTCTGTCACAAAGACTGCCAAGACAGAAAAGTGGATCTTTGATCCCAGTACCTGAGAGTTCTTGGGACATGTGGCCCCCTCGCAGGCATCAGTGCAGGCCCTCAGAAGGTTAGCACTGCCCTGGCATGGCTACTCTAGCAACCTGTGATTTCCACGCGCTCTGAAGCTCTGAGGAGTGTTAGAAGATGTACTGACTTGCTCACTCAGTAAATGTGTATGGAACACCCATCATAGGATTGGTCCTGTTCTAGGAACACAGTCATGGAGACTGTAGATTTACAGGTCCCTCTTAGGTGAAGGAGTCCTGTGGTGGCTGGCACTGGAGGATAAGCACTGAACTGGATCAATTGTTCAAGCCCATCAGCTACTCCACAGGAGAAAGATGAGGCTATATGCTCCCATAAAGATTTACAGGAAATACTGTATAGGATTGCTATGAGTTGAAATTGACTTGATGGCAGGGTGACAATAGATTTGCATTTGTCCTCTTAGGTGACCTACAGTATAGCACGATTGGGAGAACAGACCATAAGAAAATAGTGATATGTTTCATGAATACAATAAATTAGGCATTATGTTGGCTTCTTAAGGCAGTGATATTTTGTGAGGAAACTGATTCCAGGTAGCAGGAAGAGCCAGGGCAAAAGGGGGTGCAGAAAGATGAGTGAGCTAGCTAGGGTATGGTAAGCCAGTGTTTTTGTTGTTGTTAAGTGCCCTCGAGTTGGTTCCTCCCTTAGCTTCCCTGGGTAGGGTTTCCGAGGAGCGGCTGGTGAGCTTGAACCACCAACTTTGCAGATAAAACTGAATTTACAATCCAGTGCATTAACCTACAGCACCATACCAGGACTCCATGGTGAGCCTAGTGGTATGCTGTGGTGTCGGTTCTGCCTCCTAGCGACCCTGCATAGGGTTTCCGAGGCTGTAAATCTTTACAGGAGCAGAAAACCTAATCTTTCTCCTGTGGTATGGCTGGTAGTTTCAAACTGCTGACCGTGAGATTAGCAACCCGATTCGTAACCACTACGTTACCAAAGTGAGATGGCAGAGTGGGGCTGGAGTTCCAGCAGGCAGGGCTTGTAGGTCATGGAAAAGAGTTTATATTTTATTCCAAATGGGAAGGAAAATCTTTGGAGGGTTTTGACTAGTACAACATTGTGATCTGATTTTTAAGGATTAAAATGATGGTGACTTGGACTAGGGTGGTGGAATAGAATGGAGAGTCATGGGCAGGCATGGAGTATATTTTGGAGGTAGCAAGAGCGTTTGCTGATGAATGTTGGGGCAGAGGTTAAAAAGATGGAAAAGATTAGATGACAATGCCATGATCTCCTTGGAAATCAGATTCTGACTGTTTCTGAGGTCAGCAGATGACCCAGACTGCCCACAGAGAGGTCAGGCCTTTCCTACCCACTCCCTTTATTTATCTGAGCTTTGGGCAAATACTCTCCAACTTGCTCTTAGTTCTCCCACCAGTGAGAACAGAGCTATCTCTGGAAGCACCTCAGGTCACTTGAGGAACACGAGCGATCACGTTTCCCTTGTCTTGTCTGCAGGCCTGATTACAGTTCAGGGCATGCAGAGCTGCAGTTCTGGGGCCTCTCAGGCACCGGGCAGGGTTCACTGCATGCCCCTAAGTGAGCATGTGCAGATGAAGAGCTGCCTACAGGATCCAGCATCTCTGACTCCTCACCTCTCTGCTCTGGCTGTTCTCCCTGCAGGGAAGACCTGTCTCCTATTCTGATGACTAACTCTTGCTGATTTATAGAGACACCAACACCACACAGAAGTCTTTTCTGACAGCCCTACTACTCTTGGACTTTCCTCTTTGTTCCTTTAGACCCTGGGTAATATGACAGTTGTCCCTTCTCTTGTGGGTCATCTTGCATGAAGTGGAGAAAAAATTTGTTGAGGGCCAGACCAAGACCTCATTCATATTCTCAGTCCTCAGTCCAGGGTCTGACTCATTATTTGGGTGGTTACATCAAAGCAGCGGTGGGCTTAGGAGAGAAACCTGACTCTTCTAGGGGTGTCTGGTTTCACCCCAGAACACTTCTTCATGCACCAGCAGAACAATGATAACATGCTCCGGCCTTCTGTGTGCCTCCTTGATTAGGAAGCCTTAGTTTTGAGTTAAGGTTGTAAATGAGGTGCTGTGAGTGTTTCTTGAATAAAAGAGCAAAATTTGCTTGAACTTAGGTGATAAGGATTTTACTTTTACGACATGTTTGACATTATGTTCAAAGTGGAATACATTAGACGTTATTATAATACAGACTCTGTGTTGGGCTAAAATTCAAATGTGCTCTCAATAATGGGAAACAGTCTGGAGGCTTTAATCACAGCTTGTGATTCAGCCTGATTGACAGTGTTTCCATTTGTTCCAGCCCCTGTTTTTCATGTGCAGTGAATGATTCCTTTTTCATTTAGCTGCTGTAACAGGAAATGTTCTCATTGTGGAGGGAAATCTCTACAAGCGGCCCACTACATAGTAAAATGTTACTGCTGTACCTGAGTGGAATTACTATCCAAGGGAAGCATCAGCTCATAAGCTATACAATACTGGAGTATGTTTTCTCCCAAATTGCTGAGCTCAGAGGCAATTTGTTCATTATCTGGGGAGACATGTATTCAACATCATTGTTCTTTCGCTTCTTCAAATGAAACATTGGGCCTTTTCTGGATGCCAGCTTTGAAAATGCTACTCCATTGCATTTCAGTAAAAAAGGAATTGGTTGGAAGAACCATGGGGTGTGCTATTGAATCCAGGCTCAGAGATACGGCCAGGTATCCCATCTGAGGCCAGGGAGACTTCCCTCTGGGCCACTTATTCATCTTTTTCTCTGCTGTTTTTCCACTTTGCTGTAATCCAGCCTTCTCTGCTTCTCACTTCCCCTGGAGGAATACATACAGTCTTCACTACCAGCTCCCAAGTTCATATGTTATAGATTACTGACCCAGAGTATGTGGTTTCTTTCTGAAATGCATTGTCCTTCCTGGGCCAGTCCATGGTAACCAGGAGGTGGGCCACGTTATAATAGAGTGCTACTACTATAACCAAGGAGCTTTGGTAGCATAGTGGTTACGAATTGGGCTGCGAACCGCAAGGTCAGCAGTTCGAAACTACCAGCTGCTCCATGGGAGACAGATGAGGCTTTCTGCACCCGTAAAGATTTACAGCCTCAGAGTCGGAACTGACTCCATGGCACATAACAACAACAACAACAACTACTACTACTACAACCAGACTTCTGGTGTGGTGCTGTAGGATCAGCACTGGACTATGAACCACAGGTCAGCTGTTGAAACCCACCAGCCTTATATAGGGTTGCTATGAGTCAAAACTGACTTGATGACACTTAACAACAACAACTACAACCATATGGATGGGGTAAAAGAGAGTCTTTGTTTAGAAAAGCAACAGTAGGAAGATGATCCAAGACGTATGTAGTACACATTGATAACAGGAACTCAGATTCACCACATGAATTCATCACAAGCTCAGTGACTCCTGCTTTGATGGAATTCAAGTCCGTAGTAAATATTCATTTGTAAATAGGTGTTTGGACTCCTGGTGTAGAACTGTAGGATAAGCACTGGACTGTGAACTACAAGGTCAGCAGTTCAAACCCACCAGATGTTCCTTATAAACCCTGTACAGGGTCACTATGAGTTGGAATGGACTCAAAGACACTTAACAACAAGAATAACAAGTAGGTATTTATGAAGGACAAACAGAATACATATTTATGATTTCATAGGTTATCAGACCTAAGCCCTGGATCCTTGTCATTATAAAGAGACCATGTCTAGTTGGTTTCATCTTAGGGGGGCGATGATATCCTTTCTACTCTTCACACCAACTCCTCACTAGATAATATTTACCGTGGACCAGGCATTTCCAATGACACCGAGGAAGCTGCTGTTGTTGTTGTTGAGTGCAATCAAGTTGGTTCTGACTCATAGCTACCCTATATAGAGTTTCCAAGGAACTGCTGGTGAGCTTGAACTGCTGACCTTGTGTTTCAAACTGACCTTGAAGTCTAGAGCATTAGTCCACAACAGCACACAAGGACTCTGCAGTCCTTCCAAATATTTTTTATATTATCCGTAACTCCCCTTAAAACCTCATCTTCTAGATGTGAAGCTGAGGTTCAGAGAGGTTAGCAACTTGCTCAAGTTCACATAGATAGGAAGATAGGGAAGTTAGAAATAATGTTCACATATTGCTGATTCAAAAGCCTTTATTTCATGACAACACGTAGCAACATTTCCCAAGACCAAGTAGTTAGCAAGGAGAAAACAGAGGAAATATGGACAATCCAATAATAGGTCTATAATACGAAAAGTTATAGAAGTATATGGGTTAGACATCTACTGAGATCTCAGATTGGTTTCTGTTCCATTCCACTTGGAAGCTCACAGTCCTGCTCTGGGATGCTGTGAATTCCCAAGGGGCTATGTGCCAGTGGTTACCTAGTAGCTCAGGCTCTTCTCCATGTGACACAACTTCAACCCAGATATGGAAGTTTATTCCTTTTATCAGTTGATGCCTTGCCCATAGTTAAAATCTATTCACAGAAAGCTTTTATTAAGACAAGTGTAGTGGTCTTCTCTGAGGATTTGGAGGTGGGATAGAAGGCAATCTAAAGTTTGACCTTGATCATTCTCATACTTACTTACATTACAGTGTGACCATCTCATCTGGGGCATTTCTATATACTTTCACCCCAGAGTTGTCTAACCTCTCAGCATTTCTGAGATCCATGTCTTTTTCTTCCCTTTTTTATCTTGAGTTTAAGGGTCAAACACAGTCCTCACATTTTTTCATGCCTAATAGCTTACTCTCAATGTCTAATAGCTTACTTACAATCTCAATGTCAAGAAAACAAAAATCCTTACCACTGGACCAATAAGCAACATTCTTATCAATGGATAAGATCTTATCAATGGATAAAAGATTGAAGTTGTCAAGGACTTCATTCTTCTTGGATCAGCTATCAACACTCATGGAAGCAACAGTCAAGAGATTAAAGACGTATTACATTGGACAAATCTGCTGCACAGGAATGTTTTTATAAAGTGTTGAAGAGCAGAGATGTCAGCTTGAGGACTAAGGTGCGCCTGACCCAAGCCATGGTATTTTCAATAACTCTCATTTGGATGCGAAAGCTGGACAGTGAATAAGGAAGACCGTAGAAGAATTGATGCCTTTGAGTTATGGTGTTGGAGAATACTAAAAGTGCCATGGGCTGCCAAAAGAACCAATAGATCTGTTTTGGAAGAAGTGTAGCCAGAGTGCTCCTTAGAGGCCAAGATGGCTAAATTTCATCTCTCATACTTTGGACATATTGTCAGGAGGGAACAGTCATTGGAGAAGGATATCATGCTTGGTAAGATGTCGGGTCAGAGAAAAAGAGGAAGACCCCCAATGACATGGATTGACCAGGTGGCGGCATTGATGGCATCAAGTGTGGCAGTGGTAGTGAGATTGGCCCAGAATTGGACATTGTTTTGTTCTGCTGTGCATGGGGTCACTATTAGTTCTAACTCGATGGCACCTAACAACAACAACAACAACAACAACAACAGCTTACTGATAAAGATGAAAATCAAAGACTATAGCCTTCAGTATAGATTATAACTCAGTGTTAATAAAACAAAATTCCTCACAATACGCAATGTCATAGTAAATAGAGAAAAGTTTTGAAGTTGCTAAGGATTTCATTTTACTTGGATCCACAATCATTGCTCCATGGAGGCAGCAGTCAAGAAATCAAACAACATGCTGAGTTGGGCAAGTCTGCTGCAAAAGGTCTCTTTAAAGTGATGAAGAGCAAAGATGGAACTTTGAGGTGCACCTGACCAAACTATGGTATTTGCCTCATATCCATGTGAAAGCTGAACAATGAATAAGGAAGACTGGAGAAGAATTGATGCCTTTGAATTATGGTGTTGGTGAAGAATAATTGCTATACCATGCACTGTTAGAAGAACAAACAAATCTGGAAAAACTACAGGCAGAATGCTCCTTGGAAGTGAGGATGGTGAGACTTCATCTCAAGTACTTCGGGCATGTTTTCAGGAGGGACCAGTCCCTGGAGAAGGGCATCATTCTTGGTAAAGTCGAGGTCAGCAGAAAGAGGAAACCCCTCAACAAAATGAATTGAAACAGTGACTGTAACAATGGAATCAAATATGGCCACAATTGTGAGAATGGTGCATGATGAGGCAGTGTTTTGTTGTGTTGTGTGTAGGGTCACTATGCTGAGTCTGAAAAGACTCAACAGCACCTACCACCACAACCAAACAATAACTGCTAGATGCAAATCTTCCTGGTCGTCTCAGCACCATTTTGTAGTCCCTACATGGAACAGATTTACTCATAAAAAGTTCCTTGCCCCTTTCTGACCCTCATTTTGATGACCCTATTTTCCCCAGGCCCAGCTTTATCTGTCCACCTGTAGCTGTCCAGTAGCTTCCAGATGCTCAGGTCAGTATCTGCCGTAGGAACTCTTTTTTCTCTGGCAGCAGTAACTTGACCCTTCTTGTCTGGGGCTTCTGGAGTAGCCATTTTTGAGGAAGCATTTCTTCCAGTAGCAGCATCCAACATGGAACAGGACAAAGGGGCATGTATTGGGTGAAGTGTGAGGGAAGATGATACAGGACTCAGATAGCCCAGGAAGGTTCCCTAGTCTGTGCAGGGGGCAATGGAAGGACTTGGTCTTTCTCTCTTTGACCCTGGCTGATGCTTATGGCATGTGAAAGGTAGGGGCTGGTACCAAAACACTTTTCTACTTTTAGTCCTAAGCACAGGTCATGGAGACAAATGGTAAATATGTGCTAAAAATGATTGAATAGACAAGGAACAAGAGATTTTGTCAGTTTAAGTAAGTTCACAAAGTCATTTTTTTAAAATCACTGAAATTCCTGAAATCAAGCTGTGATTTCAGATCAGCACTCAAGTTCTGTTCTAATCTGAAAGGCTTGTCCATACAACCTATTAGGGGTATTAGCTGACCAAGTCTACAAGAGTTATGTCCCAGCCTGCAAGCCCCTTGAGGGAAAAGCTGGTTTCCTTTATTTATAATTGTATCCACAGTTCCAGTATGTATGTAGTAGACCTTGGGAGGAGATGCTATGTGGCTGAAAAGAAACCCTTCCAAATAGAGAGCATTTCAGCCATGAGGTGGCACCATTGTTCCAGCCAAAAACCACAGAGCCTGTTGGGAAGATCCCTTAGTTGCTTTAAACTTTAAATTGAATCCAAACTCCTCCAACATATCCATCAGGCTCTAATCTCAATGCAGTGATATATTTTAATTCCATAATAAGGGGATTAACAGCACCACCGTAGCTGATTTGAATTAAGAAAATCTGTTTCACAAAGCAAAATTCCAACACAACCTCTTTCCTCAGCTGATTGAGAAGGGTCTGGTATATTGGTAGGAACAGTTTCCAAGCAAGCTGGTGAGTTTTTGCAGGCTGAACTTTCCACACAGCCCACTGTGGTGCCAATAAAACTAAAGAGAGCTCATCAAGCACTTGTGCACTATCTTGGTTATTGTAAAAAAGTCAACTTCAATTTCCTATCACTCCTTCCAGCCCTAGGTGTAGGATGTCTTCCTTACTGTTCTCCACATGTTCACATCCTATCCTTTCTTTAAGGTCCAGAACCTCAAAAGGTCTTCTGTGTACATCTAGAAACAATATCTTCTCTGAAGTCTGGAAGCTCTTCTAACTCAATGGGCATTGAGAAATATGACTGTGATCCATCTTTTTCTCTACCTGTTGCTTTTTTACTGTTTAGGTGGTAACTCCTTTGAGGGGAAAATGCCATATCTTGAGTTATTTGCACATAGCAAGCCCTGGTTAGGTATTTATGGATGCTGAAGACAAAGGAAAATATTGCTCCTTATAAAAGGGCTGGTAAGATGTATAATAGCAAAATCTAAAAAGGCAGAGTTCTATGGACCATAACTGTTATTCTCAGGTTGTTTAAGATAATGATTGTATATTTATATTATAGTTTTATATAATATATAATATTAATATTATACATTTATTGAGTGCTTGGTATATAGTAGTTGGTTCTGACTCATAATGACTCTGGTTTCTAAGGAGCAGCTGGTGGGTCTGAACTGCCAACCTTTCAGTTAGCAGTCCAGTGCTTATCTTAAAGTCACATACAACCACATTAGGAGGCATTATTCTCATTTTACCATGGAGAAATATAAGGCTCAAAAATGTCCTGTTCAAATTTGTTAGTTAAAGTCTTGGACTAGGTCTCAAAAGTCCAAGCCTCTTTCCTGGACCATGGAGACCAAGTCCTGCAGTGAGTGTGGGGTTCTGTAATCAGATTGGATTTTTGAAGGGCTTGAGGACATCAAGGGTGATGGGACATGCAGAACTGACCTGGAAGCAACTAATCTTGGAAACTTGATTGAAGCAAATTTCTCTGTATTGTGTTCAGAAAGAACCAGGGAAGACTTGAAGTTCAGCATATTTCCTCAATAGAACATGTACAACAAGGTGTATCATTTCCTACTTCACCTGGAAGACTTCTCTGACACAAATATCTCCCTTGCTGGTCTGTTGTGATGACCTAAATATCAGTATTAATTCATATCTTCTTTGAGTTAAAAATGTTTCTCAGTCTCTCAATAACCTGCATGATCTACTAAACCCAACAAGGGATGAGCTGAGAGCCATTTGGTACAAGGGTAAATGCCTGGATGTGGCAAAAGGGTCAGGAAAGCTTTGGACCTTCTCCTCTACTTCCATGGCAGTGATGAGGCCAACAGTTATTGATGGATCCCTGTGAGGAGGTAAAGACAGAGATAGGCAGGAGAATCCAGTGTTTGGATTAAGAAAGAAGTCCTCAGGATCCTGCTTTTTACCCATTCTCTTCTCTGTGCAGCTGAAGTTCCAGATGCTATGGTCTGTTAAGCTAGCAGAACAGATGTTTCTAGCAACAAGATACAGAAGAGGGAAGATTAAGTCTTCAGTAAATCTTCACTTAGCTGAAGATGCCTGCAATGGAAATATGTTTGCTGGGAGAAGAAAGTCTCTGGATTGAGACTGAATTCTACGTTGGTGAGAAGACCAGTGAAGAGGGCCTTATCGGTTACTTACATGAGCACTAGGAGACTCTCAGTAGCCCCCTGATGTTGGAAATTCTTTCCCACAGAGTACCAAGTCCTTTAGCCTATTATCCAAAATTGCAGACCCTTGGAAGAGTTAATCCCTGGTATTCCTGTCTACTGAGAGTCTATTGATATGGAGGAGAAGAATAAGAGAGTTGATATGTGAGGATGCTGAACATCTGGAGAGACAAGACAGGGTATGGCCAGGCAGGCTTCTCTATCAGGGATGCCTTTGCACTTTGCTGGTTTCATGAGTGTGTTGTGAATAGACTTCCTTTATCCAGGTCTAAAGAGTATGTGGGGCAGTGGTAGAATGTTTGCTTCCCCAGGGAAGACTCAGGTTTGATTTCTGGTTAATGCACCTCATGCACAATCATTGCCCATCCCTCAGTGGAGGCTTGAGTGTTGGTATGATGTTGACTAGGTTTTAGTGGAGCTTCCAGGTGAAGATGGACTAGACTTCCGTGAGTCTACTCCCAAAAATCAACTAATGAAAATCCTATGGATCACAATGGTCCCATTTGTAGTCAATTATGAGAATAATGCAGGATTGTGTAGTGTTTTCTTCTGTTGTGCACTGGGTCTCCATGAATTAGGGACTGACTCAATGGTAGCTGACACCAACAAATTATATGTATTGTGGTGCTGTGAAATAAAGCACTGGACCTCAAGGTAAGTTTGAAATCCAAGGTTGGCAGTTCAAACTCACCAGCTGCTCCTTGGAAACCCTATGGAGAGTCATTGTGAATTGGAACTGACACAATGGCACTTAAACAACAACTAAACTGTAGCCGTGATTACGTTCTCCAAATTGTTGTTGTGGTTGTTTTGGCTTTGTTTGGCTTTAGAAAGCTACACAGAGTTTCTGTGAATTAGGCTGAGAAAGGCAGAGTGATGACATCTAAAGATATACAGGTCCCAACCCCTGAACCTGTGAATGCTACCGTCTATGAAAAATGAGTCTTTTCCGATGGGATTAAGTTAAAGATTTTGAGATGAAGAGACAGAATCAGGAATGTAGGGTACAGACAGAGAACTGAGAAAAGATTGTTCTTGAATGAGCTTGACTTGCAATTTATTGGCGTCAAGTAAGCAGACACTAGACTTTAGTAGTAGATTCTACTGTAACATGAGCACTAATGGTGTTTAAAACCAGAGCTCTCATGATGCTGAAAGGACACATGCTTCATTTTCCTTGAGTATAGTTGGGTTCCTTAATGTTCACAAAACCCCTCAGTAAGACCCCAGTTGAAGAGGGCGTGAGTGAGCATGTGTATACAGGCATGTATACCATCTCCTCAGTTGCCTTGAACAAGAAGCCTCTGGAAGCAGAGCCCTAGGCAAGCGTTTGCATGTAACTTTGTAAATAGCCTCCCCCAGGAAGACTTCATTCACCCCTCATTCCTCTAACAGTCATTCTTTCACCCAATCAATTCCAGTAAACCGGAGTGGAAGACTGAGGAAAGTGAAACAGGGAAAGTGGGACAGCCCACCCAGGGTACATTATCAAGCAGATACTACTGTGGACATCTTGACTCCATCCAGCTGGAAGCTTTTGAAGAGTTAATGAGTATGCTCTGACTGGTCCACCAGAGGGAGTCATTTTTGGGAATATTCACTTTCTTCCATGGTCATAAATTTGCTTCAGAATGGTTAATCTCATTACCATGAGCTTTCCACAGGTAGGGGGAAGAAGAGTCCTAGGGACAGAGAGAGAAATGCTGCTCTCAAGGCAGGTGCTGTCCAATTCCATTTGCTTGCAGCTGGTGGCTGGAGTGAAAAAGCAGGCAAAGTGGATTTGAGATGAGGTGAAAAAGGTTTCAGATATATCCTCTTACAAAAACACCCTTTTGTTGTTGCTATTACTGAAACCTCAATCCTGTGTTGTTAATAAAAATATTTTACATACATTGGCGATCTTAAGTAGGGACCCGATGTGTTGTCCAAACATAAGGAATTATTTAGGATCATTCCAAAGTAATGGACATATCTAAGAATCTATAATGCGTCTATCACATACTGTGCTAGAAGAATGGATGAAGAAATGAATATAACTTGAATTTCTGACCTAAAGAAGACGTCAGAGCAGAGTAGTGGGTGGGAGCCTGTGACAATCAGTTGGGGAGAAAAATTCAGTTTATCAATTCATTAGTTGTGTGTGTCTGGGAAAGCCATCTGCCTCTCTGAGCTTTACTTCTTCCTTGTCAAACTGGGAATAATAATAATTTCCCTCAAACCAAAACAAAACAAAAAACAACCAATTGCTCTAAACCTTGTGTTGCAGAGTAGAACTCCATAGGGTTTTAAAAGCTGTGGCTTTTTAGAAGCTGATCACCAGGCCTTTCTTCTGAGGTGCCCCTTATGTCTTTAAACCACCATCTTTTGGGTTGATAGTCTTAACTATTTATACTACCAAAGACTCCAGTAATTATCTCAGAGATACAATGGATGTGAACTGCTTAGCACAGTCACTGTTGTTGTGCTTATTAAGTGCTATTGAGTCGGTCCCAATTCATAGCAACCCTGTATAGATTTTCCTGGGGGTGGCTGGTGTGCTTGAACCACCAACTTTACAGTTCAAACTGACTTTGCAGTCCAGCACATTAACCCACAGCACCACACCACACTCATTATAAATGTTCAGAATGGTGGTGATAAGAAGCTGACTTTCAAATGGAAGACATCGATAGACAGTTCCTGTGTATTGTGCTCAGTGTTAGAGGGATGAGGGGTGAGTGAAGAGATGAATGAATGAATGTTAAAGTGATGAGGGGTAAATGATGTCTTCCTGAGGGAGACTACTTAAAGACAGATCAAAACCCAAAACCAAATTCATTGCCTCTTTGTCTATTTCTACCCATGGCAACCCTGTGTGTGCAGAGTAGGACTGCTTCATAGAACCTCATAACCAGGCATGGCTGATTTGAACCATAAGCCTTTTGGTTAGTAGACAAGCATTCAACTGTTTGTGTTTCTCAGGGACTCACGCCAATGCAATAAGACATGAAAAAATGAAATAAATGGGCATTTTTAAATTATAGAATTCAATAGAATTAATTAAGAAACCATGAGAAGTAGTAAGCAAGTTTAGAAGTGTGAATGCTTTAGAGTATATATAGGAAGAAAGGTACATGGTCAAGCCTGAGTACAAGGACAGACATATCATGTGTCTGAATGGGAAGAAATAATATTTCAAAGATGGTAACTCTCTAAAATTATTTTACAGCTTCAGGATTTCACATTGATTGTTAGTGTGAGATTCATTGACATGGTATTTTTAGAAAGACATTTGGCAATTTCTCCCATAACCTAAAAGTACACACTCTTGGTCTTAACAATTCCATTTTTTCAGCAACATGTAAATGAGCACAAGCATACATTTACAAGGTTCATTGCTACAGTTATTATCAATGAGAAATCTGAAACTGTTCTTTAATGGGACTGATCACATCCTATTCTGAAATATAATGTAATAGTCATCAAGACTTTTGTCCATCTATGGAGATTTTCTAAGACAGGAATTGCCACAGATTAATATGTAGATTTTATTTTAAAATATATATAAAACTGCAACCAAATTATATGCATCCACATAGGCATGTAAATTTTACTTAGATGATTAATTAAAAAACAAACAAACCAGTTGCTGCAAGCCATGTGTTGCACAGTAGAACTCCATAGGGTTTTCAAGACTGACCTTTTAGAAGCTGATCACCAGGCTTTGCTTCTGAGGTGCCTCTTATGGGTATTTGTTGTTGTTGTTGTTAAGTGCCATCGAGTTGGGTCCGACCCATAGCGACCCTGTACAGGGTTTCCGAGGGTGTAAATCTTTACGGGAGTAGAAAGCCTCATCTTTTTCCCGCGGAGCGGCTGGTAGTTTCGAACCGCTGACCTTAAGGTTCGCAGCCCGATTCGTAACCACTACGCTAGGCAATATTAAAAGGGGAGGTTAATTAATGCCAAAAATAAAAAAGGAAGAAAAAGGTAGCAGGCATATATTTTGTGTCTATGAACTGTAAAAATACTATTTGGGAGTCCTGGTGTAATGCTGCAGGGTAATGTGCTGCACTACAGTTTGATTCATGAGGTCGGCAGTTCAAATCCACCAGCCATTCCTTGGAAACCCTCTACAGGGTCGCTATGAGTCGGAACCAAACTGATGGCATTGAACAACAATAATATTATTTTGATATATGATTATTCCAAAAGTTGAATCCTAATTCCATGAAAACAGCATAGTCATTAAGAAAAGGGCTAAATGAGGTTATTTGTTTCCATTTCTCTTGACTTATGATTCAATAGTTAAAATATAGCTCATAGTTATAATCATTGGATATTGATTTTTCCATTTTTTTATACTTTTAGATTAATTTTCTTGTTCATATAAAAATCAATGTCTGGGAAACTTAATGAAAGTTTTATGTTCTTGTATTCCTTGATCTGCCAGATTTATTTCCCCTTTTGACATAAATATGCATGAATACACTCTCAATTTTCACATTTTACTTTATGTATGCCCTGTTGTCCTGTTTAAATTTGTTACATGATTTCTTTTTTTTTTTTTTTAATTTTGAAAATTCTTATTGTGTATTGAGTGAAGGTTTACAGAGCAGATCATCAGTTTTGCATTCCACAAATCATATACTTTGTTTCATCTCAGTGACTGCAATCCCCTCCATCTAACAACATCATCCCACTTCCTCCCTGTGGTTCTTATTTCCATTCCATCCTCTTTTCCAACGGGTCTGAACTTTGTCCTTAGACAAGTGTTGCCCTTTAGATCTTGAATGATTGCCCATGGTGAGCATACCTTATTAGTGTTTTTGTCTCTCCTATATACCTATCCACTGAGTGGCTGAATATTGGAGCCACGAGGGTGAGTTCATTTCCAGAGCTGAAGAGTGGCACAGGGTTCCTCCACTCTCTTTCTTAGGTATGCCCATGACACATATGACTGTTTGTCTTGGTTGATAAGGTCTTTAGTCAGGATTCAGGGATGTCTATGCAAACTGATTTTCTACTGTCGTCACTGAGTTATCCATTAGTCTAACAGGTCCGTAGTGGTGGGTATTCAGGAACTCCCTTTATCCTTGGCTTCCTTCCTCTCTTTCTTTTTGCCATCTCCTCTAGAGTCCTGCTTTCCTGGATGCTCTGCTTAAGGACCTTCAGTTCTCCAGAGGCAGCCCTGGGGGAAGCGTTGAACTTTCAGAGTTCTGTGAAGCTCCACAAGGTAAGCAAGGCTCTTTCTTCCTTGTGCCAATAATATTTCCTTACATAACTTTGATGAACTATCATGACAATTAGGATGTGTATTATGATGTAGGAAGAAAAGAACAGGAAGCGTAAAAGCAAACCTTCCTCGGCCATAGCTTATGAGGATGCAAAGCAAAGGCTGAGCAGGAGTTTGCAGACTGAAGAGGGGGATGTGTAGTTCAGGTAGAGGAGACGGTCAGAGAAGAGCAGCTTGGGAAAGGCAAGTGCTACAAGTAGCTTTGTGCTGCTGGAGCACACCAGGGTTCCCTTCTAACTTCACCTCCACTCATCTCAGCAAATGCTGAAGCATGAGAATCAGGGGCTACTTTGTCAGATTGGAGATCCTGATTTCACAGAGTTTTCTCTCCATGCCTCAGTTCCCTCATCTGTAAAATGGGGATAATGTCAGGGTGTCCCCATAAGATTATTGTGAGAATTTAGTGAGTTAACATTTGTAAAGTACATAGAACAGGACCTGAAGAAGTGGTAAGTGCTGGTTCCTTCTCACAATGACTTTTGAGGAGTGAGTGGTAGGTTTGAACTGCCAACCTTGAGGTTAGCAGTCCAGTACTTATCCTACAGCACCACAGCGGGACCATTATAAGTATGTTGTTGTTGTTTGGTGCCATCGAGTCAGTACCAACTCATAGTGACCTTATGCACGGCAGAACTAAACACTGCCTGATCCTGGGCCAAACTCACTACTGTTGCCATGCTTGAGTCCATTAATATTATCAATCTGTAGCCTTAAAAAATTTTTATTGTTAGCTTTTCTTATATAAGATCTCTCTCTTTTTTGGGTCTCTCTTTAGAAAGTTTTCTTTCCAGTTCATGGAGAGAAAAGAACCTGTCAAATTTGTTCATTTAAACAACAAAGTGGTTTTATTTCAGAAACTGTCCCTATTATCCTGTCCTCTGCCAGCAGCTTTTTGGCAGTTGCTTTTCAATTGGGTTCATCTGATCCGATAAAAGGTTGACTGGCCTTTCAGCACATGTTCTTTTGCTGGTTCTTCTCTTGCTGGAAAATCAATGGTAGCTGGCTATCAATGGCCTTATACTGTGATGAAAAACTCCACTAAAGTGGCGAAAGTGTGTTTTGGCCTGGGTGGGTGAGGATGGAAAGAAGTGTATCCTGCTAACAGAGGTATGCTGATGAGCTGGCTGGACTGGAGTGAGGCCCATGTGTAGTGATTTGTGTGGTGTCAATGTTCCCTCCATAGCTGATTTCAGACTACCAACATGAAGTCACTGAACACAGAACTGGGAAGATATGAGCACAGTCAGCTTTTGCAAGCTGGTGCAAACTGGCTCTAGTCACCACTGCCTGCCTGCTAGGCTCTAAAAGGACAAGAGCGGGACAAAAGGGACCTTACTCTTGAAGCAAAAGGGCTGGAACAAGTATGGTCAAGAATGCTTGTGGTTTGATTTTTTTTTTCAATCAGGGAAAGCTGGAGAAAGCAGAACAGAATTAACATAGGCTGAGCATCTCTTGGGTACATTCAGATCTGGGTGCTTGGCAGACATGATCTCACTTGGTCTTCGTAATGACATTGTGAGTCAGTAGACTTCTGCCCTGTTTTCATATGAGGAGAGAGAGCCTCAGAGGAGTTAAATCACTTGCCCAATGTGACACCGTGGCTAAGCAAAGACTGACACCAGTACTGACGAAGGCATAGTGACTTGGGATTGAAAGAAAGGAGAATTACATTCACAATAATAACAAAAGGTCACTCTCTATGGGTGACTCTATTTTAATTTTGTCCTATCACTTGGATATATATAAAAAAAATCATGGGCTTAAGATTTGGGAGGAACATTTATTAAGTTTAACCCCTCATCAAACAGATGAGGAGAGTAAGCTAGAGCAACTTGAATGTGCATAAACCTGTGGCAATCTGAGAATACACAGCCCACGTTATACAGATGGAAAGGTGCTCTGTGTTCATGGAAGAAAGCATTTGAGGAGATGTGATTTCACTTCCCAGGTCTGTGGACTCTTTGGACAAGAAGCGAGGGGATCAGTGCTCTGACTCTGGGCAGAGTACTTCCTAAAGCTAGGATTGCTGTGAGCCCATGGAAAGCTCTTCCTCCTTTCTTCTTTGTGGAGCCTTTCCCATGGACTCTTTGGGGCCAAACCCAAGGAGAAGGACACTGCTCAATGATGCTGATAACTTCAAAACACTAGTTGGATGTTCAGCCCAGGGGCACATACTCCAAAGTCTCCATCTGAGGAAGCCACCTTTGTGAGCAATGCCTCCTGGTTTGGTCATCACTCTGTCCAGGGGGCTTGTGGGGAGCTCCAAATCCTCACCTCACATTCCTGTCTATGTCCACTTGAGAGACATTCCAGCCTGGTCTCCCTCCTGTGTGATATCCTCTGTCTATGTGATTAATAGCGTCTGGCTCGGTGGGGCCTTGTTCATTAGTGAACAGGGTTCTGTGCTTTGAGTGCCTGCAGGAGTGTTCCCCTTTCATGTCCTGTGTTCAAAGACAGCATGTTCCTCTTACTTCCCATGGCCCATGTGCAAGTTCACCTCAGCAAAGCATGCTTCTTCCACTTTGGGCTGCCACAGTCTTTATCTGTTTCAGATGGTTCAGTGGATTCATCATCTCTTGCCAGGACCTGGTCATTGCTGATAGTGTAGGCATGAAATAGATATTAGTTGAGATGAATAGAATGAAATTTGTTCTATGTGATGCCATACTGTCTTCTGAGATGTTGCATATAGAGCAGTTGTGTTTATGCAAGGTTCACTCCCTCATATGTTTGTTTGTGCATCGATCAACAAGTATCTGTGTGCATGTACTCTGCAGAGCCCTTCACTCTTCTCTTGCATCCCTGCACGTCCTGACACACAGCTGCTTGCGCAGCAGTCCTCAGCAGGGGAGTTCTGAGGTGTCTTGCTTTTTGGCTTCTGGAGTCCCTTGGCATTATTCAGGCTTTTCTGGGTTGCCTCAGATTCTTCAGATAGACCTTTGGTGCCAGGTCATGTGGGCTTCTCCCCTCACTTGATGCACACATTAGATGGGACTACGAATCTCTGAGATTTCAAAAGATTCAGGCTTAATGGCCCAGCTCTGGCTCATGTCTATAAAAGGCAGGGAACCGTAGCAAAACCAGTTGGCACTGCAGTCCATGAGATCCACAAAGAAATGCCAGCTCAGTGTGGGAGGGGAAGCAAGGAGGAGAGGGCCCACTGAGCACAGCTGCCTCTGCTCCTGGCCTCTACAGGGGTCTCCATGAAATGGGAGGTGAAGCAGGACTTAAGACTGTGTAGGGGGGTGGGCTGTTTCCATGGGCAGAGCATGGAGCTTGGTGCTTTACTGGCTAGAGCCAGAAGTTATTTTCCTTTTCGTCAAAAGGGCAACTTGTCTGAGTGGAAAGGAGAAGGGGATTCTCAGCACAGAAGCCTTCAGTTTCTTGAGGCAGAATAGCCAGAAAATAGTTGACTGGGGAATCCTCCCAGCCCAAGTTGATTTAGGGAGGCCACCACAGATTTAGAAATCAATGTAGTGCATTGGGCAAATCTGCTGCACAAGACCTCTTGAAAATGTTAAATAACAAAGATGTCAGTTTGAGGACTAAGGTGTGTTTGACCCAAGTCATGGTATTTTCAGTAACCTCATATGCATGTGTAAGTTGGATAGAGAATAAGGGAGACTGTAGAATAATTTATGCATTGGAGTTATGGTGTTGGAGGAGAATATTGAAAGTACCATGGACTGCCAAAAGAACAAATAGATCTGCGTTGGAAGAAGTACAGCCAGAATGCTCCTTGGAAGCCAGGATGGCCAGACTTTGTCCTGCATACTTCGGACATATTGTCAGGAGGAGCCTGTCCCTGGAGAAGGATATTATGATTGGTAAAATGGAGGGTCAGAGAAAAAGTGGAAGACCCCTGAGGACGTGGATTGGCTCAGTGGCAGCATCAATGGGCTCAAATGTAGCAATGATTATGAGGTTGGCCCAGGACCGGGCAGTGTTTTGTTCTGTTGTGCATAGGGTCACTATAAGTCAGTATCAACTTGATGGCACCTACAACACCAGCACCAACAACACAGATTTAGAGGCCCACAGATATAAGTCCAAACTCTGGCTTGGACATTTGGTGATTTTATGATGCTGAATTTCAGTTGCCTTTTATTTAAAATGGGGAACAGGCTTACCTTCCTTGGAAAGCTATACTGGGTCACTATGAGTAGGAACTGACTTGACAGCACTTAACAACAACAACAAATGAAGACTATATAGACTGATATTTCTGAGAGGTCAGCAATTAATAAATGTGATTTCCCACCTTCTTTCCTTAATTGGCAATATTTCTGAGGTAGCTGGTATAGAGGTGGTCACAATGAGGTGGGCCTTCTAACATTCACACTTTTGACCTAAGGTGGCCCTGTGATGAACTCAGGACAAGAAGAATGCAGTGTAAGTGCATAAGTGATGCTGTTTCATTTCCAAGGTGAGACTACTAGAAGGTGAAGCCTTGTTTCTTCCCCAGAACCTCTTGGAAGACTTAGTTTTGGGACGTCCCGTCTCAAAACCCAGCTGCCATAGTAATATGGAGAGGACATGTCTAGAAGCTCTGGAAGACCATTCCAACTGAGTTCCTAGGCAACAGCCAATAGCACCCGCTAGCTGTGTGAGTGAGCTCCCGAGGACTCTCAGTACAGTTGAGCCTTGAGATGACTCCAACCTCAGCCTCTATCTGACTGCCCCTGTAGGAGAGACCCCAAGAAACATCTAGTTAACTCGTAGTTCCAAGTTAGATAATATTTTTTTGTTGGTTTTTAAATTTTTTATCATGATTTTGGTGAACGTTTATAGAGCAAATTAGTTTGTTTTTAAGCAGTATGTTTTGAGTTGATTTCTCAAATAGTACTAAATAGCTATCAAGACTCCACATGTTTTGTTTTGTTTTTATTGTGGATTGAGTGAAAGTTTACAGGGGCATATCATCATTTTCACATTCAACCATTCATATAACTTGTTTCATTACACTGATTATAATCCCCTCCATATACCATCAGTTAAGAGTATTTCTCTCTATCTACTTTAGCTTTTTAAAAAACA
>NW_006408546.1:19417478-19429153 GCF_000296735.1 Chrysochloris asiatica | reverse complement strand
CTTTATCTCATTTCTGGACATGTGCAGATATGGTCATCTGCTTCTGTTTTTTGGGCATCTTCAGGGGTTATCTGTGGACTTAATACTTAGATGGGTTTGTATTTTGGTATTTTTTATGCTTTCTGAATGCCTTCAGGTAGATGTGATCAGGGAATGGGCTTCCCTTTTCACTCTTCTTCCTGAGAAGTTTCAAGATACCACTGTTGGTCATTTTGACATAACTTAGGATTTAATTTTCAGCCTATTTCCTCTTTTGTTTGCTTGTCCCACTCCACAATCCCCGTTCAGGCTTTTTTTCTAGTTGTAAACAGTTCAGGGCTGGCTGTGGCCATTTGGTTTTAATTGGAAACTGTCTCTTTAAATTTCGAGGAGATCTGTAAGCATGCGTAGTAGAACCCTCCAAGGGTGGGGCTCGGGTGCCCACTAGTTCAGGCACCCCTATAGTCACCAGAATGGAGGTGCACGGACAGCAAGGGACCAGTGAACAGATACCAAAAGAAAAGAATATCCACACCTTTGTCTCCTTGGTTCTGCCAGGCTTCTGTGGCCACTCCGATCCTTCCCCCACGTGATCTCACCCAAGAGGGTGGCTTCTGGAGCAGCCGAACATCCCGGACTAGAAAGCAATAGATTTCTTGCTTCTGCCACAAATTCCCCCAGCTGTGAGCCTTCCAACCTTCTTAAGTATTCCTTTATATGTGGTTCAGAGTTCTGGGACCAGCCCCTGAGCCTGCTTGGTTGGGTATTCTGTGTTGTTATTGGCGGAGCTCCTTTACTGCACTTCCACCCTATCCGCCATCTTGTTTGTTCCACATATGTTTTTATGTGTGCATTTTTCCATTACTGATTCATTTCTTTGGGTTACATATTAAGTTTTCAGGAATTGCCATTTTTAGAATGTGAGGGCTGTCTGACTTCAGGTTTCACTAGATTTAAAGTCCAACATAACCTGAAGCTTTAGCTCTGTGGGTGAGGAAAGGGCACGGACAGACAAGATAGCTTGGGGATTCTGAAGTTGGACTCAGTATGAGCAGAGCCTGGCCCATGTTCCTCAATTCAGTCCTCAGGTACCAGCAGGCTGTAGCTCCTGTGTAATGAGTGCCGTAGTGAACCCAGGGTTTTACACATGTAGTGTTTGCAAGTCTTCCCCACAAACCTGTGAAGCAGAGGTGGTTAGGCCATTTTATAGATGAATAAGAGAAGGCTCCAAGATGTGAAGATATAACCTAACCCAAGGCCACACAGCCAATGAGAACGAGACCAGGTGACCATTTCTGTTGAATTCTGAAGCTGGGTCTCTGTATTCTGAGACTCAGAGCCTTTTTCTGGGTGTAGTTCTTCTCCCATCCTAAGACCAGTGCTTTGCAATGGAGACCTACTACACATGTTTAGGTGGTAGAGTAGGAGGTTCTATCCCTTAGAGGGCTGTGACCAAGGCCTGCGTATCCACCCCCTCAGAGGTTTATGTTTCCAGAGCGAGGTCAAGGGTCTTTCCTCAGCTATACCTCCACCCTGAGCGTGTGGTACCATGCCTCCTGAGACTCCAAATTTTCCAGGAAGGTGGAACAAGGACCCATGTCTAGCAAGGGTGAGTGCCAGCTGGGGAAGGCTGGGGTCCTGCTGCCTGACTCTGGTAAGCCACTTCCCACTCTGTCTGTCTGCCTTCTGCTGTCACCAGTACCTCGTGCACATTCTGGACCTGTCCAGCAGTAGAAGAAATGAACTGAGAGAGTTCTGAAGTCTGAGTACCTTTTTCCCTCTCCATGTTTCCCTGTTAGCAGTCTCTTGGCATGCCTGCGCTATCTTTGAGAAACGTAATAAGATGGGCTGCAATCCAAACAGCTTTTCAACCCAACCATGCTATCAGATGGTCTGCCAGTCAATCACTCCTTGTCTACCTGCCTTGCTTTCTGCAAAGATAGAGCATCCCTTAAATTCAGAACAACCTTTTGTGGAGTAGGTCAGACTCAGGAAAACTGTCAGTCATTGTGGGCAAGGAGAAGGGCCTGGATCACCCAAGGGCAGGGTGGGGAGCTGCCCATGAAATCGGCTTTTAGGTGGGGAAGGGAATTGGAGAACTGATGGGGCCCGGCACAGTACCACACACTTTATGAACACCTTTCTTTTAATTCTCACAATGACACTGTAAGATGAGTGTTATTATCCTTGTTTATAGACTAGGCAACTGAGGCTTAGAATGTTAAGATTTTCATTATTTAAGTATTCAACAACTATTTGATATATCTCAGTTTGTGTTCCCTTGAAGCAGATCTGATGCAGGAATTTGAGTTCATGTGATTTGTTGAGGTGTTGCTTTCAGAAGAAACATGAAAAGAGAGGGAAGGAAGCAGGTTGTGAAAAGGGAATGAGCTCATCAAGAAGGTGGTCTGAGGGATACCTTTACTCCAGGCCTTAACCTGGGGGAAGGGGGCTCTGGAGGATAAATAGCATCACAGAATTGCCCCACCTTGAGACAGGGTTGTGCTTTAGTACCTTGTATGAGCCAGTCACTGGTCCCCCCAGGGTGTCATGTAATCTCCCACTGTCTGGGTGGGGCAGTTGTTGTCATGCAAAGACAATTCTCTGGAGCCAATCTTAAGTATAAGGTCTTAGCTGCAGGAGCTGGGCTGTGGGTGCAGCTAACGATAGGGTGGCCAGTCAGCTCAATTTGCTCAGGACCGAGGATGTTCCCGGAGGCAGAGTTTTCAATGCTAAAATCAGGAAAGTCATGTGCACACTAGAATCGGTAGGTTTTTGCTACCTAACAGTAAAAGGAGCTCTGGTAATATAGCAGTTATAAGTCGGGCTGCTAACCTCAAGGTCAGCAGTTCATTACTACCAGTGGTTCCGTGGGAGAAAGATGATGCTTTCTGCTCCCATAAACATTTAAAGCCTCAGAAACCCTATACAAGGTTGCTGTGAGTTGGAACTGACTCCACCACCACCATCACCTGACTAAAGTGGAGTTGAGAGGGTCACATTTGACAAAGGTTTTGATGTGTGAAAGCTCTTCTTGGTAATGAGGATGCAGTGGTTGGTGAACAGACATAGTCTCTATCTTCAAGGAGCCCAGAATCTAGCTGGGGAGACCTGAAAAAAACTGACTTTGGCTGCATTGAGTAGAAACTCGCAGTAGGGGCTGTGCGTGTCAAGAGACGGTACCTTCACACAGCTTGGAAAAGGTAAAACATGAGGGAGCAGACAAAGAAAGCTTCACAGAGAAGCTATACCCAGTGTGGGCCTGGAAGACTAGAGCGACTTAACCAGGTGAGGAAGGTGGGAAGGGAAGGGTGATATTCTAACTAGGGAAATAGGATCGAAGAGACCGAAGCTCACTCAACTAAGACAAAATTTTGGATGACCAAGGGTGTACCTGAAGATGTTTTATGTGTTAGTTACCTTATGTTGAGAAACAAATCATCCCAAGGACTTGAAACAAAAGTATTATCTCACCGTTTCTCAGTGTCAGGAGTTTTGGAGTAGCTTAACTTAACATGAAAGACCCTGGCTTAGGGTCTTTCATGAGGTTATAATCAAGATATTGGCTAGAGCATCTGAAGGCTTGACTAGGGCTGGGAGATCCACTGCCAATATGGTACACTCACATTGACTATTGGAAAGAGGCCTTGGTTCCTCACCACATGGGCGTCTATATATAGGGCAACTAAACCCTCCTTTGACGTGTAGCTGGCTTCTCCTAAAGCAAGTCATCCAACAGAGAAAAAGAACAAGATAGAAGCCACAGTGCCTTTTATGACCTATCCTTGGAAGCAAAGTTCTTTCATTTTCGTCACTTTCTATTCATTAAATGTGAGCTGCTAAGCCCACACATGAGGAGAGGGCAATTAGATTTAATCTATTAAAAAGTAGAGTAGCAAATAATTTGCAGAAATATTTAAAGTCACCATACCACAGCACCACGTTTTCCCCTGGTCCCTCTTGCTCTCAGGTGGTCTAAAAAGTTAGTCCCACCGAATCACCGCTCATCAATCACACATGAACAATAAGCATTCACTTAGAAGCTCTTTATTGCAAAGCAAAAGGACACCTCAAAGAGAGAATCAGTCTTGTCTCCATGAGTGGAGAAGACCCTGTAGGGTTGGGGTGCACTGGCTTCGAAGGGTATGGGGTGTCCTCCTGCAAGAGTGGGTTAATACATATTGATTAGGGGAAGTGGCATGTTGAATATTCATTTGATTTTTAGTAAAGGGATGCAGGCTTCTTGGCTATAACAATGGATTGCTTTTTGAGTTGTCAGCTCTGGGTGTTATGTTTAGGGGTTGTCTGTCAAGTTCTTTCTCCTTGATACCGGTTGCTTTTCTGTATCAGGGTTTTAGGTTCTGATCTCTTTCTCTCTGTCTCCAGGCTGTTCCTCACAATGTTACTATTCTTGTTG
Source organism: Chrysochloris asiatica (assembly GCF_000296735.1). NCBI lineage: Eukaryota > Metazoa > Chordata > Mammalia > Afrosoricida > Chrysochloridae > Chrysochloris > Chrysochloris asiatica. The sequence continues at coordinate 19,424,757 of NW_006408546.1, read as the reverse complement.
AACTAGAAATGTCTTCCCCTTGATCCCTGTCTAGTAGGAGAGGACTTAGGGCAAAGGGGCAGATATGAAGTCAGGGTAAGAGAGGCTTAGGGCCCAGGTGTCCTAACCTATCCCTGACAACAGGTTTGAGTGGATGACAACGAGGTTAAGTCATTCTCTATCTTCCTGCCTCTGTCTCTCTCTTGTTGGCTCTACTTCCTTGTCTCTTTTAGCTCTCAAAGGTGACAACTATTTTAACATTGGAAGCAGGAAAAAGACTATGGTTTCTGGAAAGTTTGATTTAAATTATTCTATCTTCCTAAAGATTTACAGCCTCAGAAACCCTATGAAGGGTCGTTATGAGTTGGAACCAACTCCATGGCACACCACCACCATCTTCCTGACCAAAAGTAGAAGACTGTCTCTTGAATGCAATTACAATGAAAGTCAGTGATTGGCCTTATTTATATCATATGGGTTATACCTGGATCATTTTCCTTTCTCCCCCTCCCCCCTCAAGACAGAGTGGTTCTGATTGGCTGAACCTGAGTTCCAAGCTCATTTATGTCTGGAAAGAATGCTCTTGGAGTCACAAGCTAATGCTGAGGGAAGAACAGTTTTCCCCCAGACTCTGATTCCATTGTGTGTGATGGAGGCAGCCAGGCAACTCTTGTAAAGGTGACAGGGGGATAGGGTAAAAGGAAAATTGGTCTGCATCCTGGATAGTCTGTCTGTTTGTGGGGATTGGACTAGGGATGAGGGAGTTTCAGGTAGGGTAAAAGGAAAGGCTAGAGAGGCCAGGGGTGTGATGATGAAGAGTCTCCTCTGCCACACGGAGGAACTAACTCTGTCTTGAAACATATGGCAGTAGAACCAAGGCATGGCATGATCACATCTCTCTGTAGAAAGGCTACCCTGGTAACAATTTAGAGGGTGAATTGGAGGAGGCAGATTGGAGAAGAGAAGGTTGGTTCAGAAACCATTTCAATGACACAGATGTAAAAAAACACTTTTCATAAGAATTTAAAATGTCATCACATGTGGTAGAATCTTTGTTACTTTGGTTAAGTGATTGTGAAAATATTACTGGGAAAGAGAACTTTCTAGTCTTTCTCATTAAGTGGCATGATGGGAATGTTTTGGCATCTTCTCTTATTAAGCATTTGCTCTTAGCACCTCATTTACTCAGTGGATGTTTGTGAGGTACTTAGACAAGGCAATGATTATGCTTAATGATTGGTTCTCTAAAGATAGGAGGTCAGATATCTTGGCAGGTTATTAGAAGGGACATATTGGATAGGAGGGCTAACTACCTCCTTGTACCGTGCATCAAGCTGTCTCATGATATGATAATTAAGCTCATTTTACAGCTCAGAAAACCCAGGCTCAATAAAGTTAAGTAATTTGTCCAAAGTCCCACACTCGGAACGTGGTGACTTTGAACCCAGGCTCTGTGATGCTTCCAGCCCCTGCTCTGGCTATTGCTGTGTTGATGTCTGTTAACACAGCCATGATTTAAGCCAAGAACATGACCCTCTAGGTTGAGACTCACTAACATGGATTGCATGTGACATCTCCATGTGTTTGAAGGAGTTGGCAGATGGATATTATTGTGGAACTGCCCCCTGGGAACATTTTGTTATTTGTGAATCTCCAGGCAGGGTCAGGATTTCAACCACTGTCATCATTCCCCTGGGAAATGTCTTACAAGAAATAGCAAAGAAAAACTTGGCAAAAAATACACACAAAAATTCCAGCTTAGTCGAGGAGGAGAATGCATTACAGCATGCATTTTCTTGTTGCATCTTCATACTTGAGCATTGACAAGGGGCTCAGAAAATGTTCTTGAGCAGAATCCTGAAAAAGTTCATTCTAAGTGTGATAGTTATGTATGCAGTTCTCTGAGGTTTCTGGTTCTCTTCCTGCTGGGGCACCTGTTCCTCCGAGAGCAAGTGTGGCCATGTGACTGGCATGCATTTGTCAATGGAATGTGAGTGGAAATGCTATATCTCACTTCTGAGTGTAAGTCTTTAACAGTGAGCGTACAATTCACCATGCACCCTTCTCTTCGGCCTGGTACCCTGCAAGGTGGCAGATGGAGGATGCTCTGGTACCCTGTGTCTCAAGGCAGCAAAGACCCAGCCAACCTGCAATGAGATGTTCAGTGAGAGTCACACTTTTCTTGTCTTAAGCCACTGATTTTGAGCTTGGTGGTTACTGGCTGATAATCTAGCATGTTGCTACCAGGTCAGGCTACAGAAGACTAGAAAGTCATGAAATACAGTATTAAGGAGTTTTATTAAAGTGTGGAAGTACCTGCAGGGGAGATAAGTCATAGATAGCAGTGCCTTCTGCTGGAAAGACATGCCAAAGACAGCAATATCTCTCTGTGCTCACAGTCTAAGGGGTTTCTATAGTAGGAAATTAATCTGCAGAGGCAGTTCTGCCAGATTTCAAAAAACGCAGATTTTCCTATCTGTGCAGTTCTGATTTTGTGTGTTGTTTCCTTGTTTCTCTTTTCCCATGCTGCATATGCATATGGTATCCGTGGTGGAATCTAAGGTTTCAAGATGGATTCCTTTGCGGAGGTGCCTGCTCTTCTGTCAGGATCCTGGTTTGAGAAACAGGTCTGCTCTGGTGGTGCCATGTTGGGATTATGAGGTGATTTTTTTTTTTTACTGTTTTATTGTAAATTATGTGATAGTTTACATGGGAGAACATTAGTTTTACATTCATCCTATCGTATATCATTTCACTGCCATGGTTCCAATCCCCTCCATGCATCATCAACCAACCAAAGGGTATACACTGTAAGCCTGCCCCTTGGTCGTCAGCACACAGCTCCTCTCCCTCTCTGTGTCTAAAGTTTCCAACTGCTCCATCTCTCCACGTCATCATCTTTGCCTCCATCTCAGGCATTACTGCTTCTCTGGGTAGGGTCCCGCTCTCCGCTCTTCTCCCTTGATGGTGCCAGGGACCTCTGCTTCTAGACTGGAAAGTGAATCACTCCCTTCTTTGCTACAAAACGTCTATCTTTACATTTCCAGCCCTCACAAGCAGTCCTGATAACAATTATTCACTATCGTATCACAAGAGATCCATCCACATTTCATTTCATCAGCCCTGCCTAGACATATTGGATACTATTCAGTGGAGATTCTACCTTCTTCCATGCCTTCTGGATCTAGGTTCCCTCTTGAAAGCTTGTAAGCCAGACACTTCTTGCCTTTGTAGTCCCCCCATTTTGGGTAGCCAATGTCCAAGTTGCCCATCCATGTCTGCTCTGTGTATGGAGGGGGTGGGAATGATCCTCGCTGTAAAGATTTGTTCCCTCTTTTGAGTTACTGCATCCATAGGTGTAGGTCAAGTTCATCAAATTGTATCAGATTACTCTTTTTTTTCTTCTTCTGCTTGAGCTCTGATCATCCAGCCATTGAAGCCATGTCAAGTGGGTATTATCTGCAAGTATGGGGGTTCTTGTGCATATGCCCTCTCTTCTTATCAGCGGGACCATTCACTCTCCACTCTAGTCCTCTGTGGCTATGTCACTGACTCTGGGCCCAAGAGTCTCCAGGTATTACCACCTTGCTGGCCAACCAGGTCTTCACCTGGGTTCACAGGAGTCTATTGAACATTGCAGGGCTTAGCTTGCAGCTTCATTGCTGTTATTCCCTCATTTCCCCTTATTGATGACAAGCTTGGTCACCAATCAGAGTTTGTATTGTCATTGAGTCTTAGTCTTAGGAGGGGGTTTACACTGAGGGGACCTGACCACTTGCCTTGATGTCTCCTGGGCAGGCAACTTGCTTGTTCTTGTAGTAACAGTTGGTCTGCCTATATTGTTTTGTATATTTCCTGTAGGTCTTCCTTTCAAGAAGTATCTTCTGTTCTTCTAGCTGCTCCAGGTTGGTCTGCTCATCTTTTCAAGTAGAAATTTCCTATTTCTGAAGATCTGGATGTAGTTCAGGCTTCCACCTATAGTCTTATGTAATGCAGAGGCTCCGCAGGAAGCCTCCTTCATTGGGCACGTTGTAGCCCCATTTTAGATATTCCAATCAGTTATAGGCAGAAGACGGACTTACAAGCTTTCTATGGTGATGTTTCTGGCTATTTATGAGGTGATGTTTTGAACATGCACTAAAAACTGGTCAAGGGGGGAAGTTAATAGGTAGCGGAGGTAGCTGAGGGTTAACAAACCCCACTGCATAACCAAATGGGGAGGGATGCTTAACAAACTCTGCTGGGTTCCAGATGCACAAGGAGATAGTTCCCCATATCCTGCCTCATAAGGAGGTAGTTTCTGTAGCTTGTCCATATCCTGCCCCACCTAATCTTTGTATTAGGGGATTTTGTGGTTCCAATTGTTTTCCCGCCATTAATTTCCTCATGACTCCGTACCCTAACAATGGTATGTATGACTGATACATCAGATCTCTGTTTAATCAAACAAGTCTTGTGTTCAGCTGTTGAAAGAATTATACTGGGCTCCTAATTAGAGTGGATCTATAGGATAGATAGTGCTTTGGAGACCACTATATCTGGATTTGGATGGACCCATTGCTCAAAGTCATACTAGTCAAAATAAATAAAAAATGGAAAATTATTCAATTTTATGTTTAAACATTAAAGATCATAATGGCACATGGAAATTTAATTTATCAAAAAACTTTCACATCTATCGTATTTTTTTACCCAGAATAACAACAAAAACTATATGAGGGGGCTTCAAAAGGTTTGTGGGGAAATGGAATTTAAAGATTATGGAATTTTTCCATGAACTTTTTGAAGTCCCTCATATGTGACAGATTCTATGTTTCAAAGACAGTCTCAATAATATTTACATATGCTCTTCTGCAAGGTTATCCTGTAATCCGCCACTAAGAGGTGAAGTTCATTTCTCCATTCTTGAGTCTGGGCAGGGACTGTGACTACTTTGAACAATAGAATAAATGCAGCAAAAATTTTACTGTGTCAATTCTGGAGTAGCTCTTAACTGGCTGGCAATTTCTGCTTCCTACTGCTTGGGAACCAGCCATTGTATAAGAATACTGACTACTTGAATTTCCATGCTGAGAGATGACCAAGCTACAATATGACTGAAGAAACTATCATGGAAATGAATCCTCAGAAGCCACAGATGAACCATCCAACTGAATCCTTCCTCACATTCTTGACCCACATAAGCAAGAGCAAAATACACAGTTGTTTTTAGCCACTAAGTCTTGTGATAGTATGTTCTGCAGCACTGAATAACAAATAGTAGAACCTGGAAGGTAGGATGTGCATGGTTTATTTTCTTATTTTAAAAACAAGAAAGCTAATGCTCAGTGATATTAAATCTTTTGCTTAGATCATACTGCTTCTTTGGAATAAAAAGGACTAGAGCAGAGACATTTTGGTGATCAATCTAGCCCATTGCTGTCAAGTTGATTCCAACTCATAGCGACCCCATAGGACAAGGTAGAACTGCCCCACAGGTCTCCAAGGTTGTAATCCTTATGGAAACAGACTACCCCACCTTTTTCCTATGGAGCAGCTGGTAGTTCTGGATCATCAACCTTTTGGTAAGCAACTGAGCACTGACCACTGTAACACCAGGTCTCCTGGATTATCAGTCTAACTCAGCATTTTTCTACCAGTTTATCTTGGAATAAAGGATGGTGTGTGGTTATTTTTAAGTGCTGTGGGGTCAGTGTTCAACCATAGCGACCCTGTATAGGATTTCTGAGGAGTGACTGGTGGGTTTAAACATCTGACCTTGTGGTTAGCAGTCCAGTGCTGACCATACAGTGCCATAGTAGGGCACAAAGAGGATTTAGTCATTTTTCATAAGAGGAAAATGAAGCCCAGAAAGGTTGATATCCTTGTGTCAGGTTACACAAGAGACTGGGCTATTGACCAGGTAAGGATCCATCTCCTGACTTCGAGGTCCAGTTCTCTGCCCTGTGGGGTTCTGAATCCACCATTACCTGAAAGAGGAAGAATCAAACTGCTCGCACAATTAAAATGTGTTTCCTTTGTTCCCTGGCAATACCCTGTGAAAGCAAGTACTAATTCTCAGGGGGATGTAAAATAAAAAGCTATAAAAATACCTCATTGCCATGGGCTGAACATTAAAGGGAAATTTGCTGAGGAATGAATTGTGGTTTTAGAGCCCAGGGAAGTAGGGCAAGAAGGCATAGGTTCTGCCTTCATTGCAGGAACCATCTGCCCAGGACAGAGCCTGGATCAGACCTCTGACTTGGCTGTCTGTTTTCTCAAAATAGAAATTACTCTATTTATGTGCATAATATAGTATGTTGTTGTTGTTACATACTATGGAGTCAATTCTGACTCATAGAGACTCTATATAGGATTTTTGAGATGCAACTGGTAGGTTTGAACAACCTACCTTGTGGTTTCCAGTTCAGTGCTTATCCTACAGTGCCACAACAGGACTCCTAATACAGTATGTTGTTGATGTTGTTAAGTGCCAGCCGAGTCAGTTCCGACTCATAGTGTTGCAGCAGTTTTCGATCCAAATGTGTTACAGCAGCTTTAGATCCAAGAGTGTTACAGCAGCTTTTAGATCTGTCGCCAAAGAAACAGAGGCCACTCGCAGAGGTGAAGCAGAGTTTCAGATTTCAAAAAGTCAGCTGGCTCAGAGGAGCTAACTTCTCCAGATTCTGAGCCCCTAGTGTAGGTTCAATGCAGGCTTATATAGTGATAGAAATGGGGAGGGGCTAGATTTTGGACCTGTTTGAGGACAGGGGGGGAAAAAAAATCAGAAGATTGGTCCTGCTCAGTAACCTGATTAAACAGTCTAAGTTGTCTCTTGGTTGGGGAGGATTGGTCTATTCAGTAACCTGATTAACATTCTCCTGGGAGGGGAGGCAGTATGTTAATGTTTTACCTTTTCCTGTTCAATAGTGACCCCGTATAGCGTTTCTGAGGAGCAGGTGGAAGGTTTGAACTACTGATCTTGTGGCTCAAATTGACTTTCCAGTCCAACACATTATTCTGCAGTGCCACACCAGGACTCCCCAGATATGGTATGTTGTTGATAGGTCCCATCGAGTCAGTACCGACTCATAGAGACCTTATGCACAGCACAACGAAAACACTGCCTGATCCAGGGCCAACCTCACTACTTTTGCCATACTTGAGTCCATCGATGCTGCCACTTGGCCGATCCATCTCCTTGGGGATCTTCCTCTTTTTCTTTGACCCTCCACCTTAGCAAACATGTTATGTTCTCCAGTCACTGGTCCCTCCTGACAATATGTCTGAAATATGAGAGACGAAGTTTGGCCATCTTGGC
>NW_006408546.1:19416049-19417358 GCF_000296735.1 Chrysochloris asiatica | reverse complement strand
TTTTTTTTTTTTTTTCAAATCATGGGACTTTATTGATTCAATCTACATAAAAACATTCATTGAGGACCTTCTATGTTTGAAGCTAGTTAAACCTTTTTTTTTTGATAAATGTTTTATTATGAATTAAGTGACAGTTTACATGGGAGAACATCAGTTTTACATTCATTCCATCATATATTGTTTCATTGCCATAGTTACCATCCCATCCATGCATCATCATCCAATCAAAGGGCATACCCTGTAAGCCTGCTCCCCTCCCCCACAGTCATCAGGACACAGCCCCTTTCCCTCTCTGGATCTCAAGTCCCTAGCTGCCCCATCTCTCCACATCATCTTCTCTGCCTCCATCTCAGGCATCACTGCTTCTTTGGGTAGGGTCCCGCTCTCCGCTCTTCTCCATTGATGGTCCTCTCCACTCCTAGACTGAAAAGTTAATCACTCCCCTCCTTGCTATAAAATGTCCACCTTTACATTTCCAACCCTCACAATCAGTCCTGATAACAATTATTCACCATTGTATCACAAGAGACCCATCTGCATTTCATCAGCCCCTCCTTGGCAGGATGGATACTATTCACTGGAGACTCTACCTTCCTCCACACCCTCTGAATCTAGGTTCCCTCTTGAAAGCTTGTAAGCCGGTCACTTCTTGCCTTTGTATCCCACCCCCCCACCCCCCCATTTTTGGGTAGCCAATTTCAAAGTGCCCATCCCTGTCTACTCTTTGTATGGAAGGGGTGGGAATAATTTTTGCAGCAAGGATTTGTTTCCTCTTTTGAGTTACACATCCATAGGTGTAAGTCAAGTTCATCAAATTGTATCAGATGATGCTTTTTTCCTCTTCTTTATTCTTCGGATTGAGTTCTGATCATCCAGTCATTGAAGCCAGGTCAAGTGGATATTATTTGCAAGTGTGAGTGTTCTTGCATCTGTCCACTCGCTTCTTATCAGCTGGATGCTTCGCTCTCCACTCTAGTCCTCTGTGGCTGTGTCACTGACTCTGAGCCCATGAGTCCCCAGGTCTTGCCACATTGCTGGCCAACCAGGTCTCCACCAGGGTTCACAGGAGTCTATTGAATGATGTAGGGCTTAGCTCGCTGCTTCATTGCTGTTTTTCCCTCACTTCCCCTTATGGGTAAAGTGCGTGGTCACCAATCAGAGCGTGTATTCCCATTGCGTCTTGGTCTTGGAAGAGTATTTGCACTGAGAGGATCCGACCACTTGCCTTGATGTCTCCTGGGCAAGCAACTTGCTTGTTCTTGTAGTAACAGTTGGACTGCCTTTATTGTTTTGTATTTTTCCTGTAGGT
>NW_006408546.1:19414182-19415609 GCF_000296735.1 Chrysochloris asiatica | reverse complement strand
CAAACAGTTATAGGTAGAAGACAGACTTACAAGCTTTCTATGGTGATATTTCTGGCTATTCCTTTCTCTCCCCCTCCAGTGTCTATTTTATAATATAATGCACAGAAAACCAAGTTTCAAAAGACAGCAAGCATCTTAACATTATTGCCCCCTTTTCCCCATTCCAACCCTGCCTCAATCTCTGTATCCCAGAGCCCTGTTGTTCTAAGTTTGTGCTTACATCATTTTTTACCTCTGTCCAATTCAGCCCATTCAAACCTGCCTAATTGTTCTCCCATTTGCTTTGTTCTTCCCTTCTCCACTCCCTTCTTGTATATTGCCCCCCTCCCCAACACCCAAACTATCCTGTGTCTATTCCCTGCTCTGTGCTCCACCTTCCCCTCCCACCCCTAACCCTACCCCTATGTCCCAGCAACCAGCTAAGAATCCACTTTAGTGGATTAGTATGAGTTCTTTTTCTTAGTCTTTTACAGTAGTGGTCCTATGCAGTATTTCTCCTTTTGTGACTGACTAATTTCACTCAATATAATGTCCTTAAGGCTCATCCATGTTAGGTAGTGGCATGCAGCTTCCTTGTTATTTTTCAAGGTAGCATAGTACTCCATTGTGTGTATATACCATAGCTTGTTTATCCATTCTTCAGTTGATGGGCACTTTGGCTGTCTCCATCTTTTTTGCTATTGTAAATTGTGCAGCTATGAACATTGTTGTGCATATATCTTCCCGTGTTGTGGCTCGTTTGTCTTGTGGGTAAATACCCAGTAGAGGAATTGCTGGATCGAATGATATTTCTATTTTCAACCTTCTAAGGAAGTGCCATATTGCTTTCCAGAGAGGTTGCACTATTTTGCAGTTCCACCAGCAATGCAAGAGTGTTCCAGTCTCTCCACATCCCGCCAGCATTTATTGTCTTCAACTTTTTTGATCTTTGCTGTTATTGTTGGTGTGAGATGATATCTCATTGTTGTTTTGATTTGTATCTCTCTAATGGCTAGTGATGGTGAACATTTCTTAGTATGTTTGTTGGCTGCCCAAATCTCCTCCCTGGCAAAGTGTCTGTTCATATCCTGTGCCCATTTCTTAACTGGGTTATTTCTCTTATTTTAGTAGATGTGTAGTGTTTTTCTATATATTTTAGAAATGAGTCCCTTATCCGATATGTTGTTGCAAAAGATTTTTTCTCAGTCTGTGGATTCCCTTTTTACTCTCTTGGTGAAGTCTTTTGATGCACATGAGTTTTTATTTTTTCAGTATGTCCCACTCATCTATTTTGTCTATTTTTGTTTGTGTACTTTTCAAAATGTGTGGCAGTCTGTATATGCCCTGAATTAGCACCCTCATGTTTGTCCCTATTTTTTCATTGACAATCTTCATAATTTTGAGATTCGCATTTAGATCTTTAATCCATGTTGAGTTCATTTTTGTAT
>NW_006408546.1:19400151-19411987 GCF_000296735.1 Chrysochloris asiatica | reverse complement strand
AGTTGATCCAAGAAGAATGCTGATAAGAATGTTGTTTATTGGTCCAGTGGTGAGGATTTTTGTTTTCTTGACATTGAGATGTAACCCATATCGAAGGCTGTGCTCTTTAATCTTCATAAGTAAATGTTTCAAGTCCTTTTCACTTTGTAGTATTCTGTTATTATCTTTTTGATTTTGTTTGGTTCTGTTGTGACTTCCCCTATGTGGTTTCTAGTGAGATTGATTTGTGTCCTCTCCCTCTTTTCTTTCGTTAGTTTTGCCAATGATTTGTCAATTTTATTAATCCTTTCAAAGAACCAGCTCCTTGTCCTGTTGATTCTTTCTATAGTTTTTCGGTTTTCCATCTCATTTATTTCTGCTATTATCTTTATTATTTCCTTTCTTTTGGTGACTGTAAGTTCCCTCTGTTGGTCTGCTTCTAGTTGTTGAAAGTGCTGTGTTAATATGTTGATTTTGGCTCTTTCCTCTTTTTGGATGTGTGCATTGTCGCAATAAGTTGTCCTCTCAGGACTGCTTTCGCCGTGTCCCAAAGATTTTGGTATGTTGTGTTTTCATTCTCGTTTGTTTCTAGGAACTTTGTGAATTCACGTTTAATTTCTTCTTTTACCCAGTTGCTTTTCAGCAGGGTGTTGTTTAGTTTCCATGTATTTGACTTTCTTGTTTTGGCCTTCTTATTGTTGATTTCTTGTTTTATAGCATAGTGGTATGAGAAGATGCTCTGTAGAATTTTGATGGTTGTGAATTTACGGAGGCTTGCTTTGTGTCCTAACACATGGTCAATTCTGGAAAATGTTTCATGTGCACTGGAGAAGAATGTGTATTGTGCCGTTGTTGGATAGAATGCCCTGTATACTTCTATGAGGTCAAGTTGGTTGATTGTATTGTTAAGTTCCTCTGTAGCATTGTCGAGTTTCTTTCTGGTTGTTCTATCCCTTTTCGAGAGTGGTGTGCTGAAATCTCCTACTATAATTGTGGATTTATCTATTTTTTTCTTCAGTTCCATTAAGGTTTGCTTCATGTATCTTGGTGCTCTTTTGTTGTGAGCTTATATGTTTATTGATAACCTGGACATCTTTTTGCAGGTTTTGAATTATTTCCAATACTGTGTCAATCCTATTTGATTTTTCCTGCAGTACTTTCCTTACTTCTTTCTTATTTTCCTCTACCCCTTTTTGGAGTATTTGAATTTGTTTCAATATCATTCTTCTGAATTCTCTCTCAGGCATATCCAGAACCCTCTCCTCCTCCTCTATAACGCCTTTGTCTGTCTCCAGCTCATTTGCATCTGCTCTTCTCTTCTGTGTTTCGATAATGTTAATTGTTTCTTATTGGGTATGGTTATTTTTATTTTATTATAATAATTATTAATATGATCAGGAGATAGGCTTCCCTTATTTTCTGTAATGCATAGCAGGTGTTGTTAGGTCTTGTCTAAGTGGTGGAATATTATGGTGTATGCTTATAGCTTGGCTATATGGCCACGATTGCGGCTGTTTCTTAGGTGAGGTAAGGAGGAAAAGCTCCCACCTCCAGGAAAGATGTGTGATCAAAAGGACCCAAAACAGAAGTAATATAAATGCGTAGGCAGAAATCACCACTCAACTTTTCTGTGCTACACCAGCAGTATGTGTGCACACAGAAGCCTCCAGCAGGGGTGTGGGTGATCCCACTTTCAGACATCTCCTCTAGCCTCTGCTGTTTAGGTGGGCAGATATATATTGGGGAGTGAATGGGAGAAAGATCGACTGCTATTTTTGTCTATGATTGTCAGTTATTTGCCTGTGCTCCGTGCCTATCTTGGGATGGTTGAGACCTGTTCTGTTGGGTTTTTATAGATTGCCTTGAGTTTGTCCTGCCCAGCGAACTCAGGCAGCCGCTCAGCAGCGGGTTGCCAAATTGATAGCTGGGGATTTTTTAGTCTGTTCCCTGGGAGAGAGGTTGCATGTCCCACCAGAACAATAGCTGGAAGATCCACACTGCTATCTGGGAGTAGGGCAGAATGGCTTCAGATTTGTGGTAGCGGTGGCGGTGGCAGCGACAGCAGCTGATGACGTCGGCAGGTGACGTCAAAAAGTCTCCACCACTCTTCCTCTCTCTGTGCCATGGGCAAACTGTCTCACCTGATATCTGCACCGAGATCCTAAGCTGGGGCAGGGCCACCCTGCAGGGGTGGGAAGGGTGGGGGGTTGTGTCACCTCCCATGGTCCCGTCCCTTTGTTGTTGTTGTTGTTGTGCCGTCGAGTTGGTTCCGACCCATAGCGACCCTGTACAGGGTTTCCCGAGGGTGTAAATCCTTACGGGAGTAGAAAGCCTCATCTTTCTCCCACGGAGCGGCTGGTAGTTTCGAACAGCTGACCTTAAGGTTCGCAGCCCGATTCGTAACCATTTCGCTACCAGAGCTCCTTTTAGATTTCCTTTTTGCTACAAATGTCGCTTTCTGAATGGGTTGGTGTTAGCCCCACCCTCAAAGCTCTGCAGTGATGGGTGCAGTTGCCGGAGGAGCTCCCACTAGGCCGCGGGTGAAAGTTTTAAGATGCCAGTAATTCCTCAGTAGTGTGATTTTAAAAAAATGCGAGTTCAGGAGATTGAAGGTCTTATGATAGTTCGAAGACTGTGGGTTTGCTATATGAAAGTTTCCTTTGTGAGATCCCACTCCCTTCTCACCGGAGCTTTCCCTACCTGACTCTCTTGTCTGCAGCCTGGAACCGGGAACTGATCTATTGGTTTTTTTGGCAGCCCATGGCACTTTCAATATTCACCTCCAACACCATAACTCAAAAGCATCAATTCTTCTAGGGTCTTCCTTATTCACTGTCCAGCTTTCGCATCCATATGAGGTTATTGAAAACATCATGGCTTGGGTCAGGCACACCTTAGTCCTCAAGCTGACGTCTTCACCCTTCAACACTTTAAAAAGGTCTTGTGCAGCAGATTTGCCTAATGCAATACATCGTTTGATTTCTTGACTGCTACTTCCATGAGTGTTAATAGTTGAGTCAAGAAGAGTGAAATCCTTGACAATGTCAATCTTTTCTCCGTTGATAATAATGTTGTTTATTTGTTCAGTGGTGAGGATTTTTGTTTTCTTTGCATTGAGATGTATATAAAACAAATGAAAACAACCCAATTGTAAGCTCAGAGTTTATCATCCCTTGTCCTGTTCTCCTCCTGTGGTTGTTACGTGCCATTAAGTCGGTCTTGACTAATAGTGACCCTATCTAGAGTTTCTGAGGAGCAGTTGATGAGTCTGAACTGCTGGTCCCTTGAGGTTCAAAACAACCTTGCGGTCTAGTGCATTATCCTTGAGGTCTACTGCATTATCCACACCAGGATTTTGTTCTCCTCCTAGAAATGACTTTAAATAGAATTAATATAGCCTTTAAAATGGATATTTATATAATAGCCCTAGTGACATAATGGTTGTGCACTTGACTGCTAGCTAACTGGAAAGCTGACAGTTTGAATATACCAGTGGCTCCTTGGGACAAAAGATCTGGTGTTCTGCTCCTGCAAAGATGTACAGCCTTGGAAAACCTATGGACAGTTCTGCTTTGTCCTCCAGGATTGTCATGCTTCCAAATTGACTTGATGGCACACAACAAAAGCAACACACACACATATAAAAGGAGCTCTGGTGGCATAGTAGGTTACAAGATAAAGGCTGCTAATTGCAAGGTCAGCAGTTCAAATCCACCAGCTGCTACACGGGAGAAATATAAGACTTTCTGCTCCCATGAAGATTTACAACCTTGGAAACCATATCCAGAGTCATTATGAGTCAGAACTGACTTGATGGTATACAACCACCACAACCCCCCCCACACACACAGACGTATGTGGGGGCTTTAAAAAATTCATAGAAATATTCTATCTTTTAATTTAATTTTATTTTTTCATGAACTTTTTGAATCCTCCTCATATATATACATATATGAGACTTGCTATGGGCAATGGGATACTAGCAGATATAGTATATACATTACTGTATGTAATAAAATATGTGTAATTTATGTAATGGTACAACCATGTTATGAAATGGCTGAACTCCCCATGACTGGTGTGGTGCTGTGGGTTAATGCCCTGGACTGCAATGTCAGTTTGAACAGCAAGGTGGATGGTTCAGGCTCACCATCGGCTCCTTGGAAACCCTTTACAGGTTCGCTATGGGTTGAAATCCATAAGTGGGCCTCGACGGCACTTAACAACCACAACAATGATATTTAATCAGATGCCTTTCTCTCTCATAATGGTATCTAGAAGATTCCTCAGCTTGCTGGTGCCTTCTCAGTTATACGAATTCTGTTTTCAATCATTAAATAGCTCAGTGGAGTCTAAATAGAAACTTTAATCTCATTTCCACTTCAATACTTCTTTCCTCCTTCCAGGAAGTTGAGCATTAGCCTAAATTTAGGAGTCTGTGATGGGAAAGGTGGGTATGATGAGTTTTTTACTCTTCCCCTCTGTCTTTCTAGGAGTATATCTCTGCTCCCTCTACTTCTAGAAGGTACAGATTCTAGAAGATACACTCACAACTTCTACTGCTGGATTTCCCCCATCTAGCAGACACTGCTTTTGAATTTCAAGAAGGCTCAACTCCATATCTAGAAATCTCGTATGTCCCCAGCCCACCAAACAGTGGCAGATTAGGCTACCTATGTCCGATTTCTCCTTGTCCTGGCATTGTGGGCCGTCTTAGTCAAACTCTGTTTTCATAAATTCCAGGGGGGAATCAGCATGAGTCTCCATGCTCACATATGTCGCAAACTTTCAAAGGGTCTGAAGAATACTCAGCACTGTATCAATTAGATTTTGCTGCAGTGATGCTGTCTAACAAACCACCTCTCAACTCAACAACAAAGAACAATACGTTCACAGTCCTGGGCTGCTATTCAACTGATGCAAGCTGGCCTTGCTTGGGAAGATCTGCTTCAAGAGTTGGTCCTCACTGGGTTTGGCTACTCACTGTTGCCTGGGCTAAGTATATTCCTTCTGGGGGAATATAAGAGGGAAGCAGCTACCCAGTGGAAGCTACAACCAGGAGATGACAGAAGTGGCAAGAGAACCAATCAAAGCAGCCATGCACATTTCAAACATTTGCATATATCATCTCTGCAAGGGTGGGGAGGTATACATTATCCACTGTAGAGACAAAACAAGTCCAACATAAATGGGGTGGGGAAGAATAGTTCCAGAGATCGTTGATTGAGAAGGAATAGAAATCTAATTTACCATAACCACTGAGATGGTATTCAGTGTCTGCAACTTAATCTTGAGCTGGAGAGAAAACTGCTGGTCCTTCTTTAAAAAATATCTACAACTCAAAGCAGTTTTCCACCACAAGGGGAGGAAGGAAACACAATTTCTCTAATCTTATGGTTATATTCATTGAACTCTGAATAACATTTCATTTGTAACTGGGATGGGGTAGTAGTTACTTGACTAATTTTGATGTCTTTTAGGAAGTCTTGCATGGATGTATCTTGTGATTTCATTTTAGAATGAGTAAGCATTGTCATTTATTCTCAGCTTTGAAGCTTCAGAAACCAAAGGAAAAGCCAACACAAGGAATATTCTCATATCATAGAAATATACTGTAATTAGCATATTATCTTCTTTAATAACAATCAGTGGACACCTTCCCATATCAACACATAAATATTTCTAGGATTCTTTTTTTTTTTTTAAATTATAGTATTACACAACATGGAGATGCCATTTTTTTTGGTACTAATCTAATCACATTCAACAGACAATAATTGAGCACCTACCAGCCCTGTAGCATAGTGGTTTTAGGCTGCGAACCGCAAGGTCAGCAGTTTGAAACTACCAGCTGTTCCGAAGGAGAAAGATGAGGCGCTCTGCTCCCGTAAAGATTTACAGCCTCAGAAACCCTGTACAGGGTCGCTATGAGTCGGAACTGACTCCACGGCACATAACAACAACAACAACAACCAGCCCTGTAGGATAAGCAATGAACTGCTAACTGCAAAGTCAGCAGTTCAAAACCATGAGCTGCTGCTTGGAAACCTTAAACAGGGTAGCTATGAGTTGGGACTGACCCGATAGCACTTAACAACAATAACAAAACTTTGTGCAAGGATTTTTGCTAGCCCTAAAAAGGCCTGAAAGAGTAAAATTAACATGTTCCTTGCCCTCATGGAAATTTATAGGTCAACAAACAGAGTCATTATGAGAGGGGTAGAAGACAGGATGACTCAGAGGTTATAAGGTTCTGGTCCCCCCTTCTCCTCAGGAATATAGATCCTGGATCTGTAGCTTGTTTTGAGGTTAGGGCTTTTAATTCTGAGGTCTGTGTCTGGTCATGTGACTCATAAATATCACTAGGCTGAAGATATAAGGAAGAGAAAGAGATTCTTAATGGACTGAGATTAGCTTTCTGGAGGCAGGGACCATTGATAGCTGTAGGTATAAGGAGATGAGAAAATAAGGGAAGTAGAATCATGGTTGGCAGTACTTTGTTTTATCTTTCTTTAAATCATACTTCTGGTGATACTGCTTTGCTGTTGTTAAGTGCCCTTGAGTTGATTCCAACTCATAGCAATCCTGTATAGGGTTGCCAAGACTGTGAATTTTTGCAGAAGCAGAAATCCTCTTCTTTCTCCAGTGGAGTGATTGGTGGGCTTGAACTGCCGACCTTCTGGTTCACTGGCCAGTGTTTATTCTACAGAGCCACCACACTCCCTCATTCCGCTTTAGTGGTATTTAAAAATTTAAATAGTAATAACATGTTTTCATAATTATTTTACATAATTGTAACTTCTTTTCTGATTATGAAAGCAACATATTCTATTCTTAAAGAAGAGACAAACATAAAGATGCAGAAAAAGACTTACCCATAATCCCACTGCAAAGAGGTTTACAGAACAAGTGATGATGTTGTGGCTCTCTGACACCTGTACACATTGTTAGTGTTGGATCTGTAGTCATGGAAAGAATGGCCGTGGTGATAGAAAAAGGCTGGAAATTGCATGAGAGAACTTTGCAAGACCAACCACTTATTTACTGCAAATATATTTTTTCAACCACATAAATGATGACTGTACATGTGGACCTTGCCAGATGGAACACACAGGAATCATATTGATTACATTTGTGGGAAGAGATGATGGAGAAGCCAAAACAAGGGGGCCGTCTGTAGAACAGACCATGAATTATTCATATGTAAGCTCAGGTTGAAATTGAAAAAAACTAAAGCAAGTCTTCAAAAGCCTTGCATATATTTCATCTGAATGTAGAGACCATCTCAGGAACAGATTCAATGTATTAAATGCTGATAACTGAAGACCAGACAAGTTGTGGGGTGACATCAAGAACATCATACATGAAGAAAGGAAAAAAAAAGGAAGGAAAGAAAAGACCAAAATGGATATCATATGAGAGTCTTAAACTTGTTATTGAAAATAGAGTGGCTAAAGTGTATGGAAGAAATGAAGTTAAAGAACTGAACAGCAAGTTTCAAAGGGAAGCCTGAAAAGACAAAGTATTATGAAATGTGCAAAGATCTAGGGTTAGAAATCAAAAGAGAAGAGCACACTTAGCATTTCTCCAGCTAAAAGAACTAAAAATAAAACCCAAAGCTCGAGTTGAAATATTGAAGGATTCTAAGGAGCTCTGGTAGCGTAGTGGTTACGAATCGGGCTGCGAACCTTAAGGTCAGCGGTTTGAAACTACCAGCTGCTCTGTGGGAGAAAGATGAGGCTTTCTACTCCCTTAAGGATTTACACCCTCGGAAACCCTGTACAGGGTCGCTATGGGTCGGAACCGACTCGACGGCACTTAACAAAACAAAACAAGGGCAAAATACTGAACAATGCAGGAAGGATCAAAAGAAGATGGAAGGAAAGCACACAGTTATTATACCAAAGAGAATTCACAGGTCAGTGTTCAGCCATTTCAGGATGTAGCAGTTGGTCAACAATCAATGTATTGAAGGGAGAAGTCCAAACTGCACTGAAGGTATTGACAAAAAACCAGGCACCAGGAATTGACAGAATGCAAATTGAGATGTTTCAACAAACTGGTGCACACGTCACTGGAAGCGCTCACAAGTCTTTGCCAAGAAATTTGGAAAACCTGACCAACTGATTGGAAAAAATTCATATTTGTTCCCATTCCAAAGAAAGATGACCCAATAGAATGTGGAAATCATTGAACAATATCATTAATATCACACACGTAAAATTTTGCTGAAGATAATTTTGAAATAGTTGCAGCAGTATGTCAATAGGGAGCTTCTAGAAATCCAAGTCAGATTAAGAAGAGGATGTGGGACAAAGGGTATCATTACTGACATCAGATGGATCTTAGCTGAAAGCAGACAATAAAGAAAGATGTTCATTTGTGTTTCATTGACTATGTAAAAGCATTCAACTGTGTGGATCATAACAAACTACTGCTAACATTGTGTATAATGGACATTCTAGAACACTTAATTGTGCTTATGAGGAACCTATACACAGACCAAGTGATAGTCACTTGAACAGAACAAAGAGATACTGAGTTGTTTCAAATCAGGAAACATGTGCATCAAGATTGTATCCTTTCACCATAGTTACTCAATTTGTATGCTGAATAAATTATCTGAGAAGGTGGGCTATCTGAAGAAGAACATGGCATCAAGATTGAAGGAAGGCTTATTAACAACTTGTGACATGCAGATAATATCACCTTGATTGCTGAAAGTAAAGAGGACTTGAAACATTTCCTGATGAAGATCAAAGACTACAGCTTCCAGTACTGGTTATACCTCAATGTAAAGGAAGTCTGGAAGTATAGTGGTTACAAGTTGAGCTGCTAACCTCAAGGTCACAGTTCAAAACTACCAGCTGTTCCACAGGAGAAAGATGAGGCTTTTGTTCCTGTAAAGATTTAAAGCCCCAGAAACTCTATGCAGGGTTGCTATGAATCAGAACTAACTACGGCACACCACCACAATGTAAAGAAAACAAAAATTGTTACAACTGGAACAATAGAAAACATAATGATAAATAGAGAAAAGACTGAAGTTGTAAAGAATTTCATTTTGTTTGGAACCACAATCAATGCTCATGGAAGCAGCATTCAAAAAAATCAAACAGTGTATTGCATTGGGCAAATCTTCTGCAAAAGACCTCTTTAAAGTGTTAAAGAGAAAAGTGGTCACCATGAGGACTAAAGTACACCTGACGCAATCCATAGTATTTTCAGTCACCTTATATGCTTGTGAAAGTTGGACAATGAATAAGAAAGACTGTAGAAGTCTTTGATGCATATGAATTAGAAGGATATTGGAGTCATCACAGACTGCCAGAAGAACAAACAAATCTGTGTTGGAAGAAATACAAGCAGAATGCTCCTTAGAGAGAAAAATAGTGAGACTTTGTCTTACATATTTTGGACATATTATAAGGGGGCATCAGTCACTTGAGAAGGATATCATGCTTGGTAAGGTAGAGGGTTAGCAAAAAAAGAGAAGACACTCCAATGAGATGGGAATTCCAGAACACAATAGTGTTCATGAGGAACCTGTCTATAGACCAAGTGGCAGTTGTTGAAATAAAAAAAGGGATACTGAATGGATACAATGGATACAACAATGTAGCAAAGAGTGTGATGAACCAGAACTGAGAAGTGCTTTCTTCTGTTGTACATATGGTTGCTATGAGTAGAACCAACTCTATATCCCCTAACAGCAACATAATATAGTCATGGAGCACCACCCCATTGTGGAAACTTCCTGAATTGCAGGTAACATGGGAGATCAATTATTTACAAAGGATGAAATGGAGAGAAGGAAGTGACAGACTTATTTTTCTTTGAAAGCTAAAGTTCCTAGAGGCTTAAGTAAGAAGACAGGAGGAGCCGGAGGCGGACGATAGATGCATAGACTCAGAGGAGGAACACAGAGGTGAAGTTGAACACTTCAAACAAAGTCCCTTTACTCACCTCTATTGCTGTGAGCCATCTCTTGTTACTATAGTTAATTTTCTTCATGTGTTCACTGGCTTGTGTACAGTAGGTTGAAGACAGTTTAAACCTGCTATTTTGATAAAGCAGTGGCTTGCGGGCAAACTGAAATGTTTTGCTTGTTTCAGCTTATGGTAACCTCATGCAAAACAAAACAAAATGTTGCCTGTTTCTGTGCCGTATTCATACGGTTGATATGTTTGAATCCATTCATTGTTGAAGCTTTTGGGCAGTGCCTTCCAACTCAGAGGACTGTTCTTCTAGCACTGTAACAAGCAGTACTTGGTTGGGATCCATAAGGTGTCCAATGATTAATTCTTAGGAGTAAATCACCAGGTCTTTTTCCCTTGTCTGTCTTAGTCTGGAAGCTCTGTTGAAGTCTGTGTATCATGATGGCCCTGCTGATGTTTGAAATACCAGTGGCATAGGTTCCAGCATCATAACAACATGCCAGCCACCACAGCATGGTAAACTGACAGATGAATGGTAGAAAAGGAAATGAATATTCCCAAAATTTGAAAATCAGCTCAAACTATTTCATCTTTCTTTTCCATTTTTAGTTTTTGTGACTTTAAGAGAGAAAAAAGAAAAAACATAAAAAGAATGCAAAGTCAAACAAATAAAGTCAATCTAAACCTCCCTCTTTGAATATGTTACTTATGTTGTTGTTAAGTACTACCAAGTCGGTTCCGACTCACAGCGACCCTGCATAGGGTTTCTGAGGAGCAACTGGTGAGTTTGAAGTGCCGACGTTGTGGTCCATAGTCCAGTGTTGATTCTCCAGGGCCACACCAGGGATCCTTTTGCTAAGTGCTGGCAAGTTGGTTCTGACTCATAGCGACCCCCAGTACAGGGTTTCTGAGGAGCAGCTGGTGTATTTGAAACGTTGACCTTGTGGTTTGAAGTCCATTGCTGACCCTGCAGCACCACACCAGGAGTCCAATGTGACTGTAGAGATGGAAAACTGGCAAAGTGTCTGTGAGCAGAGACTGTATCCCGAGGATGCTGGAAATGGGATTTATTTGCAGGAGCTAAATAAAGGGACCCTTGGATGTTATACAATTCAGTTTAAACCACATTCTAAAAGGTTTCTGATTTAATTATATTAGATGCCACTGCAGGCTGACTGCTCAGGTATTGCCTAGGCAACCTTCTGTCTCAGATGCATGCTCTGGGCTCCGGCTGGGAGTGGAGGCTGGACCACAGCAGGAACTCCTGACCTTGTCAAGTTTGAGGGTCTCCTTAAATGTCAAAACATTTCTGGTACCTCCACAGCCTGGTGATTGTGCTTTTAGTAACTCTTTGTATTTTGTTTTTCTTTATTATCATAGCAGTCTTTTCTCTGCTTCTTTTTATTCTGTTGTGGTGGGGAAAAACAAAACAAAACAAAAATATTTGCTAATTCACAGTTTTTTTTCTTGTAAAATTTAGTGACATTATTTACATTTGCTATGTTGTATGCAGCTATCACCTTATCTATTTCCAATTTTAATTACTTTTATCAGCCTCAACAGAAACTTATTGTCCCATAAGCAGTTTCTCTTCCTCTCACCTGTCATTGTTGTTAAGTACAATTGAGAGGGCTTCCGGGGAGCAGCTGGTAGGTGTGAACTGCTGACCTTGTGTTTAGTCATTCAGTACATATCCTACAGCTCCCCAGAACCATACCAGGAGGAAACATCAGAAAACCAGACTGAGACATCGCTGAAGGAGCCCGGCAGGCAAAGTGGTTAGGAGCTCTGCTTCTAACCAGAAAGTCTGCAGTTCATCTCCACCAGCTGCTTCATGGGAGAAAAGACCAGGCAGTTTGCTAATGTAAAGATTTGTAGTTAAGTGTCATGGAGTCAGTTCTGACTCATAGCAACCCTGT
>NW_006408546.1:19395060-19398680 GCF_000296735.1 Chrysochloris asiatica | reverse complement strand
CATAGCTGAATATGATTCTATTGTACATTTATAGCATTTCATGTATAAAAAAGATAAACCTGTGTGTGTGTATGTGCTACGTGTTGTTATTGTTTCAAACTGCAAATAATGTTTGAATGTACTGGTTCCTGGAGCTCATTGGCTGTTCTGCGGCCAGAAGACTTTCATAAGCAGTTCCCAGCAGTCATGGTGACTGGTCTGGGAAAACATTATAAGAGGGCACTCCCTCTTCAACCTCAAGTCAGTGAGCTCAGAGATAGGCATGAACCTGGAGCCCCTGAGAAGGTGACCGAACAAGACAGATCTCAATGACATGGACTGACAAAGTGGATGCAACAATGGGCTGAAAACTAGCAATGGTTGTGAGGCTGTGGGGCATGGTGGTGGGACTAGCGGCTTCCTGACGCCGCCAAAATCCTGTGCAAAATCTTGTATGTATGTGCTTTGCACCAGGGTCTGTCATTTTTCCAGATTCTCAAAGACAAAATTTAGAACTCCTCCGCCTTTAAGAGGCAGGTCACGTCAAGACTTGTCCTGCCTTTTATAAGGCAGAGGAGTAATGGCAATAGCATTGATTATCATTGGAATTGTAGCAACAAATCTCAATTATTGGGCACCTGCCACAGGCCAGACACTGTGTTTGAGATTGTGTGTATATATTCTCTTTTATATCCAAGTAGTCTTTATAATTATCCTCTTTAACAGAGTAAAACCCGGAGGCTCAGAGCGGGTAGATGCTTGGTGAGTCCTACAAAGAGGGCACACAGGGATGGCACAAGAACCTTGGCAACTCTGGGTTCTTTTCAGGTCATAACTGTTCAAGTCAGGATGTCCTTCTGGGAACCCTGCAAGTGGGTCAGGGTTATTTTCTTCCCATCCTGGCAGTTCCAGGAGAACTGAGAGGGTGTATCCTGTTTTCCTACTGACAGTCAATCTCAATCACAGGTGTAGTCTGAGATGAGGTCCCTCTAGCCCATCAGGTACATTCTCACCTTTAAATCCATGTAGGTGCTGGACTTATCCCAAGAGGAGCTGATGCTTTCGTTTCTCTTCACTTTTGACCTGCACCTGCATTTAGACTTGGAAATAAACAATTTAATTAGAGCCACACACAGTCTGACCGTGGCCATCAATGGTCCTTCTTTTGCTGTCTTCTGTGGAGGGAAGGACACTGAAAGCCACTTTTGAGGCAAGGCAACAGGTCTTGGTGGCTATCTCTGGGTCCAGACCCCTCCTTTCAATGCTTCTGCCCCAGAACTGCCTGCCAAACTCCACTCACACTCCACACCCTCACCCAGGGCTGCCTCCTCTGAGAGCCCTCCGGAGGAGCTTGGGGACCTTGGGACCCCAGCCTGCGCAGTGTGTGTGGCCTGTCACACTGATCTGCTCTTGAGGGTGGGGCAGTGTCTCTTGCATCTTATGTTCCAGCACCAGCAGTGTCTAGCACCTAGGAGTAGGCACTTAGTACAGGCTGCCCAGACAGCATCAAGGAGGACACAGCTTTCCTGCTTCAGACAAGTCCCAGTATGACAATATAAAGAGGGAAGGAAAAGCATACTGTAATTAGCAGAACCTTTGCTCCCGCCAGCTTAGACCTCAAAGAAGGAGTGGAGAGGTCAGGGTGGATGTGGTCCAGACACAACAAGATCTTTAGCTCCCGCTCTGTGTCTTGCTTAACTGCTTCTGTCCTTCCGCTGCATCTTCTCCGAGTTGTTCTCTGGGGAGACAGGGCATCGGCCAGAGCATGGAGAGGGGCGGGGTTTCTATCTGAGTCTTTCTGTGCCACTTACAAACCATGTGGCCTTGGGCAAGTTCTGTTATCTCTGTGCCTCAGTTTTCTCATCAGTAAATGGGAATAATAAATCCTAGTGTGGTGCTGTAGGATAGCACTGGACTGTTAACCACATGTCGGTGGGATTCAAACCTACCAGCCGCTCTTCAGAAACCCTATCCAAAGTCACTATGAGTCAGAAACGACTTGATGACACTTAAAAATAAAATCAAATAGTGCCTGACCCTTAGGGTTGTTGTAAGAATTAAATGAGCTCAGATGTGTAAAATGCATGATATAGTTAGTGCTGGAACACAGCTATAAGGGTTAGGTGTTATGGTAATTGCAGCCATCATATTTCTACGATTATTATTTACTTCCAGTAGAACAATGTATACTTGCTCTCCATTTGCCATAGAATAAATGACCAGGTGACAAAATCTCTGTCCAGGTGTATCACTCCTACATCTGATGTACTTGTCCAGTTTCTGAGCCTTTGCCCATATTGTTTCCTTAGCTACTATACTGACTTTGGCAGTAGAGCATGAAATCTAAAGGCTTTTTACCTGTGTATGACTTCAACCAGGCAGAGCTTAATTCCATCTTGTGCCTAGGTGCCAATTTTTCTTGAATATCTCATGCACCTCTAACAGCAGAATTGCCAGAGTTAGAAACAGACTATATTTAAAAATGGGAATTTTGGACCACTACCCCCAGCTAGTCCTTGTAGGAACATTCTTGGATGCACCCTTTAATGGTTGTTTGGTTGTGATGTCATACCCTGAGAGCCTGAGAGACCCTAAGCTTTCTTATCTGCAACACTCTCCTCCCTGGTTTCTGTAGGCCGGCATGCATATATAACACATTACTGCCATCAGTCATGGATGTGGGAGGAGATTCCTTGGTTCTCTGTGCCCGGTAAGAGGTCACCACATGGAGACAGAACTTTGGAAACTCATCATGACGTCTTAGATGACTTCCCTCACCCAGGTGATCTGTGTTTGTCTTTGTCTTGCTTTCATTCCTCTTTAAGTCTTAATTAAGAGCCCCTATAATAGTGTGGCACTGTGGGTTAATGCGACAGACTGCAAAGCCATTTGAACTGTACGGTCAGTGGTTCAATCTCACCAGTCACTCCTCAGAAACCCTATACAGAGTAGCTATGGGTCAGAACTGACAACAACAACAATAAAGGTGTGGCACTGTGGATCAACACTGGGCTGTGAACCACAGGTTGGCAGTTCAAACCCACCAGTTACTACTTGGAAACCCAATATAGGGTCACTATAAATCAGAAACAACTCAATGACAAATAACAACAAAAACATATTTATCAGAGTCCTGGTGTCGTATTGTAGGTTAATACACTGGACTGCAAAATCAGTTTGAACTGCAAGGTTCAAGCTCACCAGTCACTCCTCAGAAACCCTATACAGCATTGCTATGGATCAGATCCAACTCAATAGCACTTAACAACAACATAAAATTTATATACTTGAAGATGGGCTCTCTTTTGTTTCCCCTCTAAGCAAACAATCTAAGAAGCTGGGTTATATGAAGAAAAATGTGGCATCAGGATTAGAGGAAGACTCATTAACAACCTGTGATATGCATATGATACAACCTTACTTGCTGAAAGTGAAGAGGACTTAAAATACTTACTGATGAAAATCAAAAACCACAGTCTTCGGTATGGATTGCATCTCAATGTAAAGAAAACAAAAATCCTCACCACTGGACTAGTAAACAACATTCTTATCAGTAGAGAAAAGATTGAAGTTGTCAAAGACTTCATTTTCTCGCATCAACCATCAACACTTATGGAAGCAGCAGTCAAGAAATCAAACAA
>NW_006408546.1:19386278-19390015 GCF_000296735.1 Chrysochloris asiatica | reverse complement strand
TGTGGTTCAGAGTTCTGGGACCATCCCCTGAGTCTTCTTGGTTGGGTATTTTGTGTTGTTGCTGATGGAGCTCCTTAGTGCATGTCCACTCAATCTGCCTTCTTGTTTGTTCTCCCCCCTATCTCTTGTGATAGATATTTAAGTGTTCTTTTGAAGCCCACATCTTCTTAATCTTCTCATCCTTCAAGGCTCAGTGTTGGTCCCATTAGTTCTCCCGACTTCAGAAAGGATGATGAGGTTCAGAGGTCATGAACATAGGCTGTGTGTACATACTTGAGGATTTGTATGTATGTATGTGTGTGCATTCATGTGTGTGTCGGTATCTGTGTATGTTGATGTGTGTGCGTACATACGCTTGTGTGACTCTGAATATCAGTGTTGTAACCAAGGAAATAGAGCTGGGGGCATAGCAGTGGACACAGCTAGGGGATTTGAGGCAAGAGTGTTCTCACCATTTTAGATTCATATAATATTCTTGTTTTGTCCAGTCTCCGGAGTTCTCCATTCTTTTCTCCCAGAGCCCTCTGATTAAATTCAGCTTCTTTTAGCTATGAGACACATATTGAGAGCAATCTGATTTGGGTTTTGTCTTAGTTATCTAGTGCTATTTTAACAGAAACACCACAATGAGTAGCTTTAACAAATAGAAACTAATATTCTCACAGTTTAGTAGTGTAGTGGTTATGAGTTGGGCTGCTAACCTCAAGGTAATCAGAACTACCAGCAGTTATGCAAGAGAAAGATGAGACTTTCTGCTCCTGTAAAGATATACAGCCTCAGAAACCCTATGCAGAGTCCCTACAAGTGGAATCAACTACAGCACCCCCCCTCCACCCCCCCACCATGAGGCTGGAAGTCCAAATTCAGTGACAACCACTAGAGTAAGACTTTCTCTCTGTGTCAGCTCTGAGGAAGGTCCTTGTCTCTTTTCAGCTGTTTTTCCTGGTTCCTTGACATTTCCATGTGGCTTGGCATCTATCTTCCCCTATCTCTGCTTGCTTGAGAGATTGACTTAAGGCAGAACCTACATTTATACTTCTTCATGAACATAACAGAGTAAACCCAATCCCAAATGGGATAATAACCACAGGTATAAACCTGTTGCCAACCCTATATGGCAGAGTAGACATGTCCCAGAGGGTTTCCAAAGCTGTAAATTTTTACACAAACAGACAGCGACATCTTTCTCCTGCAGGGTCGTTGATGGGGCCAAACCACTAACCTTTTGGTAACAGCTGAGTGCTTTAACCACCATGCCACCAGGACTCACAACCACAGAGATAAGGGTTAGGGTTTACAATACAGTTTTTGGGGACACAATTCAATCCATAACATTTTTATTTATCTATTTTTTGAGGGGGACAACTGTTGTAACAGTATCAACATTACTCCCCAAACCCTGCTTCTTATAATCCCTCAACGTAAGAAAGGAGACATGGCACGTGCTGCCTCTTTGTTCTTTGGCAACGGTCATTATGGTAACATTTCCTCTGCTTCTCAGCTGATCCAACTCCTACCTAGTCTTCAAAACTTCATTCAGGTTCTCAAACAGCCATGAGTCAGCATCCAAAGACTCTAGCCACTGTCTTGTGGCTCCCAAATACTTGTTGATTTGGGGAAAGATGGCTCACCAGAATCATCTAGAGGCTTTTAGAGAATACAGCTGTCCAAAGTCTGATCATAGGATTGAGGGTGGGACAACATCTGCATGTTGTAAAAGCTACATAGGAGACTCACATGGAACCCAACTCTCCAGAGGCTGAGTCATATAGTCCAAAGCCTCGTTGCTGGCCAGTTTTGCTTGTGGTTGTTCATATGGTTATGGGACTGCCTGAAGGTAGGACTAGCCTCATGCATCTCTGGTCTACCCCACAGCGCTCAGCTGCATTTGGAACACTTGCATCATTTTAGTAAAATCACAGTCACATTCAATATAGACTCCTGAGCTTGTGTCCCCAGCCCTGGCCTATCTTTTGAACTCTAGTCTTGCCTCCCTGTGCTCATTGTTAAGTTGTTGTCTCTCAGTTCCAAACTGTCCTTTCTGTACTTTGTGATATTGGGACTGGGGCTCTGCAGATTCCATTTTCCTCTACCAGCTGATTCTATTAGACTCAGCCAACAGAGGGTGCCAGAGGAAGACTAGATTCCTGGGAATGGAAGGAGGAAGGTGCTTTTGCTTTGCTCAGGGATTTTTAAGGCAGCATCAGCTGACTACAGCTAGCCCTTCACTGGCAGTAACAGCTGATTCCAGAAGCAGTTGTTACTTTCTGTTTCCAGCCTTCCCCCCTCAACTCCTAGAACCAGTCTCATGGAATCCTCTCGGATCCACCAGCATCAGCCAGGCAGCGGATGTCTCCTCAGAGGCTTGGATAACAGTAAGGAGCCCTGGTGGACTGGGTTGTGTGCTCAGTTGCTAATCTCACCGTCAGCAGTATGAATCTACTAGGTGCACTGTGGAAAAAAGATGAGACTTTCTGCTCCTGTAAAGATTTGTAGCCTTGGAAACCCCATACAAGGTTGCTATGAGTTGGAACGGACTCAATAGCACACCACCACCACCACCACCACCAACAAGGAGATCTCTGTTTCAAGCTTTTCAGTTCTGATAACCCACTGTCTTTCCTTTATCACCTTAGTCCTATGGGTTGACAGCTGCTCCCTGCATTTACTACCTGTGCTACCCTAGTGTTACTTTTCTGTCCACATCTTTCAGTATTTGTTAAACCAATTGCCCATATTCAATTCTCTGTTAAAATAACTGCTGTGGTTTATGTTGTCCTGATTTAACCCACACTATTATAATACCCAGCAGCCACTAGTCTCCATCTTTAAGAATCTCACTCTTCACTTAAGACAGAACATTGATATTTCCCCCAAACTTGTCAGTTCTTCTCTGTCTAGATACATTTCCACCCAGTGTAGTCAGAATCTTGGGCATCATCTTTGGTTCCCCTCTCTTTCTCTGCCTGATACCCCACTGATCAAAGAGAATTATTAATTCCACCTCCAAAGTAGATGTTGACTCCATCTCCCAGACTTAGGCAACCATGCTTTTGTGTCCCGGTTATGGCAAACAGTCTTTCAGCTTTTTATTTTGCTCATGACTAATTCTCACATGGAAGCCAGAGCATCGCTACTACAATAGAAGATTATGATACCATCCAGTTTAACAGCCTTCAATAGCTTCCTGATGCAATTAGGAAAGCTCTTGTCCTCTGTCATGGCTTACAATTCCAGCCAAGGTCATTGACCTATTCTCTCTTCCTTGTTCCCTGTGTTGACACCCCATTATGTTTCTCTTTGTTTATTATGCCAAGCCCTTGGCTATCTTAGGACCTTGGCACCTGCTGCTCCCTCTGTCTGGAATGTTTTCTGCCCTGCTCTTCACAGACTGTCTCTTTCCTATTCACCTCTTTGAGGAGCTCTTCACAGATACCCTCCAAGCCCCTTTCCTCCCTAGAATTTCATAGTTTTCAGTTTTGTACCTATTTATGCCTTTAGTTACTTTATCTGTCTCTCTTGTTAGACTTTAAGATCTAAGGAACATGGACTATGTCTGCTTAATTCACCACTGTGTTGCAACTACCTTACACAGTCCCCAGGTCACAATACAGATGTGCTAAATGAATGAACAAATCTAGAAGGTAAAACAAAAAAGGAAACTAACATTTATTTAGCTAATAACTATATTAATAGGCTACAAGATGTTTTCATATGTTGTTGTTGTTAGGTGCCAT
>NW_006408546.1:19384851-19386178 GCF_000296735.1 Chrysochloris asiatica | reverse complement strand
CATATTGTCAGGAGGGACCAGTCATTGGAGAAGGATATCATGTTTGGTAAGGTATAGGGTCAGAGAAAAAGAGGAAGACCGCAGAGAGATGGATTGGCACAGGGGCAGCATCAGTGGGCTGGTGTGGGCCCTAGCAGTGTTTCATTCTGTTGTGCATAGGGTTGCTGTGAGTTGGTACTGACTCGATGGCTCCAAACAAATAACAGCAACGCTTTTCATTTGTCTTTGCCTCTGGACTCCAGGCATACTCCACTTCTTGCATGGAGCCCTTTCTGTCACCTAAGTCCGCATCATTCCCTTTCTGTGTAGTCAACCTCATAGGGGTAGGACTTGACTCTCCTCCCAGCATTTCATGTCAGGAAACACACAGAGGGCAGGGCTGAGTAAGTGCTTCATGTGCTCAGACCCAGCTGGTACAGCACACTGAAAAACGGATGGAATTTGAGTCTGCTGTTGGGGCTGAGAGAGAAACTTCTAAAGTTTGACCTCATTAAGATGACAGACTTGCTTTATTCTGATTTGCTTGGAAGGGGAGTGGGGAATCAAAGAAATAAACTCTGGAACAGCTATAGTTTTATATAGAAAGCATTATTTCTGAGCTAAACGATTTTTATTTTTTTTTCTGAAGGAAAATTTAGAAATTGTGGCTCCTGGTGGAATTAAAGGAATGGAAATGAAGTCATGCACAGATTCACAGCATCTGAAGAAGTCTGTTTTAGAACCTATTTGCTAACTTTTACAACTTGGTATAAAATATTCAAGCTTTTGGGCCAAGAGTCTCTTTGCCATAACTCCAACTCCCTTGGGTTTCTCCCCAAATTGAAATTTCCCCCCATTATATTCAGCCAATTATTTGCCTTAGAATGTATTTGCTTTTACATAACTTGATTCCTCAGGTGCTTTGAAATCAAGAAGTCACTTGATTTCAAACCTAAATGGCCTTAAAGATCATTTGGAAAACCCAGGGAAAGGGGAATGCCCTGTCCCATCCCCTTCTACCCCTTCTACCACATCAACCTCTCCTGTCTCCTGTCCTTGTTGTTGTTACGTGTGTCAACCCATAGGACCCTGCATAAGGTTTCTGAGGAGTGACCAGTGAGCTTGAACCACCGACCGTATGGTTCAAATCGACTTTGCAGTCCAGCACATTAACCCACAGCACCACCCCAGGATTCCCCTATCTCTCTTTCTTTCTTTTTTTTCAAAAAGTTTATGGAAAAATCCCATTATCTTTTCTTTTTTTAATTTAAGGTTTTTATTGTGGATTGAGTGAAAGTTTACAGGGCATATCATCAGTTTTACATTAAACAAATCATATACCTTGTTT
>NW_006408546.1:19369569-19376861 GCF_000296735.1 Chrysochloris asiatica | reverse complement strand
TTGAGTTTGGGGAACAAAAAGAAGTATAAAAGGGTAATATCAAGACTGAACTCTACACTATGTAGGACAGCCCCTGCGATTTTAGAAGAATGAGTAGGTACATTGTTATGATAGAAAAAAACCATTTGGTACAAATTTATTGGTCTTTTACTCACCAGTGTAGTTTTCAATTTTCTTACAATGTCTTTATTATAAGCCCCATGATCATCCTGTGTCCTTCAAGATTGTCTGTCAGTATTACCCCTTTGTTGTTGTTAGATGCTGTGGAGCTGGTTCCAACTCATAGGAACACTGTGCACAACAGAGCAAACCACTGCTGAATCCCACACCATCCTCATAATTATTATTACTCCAGGACCCGTTGTTGCTGTCAATGTGCCAGTCTATCTCATTGGGGTTTTCCTCTACTATGCTGATCCTCTACTTTATCAAGCATGATTTCCTTTTCTAGGAACTGGTCCCTCCTGATGACATGTCCAAAGTATGAGAGACCAATTCTCTCCATTCTGGCTTCTGAGGAGCATTCTGACTGTATTTCTTCCAACACAAATTTGTTTGTTCTTCTGGAAGTCAATGACACTTTCAATATCCCTTTGGGATCCCCTAAAACTATCACCGTAGTCTTCTGAGCTGACCTCGCTGCTTTGAATTAAACTGGCCCAGCAGAGCCCTTAGTGTTCTGGTGTGGTGCTGTAGGATAAGCACTGGACTTCTAACTGCAAGAAACCCTTACAGGGTCACTGTGAGTTGGAAGTAAGTTGATGACATCTAAGAACAGCAGCAGATCTCTCAGAAGCCACTATTTTATGGGACCTTCTTCTTTTTTTTTTTCAAGGAACCCTAATGAAACGAAGTCAAGCAATAGTGATAACTTTTTTACAGCCATCCAATGATTGCTGAAAAATGTTTAAGCACATTTTATTTGGAATAAACCCATGCATATATGAACTGGAACCCTTGTAGCAATATTTTTTGATATACCCTCTTATATTACCTCATTTGAATCCGACAACAATCCTAAAAGACAGGGCAAAGAGCATTATTCCCATTTTATTGAAGAGATCTGTAAAATATCTCTAGTAAGATCACATCATTCTATAGATGAGGAAGCTAATAACTGAGTCATGGTGTGGCACTGTGAGATAAAGCACTGGACCGCAAGGTCAGTTTAAGTCACAAGGTTGGAAGTTCAAACTCACCAGCCACTCCTTGGAAACCCTATACAGGGTCACTATGAGTCAAAACTAAGTACACGACACTTAACAACAATAACAAAAATTCCTAAGTGAGAGAGGGACTCACTAAAGGTCACACAACAAGTAAATGGTGCTAAAACTAGATCCTCTGCCCCCTATCCTGCTTTCATTTCTAGAAGTGGTTTGGAAGGAGACACTCATATGTATCACGACCCTAGGGACCAAACCATGGACAGAATGTTTTAAGCCAATAAGAATCCCATCTTGCATTCATTAGAATGGTTCAGCTTCTGATTAAGTGGACCTCTCAGAGAATCCAGTGAACCGTCTTGGTCAATGAATGCAAGTCCATGTGTTCTCTGGAGAGGTAAGGCCAGCGTGCTGTGGCTTAATTCTCACCTTCATTGTTTATACCAAGAATAGATGTGACCATTATAATGCAATATTTACACAGTTCTGTTTCTTTTAGTTCAATTTCATTTCAGTTTATAAGCAATAAAATCCCTGCTGGCATGTCATTTAATTCTCTTCCCATGTTAATGATGATTCTGAAGTCCTTTACAGAAATGATTATATGATAATACCAAATCTGCTGGTGGATCCAAGAATCATTTACAGTAATGGGATTAAAATGATGCTCCCTGGGGTGTTCCTTCTTGTAATATGTGGTGTGGGGGCGGCAGGGGATCAGAGATCTGCTCGGTTTCATTTCACAGTACTAGCAAGTCCACACTAGGAACCTCTCAGAGGGAATGAACGTTTTTCAGCTCTGATACTGAGCTTTTAGGAAAACTAAGGAGTTCCTGAGCAGTTTGCAAACTAAATGGGCCTGTTGTTTCAACTAATGGAACATTCATAAAAGGATGGCATTAGAGGAGGTGGAAACCAGTGACTTTCTCTTTCAGTGCCTACTGCTACTCCTACATACGCAAATTGACATAGGCATGGGGTGGGGGTTGGGTATTGTTCAGAGGAGAGTCATTCTGTCTGTCTGCCTTGCAGCAGTGGTTCTTCCCTCCCTCCTATCAATATGTAATGTGTGCCTCGCTGTGTCAGGCACTGAGGGCATGAAGGTGAATGAGACAGCATCTCTGGAGACTGGGAACAGATGAGGGATTCAGTATCAGGGGCTGTTATGCGCATCTGTATGGGAAGCAGGATTGTGGGAGGAGGGCCTGGTTTTGTGGTACTCAAAATAAGAGGCAGGTGTCATCCCTACCTGGAGAATCAACAAAAACTTCTTAGAGGAAGTAATTGAACCAAGTCTTGAAAGATAAGTAGGTACTTCCTAAGCAGAAATGGGAGACGGCTTAGGAAAAGGTCATTCTAGGCAGATGGGGCCCTGAGAGGTAACTAGTCTTGGGACTTCAGATTGTTTGAGTTCAGCAAGGATGAGATGGACACATGTTTCTGCCATCCCTTCATGCCTTGCTTCACAGAACCAGAGAAGATAGAGGAGTCTTGACCAGACATTCCATCTTCTGCTTCCCCACCCTCCACCCCCAACCTCCTTTGCTCTGAGGTTGTTCTTTATGAGTACCTGATAACTCAGAGAAAGACCTCCGAGCATGGGGTGAAATTGTGGGGAGATAAATTTAGGCTCAATAATTAGAAAGAGCATTCTAACAATAATGGCTGCTAACTATTGAAATAGGCTACATTGCTAGGTAATGAACTCCTTATCAAATCTGTCCAAAGGACCAAAATCAGTTAAGTCAAGGCACAAAGGGACACCAAGTGTCTTGAATGCAAGTATGGTGGTGGTGGTTATGTGCCGTGGAGATGGTTCCGACTCACAGCGACTCTGTACAGGGTTTCCAAAGCTGTAAATCTTTACGGGAGCAGAAAGCCTCATCTTTCTTTTGCGTGACAGCTGGTAGTTTCAAACTGCTGACCTTGAGGTTAGCAGCTTGATTCATAATCACTATGTTACCAGATCTTTTTACTCCCCAGAGGCTTGGTGGAAGTCCTGAACTATTTACCCAGGCCTGAGTGAACGAGACATAAAGATATGGTGAATGTTTTGTATCTTAGCATCTTAGCATCATGGCAATGGACAAACAGTATGCCACAAAGTCAGGCATTTCCTTTTATTAGTTCTTAGAAGGCTCCTGTTGGAATAGCTCAGAGGTCTTAGGAGCATTCTTGTAAAAACTCATTGAAGACTGTGGAAGAAAAATACATATACAGATCTATGCATATACTTGTCTGTTTTGCGTTATATCCCTGAAAGGCAGCTGCTTTCTTTCTGAGAGACTCAAAAGCGCTTCTGGAGGGCAGACTGGATGTTCTTCAGCAGGCCCCACTTAGCTCGATTCTTTCCACGCCCATCTGGTGTTACCACCTGTAACGATAAGCAAAGAACTGTATACCAGCCATGGGAGAAACAGCACTTCCTGGGAAGCTGGCTCTTGCTGTGCACCAGGTACTGCACACTTTATCTCATTTCGTTCCTCAGACAAAACATACAAGGCAGGTGCCATGGGCTCCATTTTACAGATGAGAAACTGAGTTTAATAAGGAGTAGGCAGCTTTCGCAAAGTCCCACAGCTAACTGGTGGGGTTGGGATTCCTTGTACTAGGTTCTTCTTCCTTTAAGACAGCTCCTGTGAAAAGGAACATTTGTACAAAGCAAATGTTTCTAAACTACAGAGCTTTTAACTTGCAATGTTTGTATTCAAAGGGAAAGCATTAAAAAGAAAAATAAACAATATTAGCAAATGCATGTTTAGTATAACAATATTTACTGTCCATTTTAGGGAAACTAGGGCTGTATATAAGGTAAAGATCATAATATATGCATGTCTTCAGGTTCTCACTGTTGGGTAAAAATAGAGGTCATAATAAAGATAACGCTAATAGAAGCAATAGGAGTCCTGGTGTGGCACTGTGGGTTAATGAGCCAAACTGTGAAACTGTTTGAACTGCAAAGTTGGCAGTTCAAGCTCACCAGCTGCTCCTCTGAAACCCCCCCTATAGGGTTGCTATGGGTCAGTCAGCACCTACTCGACAAGGCTTAACAACAACAACAAAAATAGTATAAATAGTATAGGATATACACACAGAGCTATTGGAGGCGATGAGGAAGGGGATCAGAAAGGGTCAGGAACTGCCTCATTAAAAAAATGCAAGATTTGATTTCCATCTTGTAGTGAAGGCCTCCAGAGGTAAAGACTGTGAGGATTGAGGGGTGTCTATGAACAAGGGGTTCCAGAACAAAAGAAATTAGACTTGGAATACAAAAAGAATTGAAATGATAGTTTATATTCTCTTTCTTCCAGCTTCCCCAGGCTTAGATGGTTTCTCTAACTTCAAAAAAAGAGTGATAGGAAATATGAAAAGAGCGAAAGTTTCTCAGATTATTTTATGAAACTAATGAAGTATTGATTTTAGAACCAGATAAAAACAATGGAAATGTACTATAGTGAATTGCTCAGAATGTCTCTTCTAACGTTAGTCTTTGTGCGTCCCACAAAATGACTCTTTTCCTGCTGGGTCTGAGTAAGAAAAGGTGGGAAAAGATATTTATGGGAATTTGTGGTGTGATGGTGGGGTGGTGGGGTGCTGTTGAGCATACCTTAGCAAGCCTATATAGAGTTTCCAAGACAGTAAGTCTTTGTGGGAGCAGAAAGTTTCATCTTTGTCCCCCAGAGCCGTTGGTAGATTCAAACTGCTGACTTTGCAGTTAGCAGCCCAATACATAACCATCACGCTACCATGGCTGTGGATGTTAGCAGAGTCAAATGTATTTGTAAAAATTTGAAACTCTAGCATGGATATAAAATGAGCCATCTCCAAAGCAGGAGGGGTGGGGGATCACAATATCATCAAAGAAGAAGAGCCAGGAATAGAGTGCATTTTTTTGCACCCCAAGATTCCTAATCATTGAGCCACAGAAAGCTGTGACATCAGAGGAGTGACAAAGCAGCAGCAGAGCCCAGTACCAGAGCGTGAGACAGAGCAGGGGTCTTCCCGGCCCACGGAGCAAGTAAAGCTAAGTGGCTTTGGGCAGGAAGCTGGTTTGCAGAGTAGGGTGGTCCCAGGTACTTAACTGGGGGTGGAGGGTCTGGGTTTGCTAACTCAGAAAGTTAGATCCAAGTGCCTTCAAGCTGAGGCTTATGGTGGATTAGTTTGTCTTGTGGGCATTTATCTACAGTCCTAAAAAAGCTTCCTAACATTGGCAGGGCAGAGAGGATCCTGCTTTAGGAGAGACTGTCCTGACTGGAATAGCTGTACCCTGAGCATTTCTGACCTTGTGTTATAACCTGTTCAATATCCCTAATAAATCCCATAACTGTGAGTTCTATATGGCCACTGTATGAATTTTTGAACCGAGGTGTGAAGCATGTGCTGTTGCCACTTCTTTTTTTTTTTTTTTTTGCAATAAACAAACTATAGGTCCAGTTTACTTATGGCCATAAATGAAATACTTGAATATAAAATATAAGTGAATTGAAGCCAAATCTGTTTTTAAAAAATACATCATGATCGCATAGGGTTTATTCTATGAACGCAAATAGAGCTTAGCATTAGAAAAACCAGTCAATAAAATTCACTTAATTAATAATGGCTGTAAGGAGAAAAACTATGTGATTAGTTCCAATAATAGAAGCAAACTCTTAAGATTTACCTCTGCATGTGCAAATTTTCTTAGTAAACTAGAACTAGAAAAAAAATGTTCTGAATAAAGGTTATACACCATAAAAATGAAATCATAACTCAAAGGAAAAACTTGAAGATGAGAAGTAAGACAATGTTTTGTACTATTACTGATAGCATTGTGTTTAGTACTCAGGTCCCAGACATTGCTATAAAAAAAGGATTGGAAAGAAAGAGATAAAGCCATCATTATGTATAGCCAATAGAATAACGTATCTGGAAAGCAGAATCAACAGATAAGCTCTAAGGATAACAAGAGATTCATCAAAATTGTTGGACTCAAGATTAACCTAAAAACACCAATAGTTTTTTATTAATACCATCAATACACTAGAACATATAATCAAATAAAAATTTTTTTTACATCAATAAAATCTACAAATTATCTAATTTAAGCAGAAATGCATGGTTTCTCTACAGAATAATTTAAAATCCTAGTAAAGCATATAGAAGATTTTGTGAGTAAATGGCCATATGCAAAAATATCAGTTCTCTCCAAATTAATTAAGAGATTCAATGCCCTTCTAATAGCATTCTAGATGGAGTTATTTTATGAGGAATTCAATTGACCTACTCTGAAATTCACAGGGAGGAATAATTTATATGTTCAGCAAAAGAAACATTAAAAATGAAAGAAATGTAAGGGGGAGGCTTACCTTAGCAGTCTGTCAAAGCTGAGGTTTAAAAACAATAAAATAAGTGTGATGTTGACTTTAGAACAGACAAATACACCAAAGGATTAATGGAGTGTTCGGAGAGAGACCCTTAAATATATGATCTTGAATAAAAGGCCGAAGTGATACCCTTATTGTATATTAATGGAGAAAAGGCATTACAAGGTAAATAGTATTAAGAAAATTGCCTTACTAGATGGCAAAAAATTTCCTCCCTACCTAGCACTATGTGCAGAGGTAGACTCTGAGTGGATTAAAGAAATTTGAAATTTGAAATGTAAAACTCTATAGATAATAAATTTGAAAGGTGAAACTCTATAGTTAATGAACAAATGTATAGAAGGTTATTTTTGTGATCTAAGACTAGGGAAGCACTCCTTAAAGAAACTTTCAAAAGGTTAAACCATAAGGAAAAAGATAACTGATGAATTTGATCACACCAAAATTGGAGATTTCTGCTATTTCATGAAGTGCATTATGAATACAGGTAGTATACAAGTGTTAGAATGAAAGAAGATATTAACAATCTGTGATAGGATAATATCCATGCGCCTACAGGGAAGCCCAGTCAATACCACTATTATTCAAATGTATGCACCAACCACTAAAGCCAGTGAGGATGAAATAGAAGAATTCTACCAACTTATGAAATTGATCAAACATACAATCAAAATGTATTGATCATTACTGGTGATTGGAATGCAAAGTTTGGGAGCAAAGAGGAAGGATCAATAGTTGGAAAATATGGCCTTGGTGATAGAAA
>NW_006408546.1:19355447-19367489 GCF_000296735.1 Chrysochloris asiatica | reverse complement strand
TCTCTCATACTTTGGACATATTTTTAGGAGGGACCAGCCACTGGAGAAGGATATCATGTTTGGTAAGATGGAGGGTCAGAGAAAAAGAGGAAGACTCCCAACGTGATGGATTGGCCAATTGGCAGCATTGATGGACTCAAGCATGGCAACAGTAGTGATGTTGGCCCAGGATTGGGCAGTGTTTCATTCTTCTGTGCATAAGGTTGCTATGGGTGGGTACTGACACGATGGCACCTAACAAGACAACAGAACCATTATCTCATAGAATATGTAAGGAATTCATGCAAATAATAATAATAAAATAACACATATAGTAGAAAAATAGGCAAAAGGTATGCAAAGCCTATTTACAGATGAGGAAAATCCTCAGTACTAGCCATCATCTTAAAATGAGATCAGCAAAACAGTAGATATTTAGGTCATACCAAATATATGTGGGGATTAGGATTATAGGGTCTTTTATCCAATCCCCACATATATTTGGTATGACCTAAATATCTACTGTTTTGCTGATCCATAGGCTTTTTTTTTTATTTTTATTGTTTTAAATCTCATTTTAGGCGCCATCAAGTTGGTACCAACTCATAGTTGGTACAACAGAATTAAACACTGTCTGATCCTGGGCCAACCTCACAATTGTTGCTACATTTGAGACCACTGATACTGCCTCTGTGCCAATCCATCTCATTGGGAGTCTTCCGCTTTTTCTCAGACCTTCCACTTTATGAAATGTGGTATTCTTTTCCAGTGACTGGTCCCTCCTGACAATATGTCCTGAGTATGAAAGATGAAATCTGGCCATCCTGGCTTCCAAGGAGCACTCTGGTTATACTTTTTCCAACACAGATCTGTTTGTTCATTTGGCAGTCCATGGTACTTTCAATATTCTTCTCCAACACCATAACTCAAATGCAGGTAGGGAGGACCAATAAAATTTTACTTGTATGATAGATCAGAGGGCTCTTTGGAAAATAATTAAAGAGGTATAGAATGCAAACCATTTTTATTTCATTTCAGGACTTGGAGCCACTGTGAGTTTGTAGGTAGATCTAAGGATAGGTTGAGGGCAATTATTCTGAGCGTGCAATACTGGTAGTAGTTACTCCAATTGTCCTCCAACCCTAACCATTTAATATATGTGCTTAAGTGTGGAGAGATGAAAAACCAGGGAGGAAAAACCAGATGGGTGGTTTCATGAAATCAATGTAAGGTACCCAGGAAGGCAAGTCCTGTTCTGTGGCTGGATTTCTAACATAAGTCAGGCCAGTAGAGAAGGGAGGGACACTGCAGAGACTCATGTAGATGGCACATGTGAGATACTTGGTGAGGACTCCCAGTGCAGCCTGAGAAGGAATCTGAGGGTATGGGTGCCGGCAGGGGCCATCCAATTTCCTTATGAGCCACAGTGAAAGATCAAGAAAAGTACAAATTTGTGACTATTTTTAATCCTCAAATCTAATGTAACACAGGACATCCAGTTTATAGCAGTAGGCAGTACTCCTGGTGTGGCGCTGTAGGATCAGCATGGGACTGCAACCGCAAGGTCAGCAGTTCAAACCCAACAACTGCTCCTTGGAAACCCTATATAGGGTTGCTTTGAGTTGGAACTGACTTGACAGCACTTAATAACAACCACCCCCCTCCCCAAATATATATCCTAAGCCCTGTAACCTGTGCATATATTTTGGTACATGGCAACAAAGGGGAATTGAGGTTGCAGCTGGAATTCAATTTGCTGGTCACCTGACATTAAAATAGGGAGAGTAGTCTCGACCATCTAGGTGGATCCAATGTAATCAAAAGGGTCCTTCCTTACAAGTGAGAGGAGACAGGAAAGAACCAGAGAGTTGGCAGCCTGAGAACAACTTGGTCCAGAATTTCTGAGTGTGAAGATGGAGGAAGGTGCATTGAGCAGCCTCTGAAAGCTAGAAAAAGGCAAGGGAATGAATTCTTCCCTGGAGTCCTCAGAAAGGACACAGCCTTGCCAGCACTTCAGTGTTAGCCCAGTGAGGCCCATTTAAGACTTCTGATCTCCAGGATGGTAACAATTACATTATCGAAGACAATAAGCTTATAGTAACTTATTGAATAGTAATAGGAAACTAATACACAAATGGAAAATTAGATTTGTCATGGAAAGACCTCTTGGAAGTGGCAATTCTTTAACTGAGTTTCTAAGATCAAAGGGAGACAGTGAGTCAAAGTAACACGACTATTTCCGTAAGTGGAAATAGTACATTGAGGACTAGAGGAAGAGCAGAAAGAGAAAATCAAGCCAAAGGACCCCTTCTCTAGGAGAGGCTCTCAGTGTGGGTTATGGGCAAAGTGGGGCAACAGGATGGACATGGTGCTTCATGGAGCTCACCATTTAGTGGAGTTGGCACCTGGACCCAGGTGTACCAGCCCACCTCTAATGTTCCTTTCAATGTGTCATCTCCTCTTTCAAAATAGAAAAGTTCAGTTCTTACTGTGGTTGATTTTGATTATCCTCCTCCTTATGTGAGATATCAGAGTCCTTGTGTGGTACTGTGGGTTAATGTGTCAGACTGCAAAGTCACTTGAACTGCAAGGGCGGTGGTTCAAGCTCACCAGTGGATCCTTGGAAACCCTATACAGGTTTGCTATGGGTTGGAATTGACTCGATGGCACTTAACACACACACAATGTGAGATATCAGAGTCCTGGTGTGGTGCTATAGGATAAGCATTGGACTGCTAACCAAAAGGTCAGCAGTTCAAACCTACCATTTGCTCATTGGAAATTCTATACAGGGTTTCTGTTGCTATGAGTCAGAACTAACTTGATTGCATTTAACAATAACAACAATGTGAGGTATCACCATGTCCTCAGGGATAAGCCTATCCTGTCCTAGACTTGTGGTTGTTGTTAGATGCCATGAAGTTTATTCCAACACACAGCAGCCCTGTACACAACAGAATGAAACATTGCACAACAATTGTTGCTGCTGTCACAATTATGTCAAGTCATCTTATTGGAGGTCTTCCTCTTTTTCACTGACCCTCCACCTTACCAAGCATGATGTCCTTCTTCAGGGACTGGTTCCTCCTAGTAACATGCCTGAACTATGAGTGACGATGTCTTGCCATCCTGGCTTCTAAGAGCAGTCTGGCTGTATTTCCAACACAGAATTATTTGTTTTTCTAGCAGTCCATGGTATTTTTAATAATCTTCTCCAATACCATAAATCAAATGCATCAATTCTTCTGTGGTTTTCCTTATTCATTTTCCAACCTTGAGGTGATTGAAAATACCATGGCTTGGGTCAGGTGGACCTTAGTTTTCAAACTGGTAACGTCGCTCTTGAATGCTTTAAAGAGGTTTTGTGTAGCAACTTTGCTTAATGCACTATGTCATTTGATTTCTTGACTTCTGCTTCCATAAATTTTGAGAGTGGATCCAAACAAAATGAAGTCTTTGACAACTTCAATATTTTCTCCATTTATCATGATGTTATTTACTGGTCCATTTGTGAGGTTCTTTGTTTTCTTTATGTTGAGGTACAATCCATACTGAAGGCTATAGTGTTTTAAGTCCTTTTCACTTTTAGCAAGCAAGGTTTTTCATCTGCATATTGCAGGTTGTTAATGAGTCTTCCTCTAATCCTGATGCCACATTCTTCTTCATATAAAAATGGGTCCTCTGAGACTTGCTGTTTTTGTTGTGAAGTGCAGTCAAGTTGGTTCTGACCCATACTGACCCTGTATAGGGTTTCCAAGGAGCAGCTGGTGAGCTTGAACCTCTGACTGACCTTGCAGTTCAGACGGCTTTGCAGTCTGGTGCATTAACCCACAGCACCACACCAGGACTCCCCTCTGAGACTTAGTTGCATCTAATTAAGATGTAGGAGAGCAAACAGGTCCAGCCTTGGATAGGGACCTAGGTTCCTTCTTATTCTACAACTCCACCTGGTCACACAGGCCAGATACTTTCCCAATGGAGGCCAAAATCCTTCTAATCTCTAGTTATACTAATCAGTGATGGTGACATTGAGTGGGTAGTCAATGGATGGGACCTTTAAAAAAGCATTAGAGTTAACTTTCATGTTTTATGTCTTATACTAGAAATAAAATTCCTAAAAAAAAACAACAGTCTCAGACTATGAAAAACAGAAAAGGTTTTATTTTACTTTTTTTTAAAGATGTACATATGATGGAAATATTGCAGTTTGGATAAGAAATGATTGTGCTACCTCATTGCAACATTTAAAATGAAACCTTTCAGGAATACTGCATAGAACTGATACCACAGGAAAAATATTTCGATTTTATAGGACAGAGCAGAAGTCATTACTTTTATGAAGCTTTATAAATGTCATTCATACACACCATCTTATTTTCATTTGCTGTTGAAGCCTTTACTTATGCAAATCATGACAAATGTTAAGGAAACCAGTGTTTCCCCTGGAATGCTAATATAATCATAAGGAGAGGAGGAAGAATTACTTCTGAAGGAAAAATCTATATTGCAGCTCTGCAAGTCAGATAAAAATGAAGCTTTCAGAAAACCTCATTAATTAGGGCTCTACTCATTTAGAAATTGTGTTAAAAAGCACAGGGACTGGAATGAGTTTCCCTTCCTTACAGGAGTGCAGATTAATCGCATACAATTCAAGGGGAATGTTATTTTTTGACTGATTTTGTAATGCACTTACCAGCTTTCAGATATCTTATTGTACTTTATAATTATTCATTTTACTTATCAATTTATTTCTTGACTCTTTAATTTAGACATTTATTCTTAGATTCATTTGTTTGGTCACATTTTCACTCAGGTATTCATTTAATAGCCATTAAGAACCTGCTACATGCAAAGTGCTGTGGTAAGCACTGTGGGAGGCAGAAAGATGAATTAGATGTGGATTTTGTTCTGAAGGAGTTCATAGTTTAAGAGATGTGACAGGAGACCTACCTAAGAAAAGCCTAAGAGGGACTGAGATGGCAGACTGATAGTACATTTAGGATCTTTGATCCTATTCCTGTTGTTGTTTGGTCAGACAGCCTCATCTTTCTCTCTTGAAGCAGTGCTTGTCCTATAAAGCAGTCCAGTGCTTGTCCTATAAAGTCACTTCACTCACTGTCAGAACTGAGTCGATTCTGACTCAATCCAACCCTATATAGTGCTTCCGGGACTATAAATCTTATAGGAATAGACAACTTCATCTTTCTCTCATGGAACGGCTGTTGGTTTTGAGCACAGAGCCACCAGTTCTTAAAAATCACAAAAGGTAGATTTTTAAAAAGAAATTAGTAACTACACTAAAAACTTAAGTCCCTTTCATGGTAAAGACATTTTTGAATAATTCCTCAAAATGGCGGATGGAGTTAGATGAAAGGAAAAATGCACAGCCCAAAGCACATGTAGCAAAATATGGTAGCATTCCCTGCTCTGAAGAGAAGGATATCAAATCCAAGAAGGCCTCTGAGGTCAGTGATTGGGTAGCTGATTGGGGTCAGTACAATAGAAGAAGGCAGCCAGCTTTTCCACCCCACTTTTTTCTCCTATGAATGTCTGCCCTCTGTGGGAGGGGGTGGGGTACTGTGGAGCCTGTGGTTGATAGAGTCAGGAAGCAGAGCACTGACACCATGCTGCAACCTGATGGAGTACAGAGTCCCTACCTCCCAGAAGACTTTTGCTGGCATGGTAACCATTCGTATAATCCTATCCCCCTCCTGGAGTCCTGGTGTAGCACTGTAGGATAATCACTGGACTGGAAGGTGGCCTTAAACCACAAGGTCAGCAGTTCAAACTAATCAGCCATTCCTCGGAAACTCTATACAGGGTCAATATGAGTCAGAACTGACTCCAGGGCACTTAACAACAATAACAAATCCCCATCCTACCTCCCTTTCCGGTTCCCCTTTGTTACTACAGATAGCAACCGATCAGATTATTTATTTGCCTCAAACATTTGACCAAGGAGACAAAGAGAGTCTAGCTAGTCAGATGCTGTTGAGCATTGGAGTTCTATGGTTGCATGGAGGTTGTGCCATGACAATCCCCAAACCACATGTAACCTGAATTTTGGGGAACAGAAACTAAAGACTAGCCACATATGAATGGTGCAGATTGAGAGTGAAGCAGAGATGGAAGATGAGAGAGAAAAGGGAAAAGAGGAAGAATCTGATGATTTTTCAGCTCCCTTTGACATTAGATATGTGTTCTCAAAGAGATTGCATAAAATTCTATAAATTTCCATTTTCTAACGTTAAAATGAGTGGTTATGAGTAGGGCTGCTAATCTCATGGTCAGCAGTTCAAAACTAGCTGCGGTTCTGTGGGACAAAGAGGCAGCTCCCATAAAGATGTACAGCTTTGGAAACCCTAGACAGGGTTGCTAGGGCAGTAAACAACTCCGTGGCACACAACCACCACCACCACCAAAGCTAAAATGGAGTTCTGTTGTGGTGCTGTAGGATAAGCCCAGGACTGCTAACCACAAGCTAACTGCAAGATTGGTGGTTCAAATCCACCAGCCTTTCCTTGGAAACCCTACAGAAGGTTGTTATGCATTAGTACTGACTCGTTGACTCTTAACAATAACAACAAAGCTAAAATGAATGGGCTCGTCTTCTTTGATTCTGAAGAATTTCTAATTAATATATAATCTACTTTGATTCCAAAGAACACCTTCTTGGTTGTGCAATAACATAGCTTGAATTTGTTTTTTTTTTGTTGTTAAGTGCCATCAAGTCAGTTCCAACCCATATTGACCCTGTATAGGGTTTTCAAAGAATGGCTGGTGGGTTTCAATCACTGACTTTGTAGTTCAAACTGACTTTGTTGTCTAGCGCATTATCCTGTAGTGCCACACCATAGCTCTGAATAGTGGCTAGTCCTAA
This sequence comes from Chrysochloris asiatica, assembly GCF_000296735.1. Lineage (NCBI taxonomy): Eukaryota > Metazoa > Chordata > Mammalia > Afrosoricida > Chrysochloridae > Chrysochloris > Chrysochloris asiatica. The sequence continues at coordinate 19,360,630 of NW_006408546.1, read as the reverse complement.
AGTTTCAAATACACTATGAATATATGGTGGTGGTTGTTGTAGTGTGCTGTGGAGTCAGTTCCAACTCATAGTGACCCTGAATAGGGTTTCTGGGGCTGTAAATCTTTATGGGAGCAGAAAGCCTCAGCTTGCTCCTGTGGAGTGGCTGGTAGATTCGAAGTGCTGGACTTGAGGTTAGCAGCCTGACTCGTAACCACTAGCTACCAGAGTATATATAAAGTCCTGGTGTGGGACTTTAGGACAAACACTGGACTGTAAGGTAAAATTGAACCACAAGGCTGGCAGTTCTAACCCACCAGTTGCTCCTCAGAAACCCTATGCAGGGAACCAACTTAAAGGCACTTAACAAGAACAATGTATGTATGTATATACATACATGCACACACAGGAGGTGTTTCAAAAAGTTTGTGGAAAAATTCCATTATTGTCCAATTCTATTTTTCCATAAACTTTTTGAAGTTCCCTCGCCACTCCCACTACCATGTAAGTGTGTATGTATGTATGTATGAAGGGGTTTCAAAAAGCTCATGGAAAAATGAAACTGAATGATAATGGTTTGTATATTTGTTGTTGTAAAGTGCCATTGAGTCATAGCGACCCTGGAAGGGTTTCTAAGTACTGGCTGGTAGATTTGAACTGCTGATCTTGTAGTTAGCAGTTCAGTGTAGTTAGCATAGGGTACTACACCAGGACTATCTCTCTCTCTGTGGGCTAAAACACTAGGCTGCAAGATTGGTCAAGCTCACCAGCTGCTCTTCAGAAGTCACAATGGATGGAACTGACTTGATGGCACTTAACAACAACATACATATATCCTGAATATTGCTTAGGTGAGCTTGAACCACCTTGCAATCAAACTGACTTTGCAGTCCAGCGCATTAACCGGCAGCACCACATCAGGACTCCTGCATAGGACATACTTACACTAAGTGTAAGCAATATTCAGGATATATATATGTTGTTTCACTAAGTTTAAGTATGTCCTATGTAGGAGTCCTGATGTGGTGCTGCCGGTTAATGCGCTGGACTGCAAAGTCAGTTTGATTTCAAGGTGGTTCAAGCTCACCTAAGCAATATTCAGGATATATATATGTTGTTGTATATATAGAGAGGAGCTCTGGTAGCGTAGTGGTTACGAATCAGCCTGTGAAACTTAAGGTCAGTGGTTCTAAACTACCAGCCGCTCCGCGGGAGAAAGATGAGGCTTTCTATTCCCGTAAAGATTTACACCCTCGGAAACCCTGTACAGGGCCGCTATGGGTCGGAACCGACTTGACGGCACTTAATAACAACAACAACAACAACAATATATATATATATATATATATATATATATATGTGTGTGTGTGTGTGTGTATATGCATATATATGTTGTGTATATATATATATATTGTTGTTAAGTACCTTCGAGTTGGCTCTGACTCATAGTTACCCTGTGTAGGGTTTCTAAGGAGCAGCTGGTGAATTTGAACTGCTGACCTTGTGGTTCATACCAACCTTGTGGTCTTGTGCATTATCCCACATCACCACACTAATACTTCCCATATATATGCATGTTGTTTGAAATTCAAATTTAACTGGCATATTGTATTTTTATTTGCTATATCTGGCAACCATATTCTTGCCTTGAGTCACTACTGGGACTAACACCACTCTTTCTGTTTTCCTAACACCACAGTGCAATTATACCCATTCCCCACTTATCAACCAGGTTGTTATGGGAACATCGATGGCATACAGAAATGGAGGATGACCACATTATTACATAACTGCCAAATTCTATTGACAAGTTACATCATAACACAATTGCCAAATTACATGACTATAAAATGACCAAACTTTATCATTACATAACTGCCAAGCTGAATCACTACATAATTGCCAAACCACTAACAATCATGGCCTAGCTAAGTTGACACAAGACCTTAACCATCACAGCCAGTGTTATTCTTGCCTTGTACCTTAGCATTCATTACTGCCAGATGAACTTCATTAATATGCAGAATAGTTGGATAGTAGACATTTTGCCATTGTTGTAAATAAGAAATTTAGGATAAAGAGAGGGCCAATAAGTGGGTAGTAGGTATGTTCCAATGATCCTGAAGGAGGAGGTCCAAGGTGCATTGAAGGCACTGGCAAATAACAAGGCACCAGGAATTGATGGAATACAAATTGAAATCTTTCAACAAAGTGAGGTGGCACTGTAGGCACTCACTCATCTATGCCAGGAAATTTGGAAGCCAACTACCAGGCCAACTGATCAGAAGAGATCCATATCTGTGCCCATTTCAAAGAAAGGTGACCCAACAGAATGCCAAAATCATCGGACAATATCATCAATATCCCATGTGAGTAAAGTTTTGCTAAAGGTAATACAGAAACATCTGCAATGATACATTGACAGAACTTCCAGAGGTTTGAGCTGGATTCAGAAGAGGATGTGGAATGAGGCATATCATTGCTGACACCAGATGGATCTTGTCTGAAAGCAGAGAATACCAGAAAGATGTTTACCTCTGCTTTATTGACTACATAAAGGCTTTCGATTGTGTGGATCATGACAAGCTATGGACAACATTGTGAAGTAGTATTCCGGAACACTTAACTGTGCTCGTGAGGAACTTGTACATAGAGCAAGAGGCAGTTGTTCAAACAGAACATGGGAACACTGAATGGTTTAAAACTAAGAAAGGTATACAAGAGGGTTGTATTCTTTCACCATACTTATTCAACCTGTATGCTGAGCAAATAATCTGAGAAGCTGAGTTATATGAAGAAAAATTTGGCATCAGGATTAGAGAAAGACTCATTAACAATCTGTGATATGCAGATGTTACAACCATGCTTGCTGAAAAGTTAAGAGGACTTAAAATATTTATTAAGGAAAATCAAGGACCACAGCCTTCAGTATGGATTGCATCTCAATGTAAAGAAAACAATTATCACCATTGGATCAATAAATAACATGCTTCTCAATGGAGAAAAGATTGAAGTTTTCAAAGGTTTCATTTTTCTCAGATCAACTATCACCACTTATGAAAGTAGTAGTCAAGAAATCAAAGGATGTATTACATTAAGCAAATCTGCTGCACAGGATCTTTTTAAAGTGTTGAAGGGCAAAGATGTCAACTTGAGGACTAAGGTGAACCTGACCCAAGCCATGGTATTTTCAATAACCTCATATTCATGCGAAATCTTGACAGTGAATAAGGAAGACCATAGAAGAATTGATGCTTTTGAGTAGTGGTGTTGGAACAGAATATGTAAAAGTATCATGGATTGCCAAAAGAACAAACAGATTTGTGCTGGAAAAAGTACAGCCAGAGTGCTCCATGGAAGCCAGGATGGCCGACTTCGTCTCTCACACTTTGGACATAGTGTTAGGAGGGATCAGTCACTAGAGAAAGATATCATGTTTGGTAAGGTGGAGGGTCAGAGAAAAAGAGGAAGACCCTTAGCTAGATGCAATGGCAAGGCAGCAGCATCAATGGAATCAAACACAGCAGCGATTGTGAGGTTGTCCTGGAACTGGGCATTGTTTTGTTCTGTTGTGCATAGGGTTACTATGAGTCGGTACCAACTTAATGGTATCTAACTAACAACAACAAGGTAGGTTACTGGATCATGATCTCCTTGAAGGTAAGGGTTATGTCTCCTTTTCTTTTGAAACTCTATAGCCTAACACAATGCCTGGTCCAGATGTTTTTAAAATCAAATTAAATGAGAATTCTTAGTTCAATTTCATTTTAAAAATATCTGAGCCAGGCGTTTACAAAGTCCACTTGAGGCCACTCGTCTTCTCTTTGGGAGTAAAGAATTAGGGGACTCGAGGGAGCCATATTTTGAAGCATCCAAAACGTAAAAATCTGTTTGAGAAATAATTTGCATAGTACCTTGCAGATGTCACTCCACTGCCCAGGTCCATTCTCATTGATGGCTCTAACTTTAAACAGATATTCAGTGTTAGGAGTCAAGTTATGCAGCTCGATATTCTGCTGCATTATGTCCCGAATTTGTCCACAGAGCTCTGTCTGCACATCATTAGGAGATGTAGTAATGGTTTCATAGAATTCCATCTCAAAAGAGTCCACATCTTCAGTTGGGCATGTCCAATAAACCTAGAGAAGAAATTAATAAGTCAGTGTGGCACAAATATGTACCATTCAGTTTTATTTCCCATAATGCTCTGCATTGTTGACTATCCTTAAGTGTGAATTTAAACTGACCTCATCCTCTACAGCTGCTGGTTGGTGGTTATGTGGCATGGAGATGGTTCCAACTCATAGCAACCCTACATAGGGTGTCTGAGGCTGTATATCTTTATGGAAGCAGAAAGCCTCATTTTTCTCCCACGGAAGAGCTGGTAGCTGTGAAATGCTGACCTTGAGGTCAGCAGCCTGACTTGTAACCACTATACTACCAGGACATTGAATTAATCTGTGTGCAATGGTCTTGGAATACTGTGTGATGAAGCCTTACATGATTTGTAATATGTTACAAGACCAAAAGAATGCACCTCTGGGTTCTGCTATTGGCAGAGTAACAGTAGCTATCACTTCCTACAAAAAATACCTTTGATGCATTAGATTCTATATCAGATAGTCCTTTTACTATCTCATTTAATATGTACAATTCCTTGGAACATAGATATTATTATTCCATTTTACTTATGAGGCTCAGAAAGCTTACATTTAGTGAGTTTCAGTGGAACCATAGAATACTTTACTGTTGTTGTTAGGTGCCATTGAGTCAGTACCAACCCATAGAGACCTTATGCACAGCAGAACGAAACACTGCCCAATCCTGGGCCAACATTACTACTGTTGCCATGCTTGAGTCCATCGATGCTGCCACTTGGCCAACCCATCTCGTTGGGGGTCTTCCTCTTTTTCTCTGAATCTCCATCTTACCAAATATGATATCCTTCTCCAGTGACTGGTCCCTCTTGACAATATGTCCAAAGTATGAGAGATGAAGTTTGGCTATCTTGGCCTCCAAGGAGCACTCTGGCTACACTTTTTTTCAAAATGGATCTATTGGTTCTTTTGGCAGCCCATGAAACTTTCAATATTCTCCTCCAACACTATAACTTATAAGCATCAATTCTTCTACAGTCTTCCTTATTAACTGTCCAGCTTTCACATGCATATGAGGTTATTGAAAATACCATGGCTTGGGTCAGG
>NW_006408546.1:19333495-19353207 GCF_000296735.1 Chrysochloris asiatica | reverse complement strand
ACCATTCCTCTTCAATTTGTCATTCCTGGCATAGTAAACCATGTGGTTGTCAGATTCAAAATGGCCAATACCAGTCCATTTCAGTTCACTAATGCCTAAGATATCGATGTTTATGCATTCCATTTCATTTTGACAACTTCCAATTTTTCCAGATTCATACTTCGTACATTCCATGTTCTGATTTTCAGTGGATGTTTGCAGCTGTTTCTCTTCATTTTGAGTTGTGCCCCATCAGCAAATGAAGGTCCACTGGGCTTTTATCCCATGGGCTTTACTCCATTCTCGTCATCACGGTCAGCTCTACTTTGAGGAGGCAGCTTTTCCCCAGTTGCTATTTTGAGTGCCTTCCAGCCTGCGGGGCTCATTTTCTGGCACTATATCTGACAGGGCTTCTCTACTGTTCATAAGGTTTTCAGTGACTAAATATTTGGAATTAGTTTGTCACTCTTTATTCCTAATCTGTCTTTGTCTAGAAGCTCATCTGAAACCTGTCCACCATGGGTGACCCTGCTAGTATTTAAAATACCAGTGGCATAGCTTTCAGAAGCACAGCAACTCACAAGCTACCATAGTAGACACACTGATAGACTAGTGGTGGATAGAATACTAGAAGCTGAAAAATATATGTATTCTAAATCTTTTTGCATGTATGCATTTTATGTACAAGGGAATGGAATTCCAGAGAGGTAAGATGACTTTTCTAATTAAAGGAGAGTATATGTTCACACTCAAAACATAGAATACCAAGTTCTGTGAATAGATACATTATCAAATATCAATTAGCAGACTATGACTGTCATATTATATTTTAAATAATTCTATTTTCAAACAGATGTCTCATGTTTTTATTGAATTTCAATGCTATTATACATTTATAAAAGTAATATGTAATTGCTTTTCTATATCTCCATGTTAAGCATTTTTAATGAATCTATAAATTTTATTAATGAAATAACATTTTCCTCATTAATAAAACTAAGCACTCAAGTTGTAAAACACTTGGAAAATACAAAAAATTGAAAGAAAAAAACAACAACCCATCAATTATATAATTCCACAGTTCAGTTAAGAAGTCTTTGTTAGTTCTTCTCAATTTTGGAATATATGTCTACGTATATCCTTGTGTGGTGCTGTAGAATCAGCAATGACTGGGAATTACAAGGTTGGAAGTTCAAACCCACCACCTGCTCCTTGGAAACCTTATACAGGGTCACTATGAGTCAGAACCGACACTATGGCACATAACAGCATATATGTATGTGTCAATCCATATACATGGAATCAGAAAACCAAAAAGGAAGAACACTTTCAGCATTTCTGAAGCTGGGGGAACTGAAGAAAAAAATTCATGCCTCGACTTTTGTTATTGAAAGATTCTCAGAGCAAACTATTGAATGATGTAGAATGCATCAAGAGAAGATGGAAGGAATACACAGAGTCACTGTACCAAAAAGAAATGGTTACTGTTCAACCATTTCAAGAGGTAGCATATGATCAAGAGCCAATGATACTGAAAGACAAAGTCCAAGGGGCATCGAAGGAATTGGCAAAGAACAAGGCACCAGGAATTGATGGAATAAAAATTGAAATCTTTCAAGAAAGTGAGGCGGTATAGAAGGCACTCACTCATCTCTGCCAAGAAATTTGGAAGACAACTATCTGGCTGACTGATTGGGAGAGATCCATACATGTGCCCATTCCAAAGAGAGGTGACCCAATGGAATGTGGAAATCATCGGACAATCTCTTTGATATCCCATGCGAGTAAAGTTTTACTAAAGGTAATACAGAAATGGCTGTAAGCATACATTGACAGAGAACTTCCAGAGGTTCAAGCTGGATTCAGAAGAGGCTGTGGAATGAGGGATATCACTGCTGATGTCCAATGGATCTTGCCTGAACACAGAGAATATCAGAGAGATAGTCAATGTGCTTCATTGACTATACACAGGCTTTTAATTATGTAGATCATGACAAGCTATGGACAACATTGTGAAGTATGAGTATTCCTGAACACATAATTGTGCTCATGAGGAATCTGTGCCTGGACCAAGAGGCAGTTGTTCGAACAGAACATAGGAACACTGAGTGATTTAAAATTAAGAACGATGTGCAACAAGGCTTATTCTTTCACCATACTTATTCAACCTGTATGCTGAGCAAATAATCTGAGAAGCTGGGTTATATGAAGAAGAATGTGGCATCAGGATTGTAGGAAGACTCATTGATAACCTGCGATATGCAGATGATACAACCTTGCTTGCTGAAAGAGAAGAGGACTTAAAAAATTTACTGATGAAGATCAAAGAGCACAGCCTTCGGTATGGGTTGCATTTCAATGTAAAGAAAACAGAAATTCTCACCACTGGACCAATAAATAACATTCTTATCAACAGAGAAAAGATTGAAGTTGTCAAGGACTTTATTCTTCTTGGATCAACTATCAACACTCACAGAAGCAGCAGTTAAGAAATCAAACAATGTATTGCATTAGGCAAATCTGCACAAGACCTTTTTAAAGTGGGACACCAGGACTCCATTAGAATATCTTGTTGATGTTGTTAAGTGCCACTGAGTCAGTTCTGATTCATAGTGACTCTGTACAGAGTTTCCAAGGAGCGACTAAGGAGTTTGAACCACCAACCTTGCAGTTCAAACTGACCTTGCAGTCCAGTGCTTATCTTCCAACCACTAGCTTCATGTTAATCTCTTTTCCTCTCTATACTTTAATAAAGTATTCTGTAAATAGTTCAATTTACGATTTGTAAAGTCACATTAGGGGAAAGGCCATTTGTCCATGTTAGGCCAAGAGGGTTAAGAAAGAATCATTTCTCTAGGGGCCAGTGTGATGGCAGTTGTACAGATCTACAGTGAATGGAATTTGGCCTCTCTTAGTATAACTCCCTTGCCTTCTTTTCTCTGGTATAACCAGCTATCCTTCCTGGCATACTTCTGTCACAGTAATCTCTGTGGCCTTGGGTTTCAGCAAATACTGGATCTCAAAAGATAAGAGTTAGAATACCATTGAGGATTATCTTTGCAATATATCCAAATCATACAGAGTCTGGATATTTTCTTTAGGAAAGGCAACAATTTTTCTGATAGATAATTCCAATTTTTGAGCTTTCTCTAGTATTGCAGACTCTCCTTTGGGAAATATTATTCTCTAAGCAGTCCTTTCAAATTACTGTAACTATCCAAGTTGGCTTCCTTTTTAGAAGAGAATATTCTGGTTGCCTTTTGGGTGAGGTTGGGGCTTTAAGATGTATTTATAATTATGAGTTAACTAAGTTGTCTGTTTAACCCAGTCTTGGACTGCTTAAGATTTCAGGAACTTAGCTCTTTTGAGTAAATTTTCTCCAGAGTTGCAACCTTTCCCAAATTCTTACTTGCATTCCACCCCACTATGCCCTCTTACCTTCCTCCTGGAATGGGGCCAGAGCCTTTCTTACCTTGGCTGCTCTTGGATAGACCAGAGTCTGGTAGATAATAATCGGGCCTGGGGTCTTCACAGATCCATCTTTGAATGAGTACCAATTGTGGATGCTGTTACTATTCTGCACAGACTGGCTTTCTGGGACTGCACTCCAGTAAGTGTACAGACCGTCTATAGGTTTAACAGGTGCAGCAGACTGGGCACGTCCACAGGCCTCCAGACCCACCTTGTTCTTCTCATGGAGGGTGTTGAGGGACAACATTGAGGAGCTCCGCTGGTATATTTGCTGGTTTGCTAAGCTGTGTGTGCTGAAAGTGACCTTCCTAGTAATCATCATTTCTGAGTGCATGGGGTAGGGGACGTGCAGGGAGTCCCCTGAGGAGCATACCTTCTTGGGTCCTGTGGGGAAGAGCTCATGGATGGCACTTGAGAGCTCAGCAAAGTCCAAGGGCATGCAGTGTAAGGAATGCTGCCGGAGCTGTGGGTCAGGCCTGTAGGTGCTCTGGATGCCATCCTCAATCTGGTCCACCAGAATCTTGGCCGACTGCAGAAATGCCACTTGGCCTGTCTCTTTCAGTGCCTCCTTAGAGTAGGCAATCAGACCATCCATTTCGTTGACTTTCATGGTTGTGACGTACACATATTTTTCAATCTCCTTCTGCCTAGATACTTCCAGATTCTCGATCTGTTCCATGATGAGCTTCTCTTTCTCCTGAAGAATGCTGCGCAGCTTGAGGAATCCATTTCTGATCTCCTTCCGTTTTACCTCCTTGTCAGCTTTAAAGCTGTTTTTTAAAATGTTGAATTCCATTAGGTCGTTATCAATTTCATATCGGACTGAAAAATAACCAAGTTAGTTACTTCAGTTAAAAATTTTTAGCTGAGAAAAAAATAGTATCAAAAACAGTAACCAACCAGAGAAAATTACTTTAAGTTCCAATGTTGTGAGTGAAGAGGGAGAGAAGGAACCATACCTGTACTAAAACACTCTAGAATAGATTAAATGAATTTGGCCTTCTTTAGTATACCTCTTCTCCCATTATTCCATCAGGTATAACCAGCTAACCTTCTTGGCATAATTCTATGCTTTAGTAGTAATCTCTGAGGCCTGGAGACTCAGAATGGAAGTTCAAGGTTACCCTTGATAATGCCTTTCACTTGTTTGCAAGTTAGACCCAAGAAAAAGTGATGATGTCACAAGGTGACTAGCCTATTTTTACTGTAGAAAGTTAAGATTTTACAAGCTAGAAAAAAATAAAACTGGACTATCTAATGACTGCTTTTAAAATGCTTCTATGCGTCATTCACCAGGAAGCCAGCCCTTGACAACAGTGGGAAATCAGCAAAGCTTCCTTCATTGAGGTAACTCTTTTATGCCATTGTTTCTCCACCTGGGCCTTCTGTTTAGCTGAGCTTTGTCACTTGCTTTATTTTCACTTCCTTTCAAGAAAGGTTTTCCTAATAATATTCAAAGATAACTCAATTCATCCTGCATCCTTGCTTATGTTATTATAAGTTGAAATTCATTCAGTCACTCAACAATTACTGAACATGTCATGTGCTACATGCTTTTTAGGCATTAAGGATACAGCTATGAAAACAAGAGGATACTGTCCTCAAGGGCAATAATGAACATAATGGTACTACACTGTGGAGGCTGCTATAACAGTGATCATGCTGCACACCTCTGTCTGTGAACTGGACATCTTTGTTGGCTTTAAAGGATTTTAGTCATTCAGAACCAATTTGAGGACATGTCAAATTTCTGTGGCCCGTACTAAAGATAGGATCCTCTTCATGAAATGTTAACTCTGCAGTGAATTGATGGGATATAATCCTCACTAACTCTCACTCAGGGATGGGAATGATCACGTCTTATTTTACTTTGCTATTTACATAGTCCTGATCCCACAGGATACAGAACCTGTATGGGTGATGGTCATTGTAACAGTGATGTTCATTGAATAAGAGAAATGCTTGAGTTCCATCAGACCACAAGAGAAGAGACAATGATTGCCTTGGTTACCACTATGGCTAGAGCATATAGAATGTTCTCAATATGTGTTTGTTGAATGAAAGTCATTCTGACTTATTTTTTAACATCTCTTGGGTAAATGTCAGCAACAGCACTCTTTGGTCCATTTCCTGAAAGACCCATTCTTTCTACCCACTTCCTCCCTCATACTGGCCGAGAAATAATAGGAGGAGCTGTAGGCAGGATCTGAACAGGAAAGGAGTATGGTATGACTTTAGTGGTGCTGAGACGTTCCTGCCCTCTCCCAAAGTAAACCCTACTGTGATTTATGACAGCTAAAATTCCGTTTAATGGATTAATTTCTTTGATCTTTCAATTGTTATTGTTGTTATTAGATGCCACTGAGTCAGTTCCAACTCATAGTGATTCTAATGTATTCTGCACAACAGAACTAAACACTGCTTGGTCCTGAATCAGCCTCGTAATCATTGCTATGTTTGAATCTGTTGTTGCAGCCATGCTGTCAACCCATCTCATTGAGGACCTTCTTCTTTATTGCTTACCCTCAACTTTACCAATCATGATGTCCTTCTACAAGGCCTGATCCTTCCTGATCACATGTCCAAAGTCTTGTTATTCTCATGTCCAAGGAACATTCTGGCTGTACATCTTTCAAGACTAATTTGTTTTTTTCTTTTGGCAGTCCAGGGTATATATATTCAATATTCTTCTCCAACACCATCATTCAAATGCATTAATTAGTCTTCAGTCTTCCTTATTCATTGACAACTTTCACAGACACATAAGATGAATAAAAAGACCATGGCTTGGGTCAGGCACACTTTAGTCCTCAAAGGACATCTTTAGTTTTTAACACTTTTAAGAAGTCTTTTGCAGCATATTTGTCCAATGAAATATGTCATTTGATTTCTTGACTGCTGTTTCCATGGACATTAATTGTGGATCTGAACAAAATAGAATCCTTGATCATTTCAATCTTTTCTCCATCTTTCACGAATTTGCTTATTGGTTCAGTAATGAGGATTTTTGTATTCTTTACATGAAGTGTAATCCAAACTGAAGGCTGTATTCTGTGATCTTTATCACTAAGTATTTCACATCCTCATTGCTTTCAGCAAGCAAGCTTATGTCATCTGAATATCACAGCCTGCCTTAATCTGATTCATATTCTTCTTCATATAGTCCAGCTTCTTGGATTATTTGCTCAGCATACAGATTAAATAAGCATAGTGAAAACATTCAACTTTAAACACTGATTTTTAAACCATGCAATATATACCCATTTTTTGTTTGAATGACTGCCTCTTGGTCCATGTACAAGTTCCATAAGAGCACAATTAAGCATTCTTTAATACTCATTCTTCATAGTTATCTATAATTTGTTATGACCCACACAATTGACTGCCTTTGCATAATCAATAAAATGCTGGTAACTTTCTCTTTGTAATTCTCTGCTTTCAGCCAAGATTCATCAGATATCAGCAATGATATTTTTTGTTCCATATCCTCTTCTAAATCTAGCCTGAATTTCTAACAACTCTCTATTAATGTACTTTTGCAACTGTTTTTGGACTTCAGAAAATTTTACTTGTGTGTGATATTAATGATATTCAGTGGTTTCTTCATTCTGTTGGATCACCTTTCTTTGGAATGGGAACAAATATAGTTTTCTTCTAATCAGTTGGTCATTTATAGAAAAATTTCAGTTGCTATTCTGTCAATTCCTGGACCCTTGATTTTTTACTAATACCTTCAGTGCAGTTTGGATTTCTTCATTCAATACTACCAATCCTTGACTATATGCTACCTACTAAACTGGTTGAATGTTTTTGGTACAATGATTCTGTACATTCCTTCCATCTTCTTTGGATGTTTCCTGCGTAATTCAATATTTTGTCCATAGAATCCGTAAATACTTCAACTTAAGGTTTGAATTTTTCTTCAGTTCTTTCAGCTTGAGAAACGCTGACCATGTTCTTATCTTTTGGTTTTCTAATGCTAGGCCTTAGTTATTTTTGTTATAATACTTTATTTATTTTGGAGGTCCTGGTGTGGTGCTGTGGGTTAATGTGCCAGACAGCAAAGCCATTTGAACTGCAAGGTCAGTGGTTCAAGCTCACCAACTGCTCCTTGGAAACCCTCTACAGGGTTGCTATGGGTCAGAACCAACTTGACAGCACTTAACAACAACTTTACTTTTTCTTCTCTAGCTTCCCTTTTACTTCATTTCTTCCATTTGTGTTAGTTGTTCTATGTTCAAGGAGTGTTGGTGTGACACTGTGTGCTAATGTGCTGGACTGCAAGGTCAGTTTGAACCATAAGGGCTGAGGTTCAAACCTACCAGCTGCTTCTCAGGAACCTTATATAGGATCGCTATGAGTTGGAATCAACTGAACAGCACTTAACAACAAAACAGCATTCTATGTTCAAGAGAAAGTTTCAGCATCTCTTCTGATATCCATTTTGGTATTTTTTTTCTTTACTAACTTTTTAATGACCTTTTACTTTCTTCATGTATATAACTCATCTATTCTGTAGTCATTATGGTTCAGTGCCTCAAATCTCTTCTTGAGATGGTCTCCCTATTTAGGTGGAATATACTCAAGGTTGAATTTTGGCTCTCAGAGACACGTTTTAATTTTATTCAGTTTTAACTTGAACTGGAATATAAGCAATTGATGGTCAGTTCCAGAGTCAGCTCCTGACTGTATTCTGACTGATGATATCAGGTTTCTCCATTGTCTCTTTCCACAGATGTAGTCGATTTAAGTCCATGTATATAGTCACTTACTAACAACCTGCGATATGCAGATGATACAACCTTGCTTGCTGAAAGTGAAGAGGACTTAAAATATTTATTGATGAAGATCAAAGAGCACAGCCTTCAGTATGGATTGCATCTCAATGTAAAGAAAACAAAAATCCTCACCACTGAACCAATAAACAACAGTCTTATCAATGGAGAAAAAAATTGAAGTTGTCAAGGGCTTCATTCTTCTTGGATCAACTATCAACACTCACAGAAGCAGCAGTCAAGAAATCAAACGACATATTGCATTAGGCAAATCTGCTGCACAAGACCTTTTTAAAGTGTTGAAGAGCAAAGATGTCGGCTTGAGGACTAAGGTGCAGCTGACCCAAGCCATGGTATTTTCAATAACCTCATATGCATGCGAAAGTTGGACAATGAATAAGGAAAACCATATAAGAATTGATGCATTTGTGTTATGGTGTTGGAGGAGAATATTGAAAGTGTCATGGACTGCCAAAAGAACCAACAGATCTGTGTTTGAAGAAGTGCAGCCAGAGTTCTCCTTAGAGGCCAGGATGACCAAACTTTGTCTCTCATGCTTTGGACATATTTTCAGGAGGGACTATTCACTGAAGAAGGATATCATGTTTGGTAAGGTGGAGGGTCAGAGAAAAAAGAGGAAGACCCCTGAAATGATGAATTGGCCAAGTGGCAGCATCAATGGGCTCAAGCATGGCAACAGTAGTGAGGTTGGCCCAGGATCGGGCAGTGTTTCATTCTGCTGTGCATAGGGTTGCTATGAGTTGGTACCAACTCGATGGCACCTAACAACAACAAAAATATAGTCACTGTTTATGTTACTGAATGAAGGTATTTGCAATGAAGAGTCATTCTTCTTTCAAAATTCTGTCATGTAAATCTGTGGTTTCATTTCTATCACCAAGGCCATACTTTTCAACTACCCATCTTTCTTCTGTTACCAACTTTCACATTCCAGTCATCAGTAATTATCAATACATCTCGATTGCAAGTTTGACCAATTTCAGGTTGCAGAAGTTGGTAAAAATCTTCAATTTCTTCAGCTTTGGCATTAATGGTTGGTATGTAAAGCTCTGGTAGCGTAGTGGTTATGAATTGGGCTGTGAACCTGAAAGGTCAGCAGTTCGAAACTACCAGCTGCTCCGCAGGAGAAAGATAAGGCTTTCTGCTCCCGTAAAGATTTACAGTATTGGAAACCCTGTTCAGGGTCGCTATGGGTCAGAACTGATTCGACGGCGCTTAACAACAACAATGTAAAGTTGAGTATTAGTTGTATCAACTGAACTTCCTTTTATGCATATGGATATTTCTTATAATGACAACATTGCACTTTAGGATAGATTTTGAAATGTTCTTTTTAATGTTGAATGCAGCGCTATTCCTCTTCAATTTGTCAGTCTTGGCATAATAGACAATAGGACTGTCCAATTTAAAATAGCCTATATGATTTCATTGCTCTAATGCCTAGGATAGCAATCTTTTAGTGTTACATTTCATTTTTTATAACTTCCAATTGTCCAAGATTCATATTTTGTACATCCCATGTTCTGATTATTAATGGATGTTTGCAGCTGATTCTTTACATGTTGATTTGTGCCACATCAGTAAATGAAAGTCTTAAAGGCTTTATTCTATCCATGTCATTAAAGTCAACTTTATGAAATGAGGTAAACACCATTAATAATGATACGTGGAGAGGATTGCAACCATGTAATGAAGCAAAGTATATGATTTGTTGAATGTAAAACTGATGATCTGCTCTGTAAACCTTCACTCAATTCACAATAAAAGTTGGGAAAAAAAGAGTCTACTTTGAGGAAGCAGCTCTATTCCATTGTATTCTGAATGCCTTCCAGTCTGAAGGGCTTGCCTGCTGGCATTCTATCAGAAAACAGAAGATTCTTGAATAGCAAATTTTGTTGTAATAAGGATTCATAAGTAGAAAATTTTGTTGTAGTATGCAAATTTTGTTATACTAAGGATTTGTAAATAAGGAAAACCATAGAAGAATTGATGCTTTTGAGTTATGGTTTTGGAGGAGAATATTCAAAGTGCCATGGGCTGCCAAAAGAGGCAACAGATCTGTGTTAGAAGAAGTGCAGCCGAGTGCTCCTTGGAGGCCAAGATGGACAAACTTTGTCTCTCATACTTTGGACATATTGTCAGCAGGGACCTGTCGCTGGAGAAGAATATCAAGCTTGGTAAGGTGGAGGGTCAGAGAAAAAGAGGAGACTCCCAACAAGATGTATTGGCCAAGTGGCAGCATCGATAGACTCAAGCATGACAACAGTAGTGAGATTGGCCCAGGATTGGGCAGTGTTTTGTTTTGCTGTGCATAAGGTTGCTATGGGTCAGTACTGACTTGATGGTGCCTAACAACAAGGATTCATTAAGTTTATGTAGAACAAGGTCTTGCAAGGTAGGTTAAAAATCTCTTAGATGTGGGGCAAGAGGCAGCACCAGGAGAGGAGGCCAGAGAAACTGCAACTCCTCAAACTTAAAAATATGACAGCTTGCAAAGTTAAATCAAAATCTCTTTCAGACAATACACTTAAATTAAGCTAGTATTTGTTAAGCACTTAAGGATCAAAAACCCAAACAAACCCACTTCTGTTGAGTGGATTCTGACTCACAGCGATCCTAACCAACAAAGAGCTTTCTAGTCTGTCATGTAGCATTACTATCAGTTAGAAGTGGGTTTGGTTTTTGGTTTGGGCCTGTTCCTAGTTTTATATCTCTAACTCCAAAAACCATGTTCTTAATTGCTCTAGTGGTTCTCAGCATTCTGTGAGTCCTAGAATCACGTGGGGGAACTTAAAACAAAATCTCTGCTCTTGACCTCACCTGCTGAAATTCACACTTAGTTGGTCTGAATTGAGGCCCAGGAATCTAGGTGAGGCAGCTAGGTTTAGAATCTAATCCAGGGACTCTTCTGGTGTCTTGTTAAAAATGCAGATTCTGATGCAAGAGATTCTGAGTGGGGTCTGAGATTCTGCATTTCTAGCATATTCCCTGGTGATGCCCATATCACTGTCTTTTGGACCATTCTTTGAGCAACAGGGTACTAAACTTCTGAACTCTCTTTAATCCAGTGGTTCTCATTCTTGGCTGTTCATTTGGATCACATGGGGAACTCTTTTAAAAAGTTCAAGCTGCACCAAACTAATTAATCTGTGGCATAAGACCTAGGCATCCCTAGCTTGTGAAATCCCAGGTGGTTCCAGTATGTAGCATGGGTTGGCTCTTCAGCTGCAAACAATCAACCCAAACTGGATCTTCTCCAGGGGTCAGAGTTTCTCAAGGTATGTTTTTAGAAACTTGCTTTTGCAATTACCTGGAGATTCATAAACTGTGTCCTCAAGAACAAGTCTGAACCCTGGTTAAAGGAATGTTATTGTTTTATTTCCTTCACACACGATGAACAGCTAAATTCTTGATCTGTATCTAAAAGATATACCAAGAAGGTGGCCCCAGATTCCGTCTTAAATGGTGAGTTTTGGGAAATTTGTACTGCTGTTTCCCAACCTGAATGGAAATTCACTGTCTGATTTGTAGGTACCCTGGACTCTGAGAATACAACTGCAGTCTTCTGTTAAAGACTCAAGTCTCACTGAAACTGTGGTCAGCAGTAGTCTCCTAACCCTGCTCCAGTTTTAGAGAATCCAGCAGAGCGCTGACCTGGCATATAATAAATCCCACCTTAAAATCCTTAAGGATCCAATGGGCTACCCATTTGCTTCACAACATGCCTTGTGTACGTTTTTGCCTTTTAAATACAGATCCTTCCCTGTTGCTTCCTAAACAGAATAAGTGCCAGTTGACAATGTTTCTAGATATGTGGCAATCGAGAAAATCAAGGTAATCCTGATATATTTATGTTAGTGAGAGGTCCTAGGTGATAAGACAATAAGCACAGTCTGGCTCTGACATAGCTGCATCCAAAGAGACTGTGGAAAGCTGTCTCCCTCTCATATGTTCAGATATGTTTATGGGTAGAGAGTGAAATGTTAGATGAAGTGGAAAGGCCAGGTTGGCCTGTTGTATTTTGGCCATTAGACTGTAGACCAAGTCATAAGGAAATATGCTCTATGTGTGCATTTAAGGAACCCTGGTGGTGGAGTGGGTTAAGAGTCGGGCTGCTAACCAAAAGGGTTGGCAGTTTGAATCCAGCAGACACTCCATTGGAGAAAGATGAGGCTGGCTGCTCCTGTACAGATCTGTAGTCTCAGAAACACTCGGGAGCAGTTAGATTCTTTTGTACAGAGTTACTATTAGGCAGAATCTACAGCAGTATGCTTTTTCGGGCGTATACATGTAATTTGTTTAGATTTGGGCCACTATTTAGAACACAGTAGTTTGTCAGTAGAATATTGTGAAAGCAACATGGGCATTGATTGGTCAACTAGATTGAATTAGGCATTAACTAGCTTTATCAATTATTTCTTTAAATCTTCGTTTTCTTTTTGGGGATTTTAATGTAGTACTGCAGTAGTATTAATTGGCTTGGAAGTCTTGGGGACTCGTTTCTACTTGATTTCATAATGGAATCTAGAATCAGTTTTCCTTTTAGGAACTGTAACTAAATTACATGTGGTAGTGGTGGTGGTAGTGTGGTGTACCTTAGAGTCAGTCCTGACTTATTGCGACCCTGGACAGGGTTTCTGAGGCTGAAAATCTTTTGGGGAGCAGAAAGCCTCATGTTTCTCCCATGGAGTCACTGGTAGATTCAAATTACTGACCTTCCGGTTAGTAGCCCAACTTTTAAACCATTATGCTTCCCAGACTCTAAACTATACAGGGAAACCCTGAAATAAAGAGCCCATGGATGGCCTAGTAGGTTAAATGCTTGGTTACTAGCAAAAAAAAGTTGAAGGTTCCAGCCCACCTAGAAGTGTCTCAAAACACAAGACTGGTGATCAGCTTGCAAGAAGGTCACAGTCTTGGAAACTCTTTGGGACAGTTCTACACAGGTCCACTATCAGTCAAAATTGACCCAATAGCAGCTTTCAATAATATGAAACAACCATGAGCAAGGTATGCAAAGGAAAAACAAACTGTTCAACAGAACATTACTGGCTCTTTCCAAATTTTCTTGCTAGTACACATTTGCTACCAGTTCATATACCTTTTGTTTTGTTTTGAAACCTTGGGGGGAAATCATGAGGGAAAACTTAAAACTGAGATCATTCCCAATATGGATTTAATTCTTTTCCCCTGCAAATTGGGAAAATACTTTAAATAAAAAAATCCAGTTGTGGACACCTTAGACAGGCTCACGGAACTCAAGGTTCTAAGTGAACAAACCCTTGATATTTCACTGGGGGAAATGTGTCCTGAAGAAATGGAGATTATAACAGACAATAGAATTTTTGAACAGTTATCATATGCCAGATATTCTGCTGCATATTATATGGAGTAACTAACTTAACAGTCACAACAACCCAATGAGGGCATTGCTACTATTCTTCCCATTTTATAGATGAGAAAATCCAGGCACAGATTGGGTAAGTGGCTCTTGGCATTTGCCAGACCTGGGCCTCCAGGCAGCTTTGACCTTAACTCAGTGTGTCTCACTATAGCACTAAGTGAAGGTCAATCTGTCTCTGAACAAACTGCCCCAAGCCAGTTTCCTCATCACTTCCTGGACTACACCTTATTCTGGTGGGGGAGAACAGAAAGGGGTCCAGGACCTGCTTTGAACTTGGCGATGGCGCTGAAGAGTGCAGCGGCCCTCTCGGAGCAGGCATCGATGAGGCTGACAGTGTCATGGCCGTTGTGTAAGGCAGTCTTGCAGAAATGACAGAGCAGCTCGTTGTCAGTACGGCAGTACTCGATAATGCGGCTGGACGGGTGGTGGATGCAGATCTTCTCATCCTGGTCCTCAGTGCTGGTGTCTACGAAGATGTGGTCCTGCATGGCCACGTCGGAATGGAAGGCCTTGAGGCATTCGTTGCACAGGTTGAGGCGGCAGGTGATGCAGCGCTTGTAGGCAATGCGCCGGGTGCGGCAGACTTGGCAGAGGATGGGCCCAGTGGAGCGGTCGAAACGCCACTTGAGGTAGCCATGCTCCTGCATGTAGCGCTTCGTGAGGCGGCCTCGCAGGTAGTTCTCAGGCAGCTGCATCTTGCGACTGTAGGGCATGCAGTGCGAGCGGTTGCACACTGGACAGATCAGGATGAAGAAGTTCTCAGTGACCTCGGCGGTCTTTTGCAGCTGCCGCAGACACTTTTCACACAGGCAGTGGTTGCAGGGCAGCATAAAAGAATGTAGGCGCAGTCGGTTGCACACGGGACAGGTGAGATGGTTAACCAGCTGACTTTTTCCTGGCACCTGCTTTGTGATGTCCTCAAGTTGAGAATCACTGCACCCAAAGTGCAAGGCAGCCTTGGAACTGAAAGTGTAAGCAAACACAGGGTTTCAGGTGGCGGGAGCAAGCGTTCCCTCCATTTCTTAGACTCTGGAAGGACCTTGAGGTCAATAAACAGCAGTCCAGTGCATAAGACTCAGTAGACAGGGTGCCTGGCTAGCTGGATGACCTTGGGGTAAGACCTCGGGTAAGTTAGTAAACCTCTCTCTGCCTGTTTCCTCATTTCAAAACTAGTCCTGCCTTCCTGAAAAAATAAAGTCCAGTTCACACCTGTATGGACTTAGACCAGTCCCTGATGTGTAGTAAGGACTGTACAACTGCTCTTCTTGTTGTTCGTGAGAGTTTTGAGCATGAGAAAAGCAAGCCCAGACAGGCACACCTAGCCTAGACTCCCAGTTGGGCTTTGATGGTCTTCTGTTGCATGTTAATATAACTGAACACCAACATTAGACAAGGTCTGTGATGGAGCAAAACAGAAATAAGATCACTCCATCATCTTACTTGAATGGAGGCAAAATCAAGAACATTGTCCAAAACACAATAACCACCACACATTCCCTTACCATGGCTGATGCTTTTCCAATTGTTTTTTAGGCTATGTTTTCTCCACTTTCTGGGTAAAATTTATTAAGATATCCAATAACAGACTTGCCCCTACTTTCTCACTTAAGATGTACCAAATCTTTTAATTGTATTGATGTCCTTTTATAGGGATATCTTACAATTTCCCATGATATATCCTCTCACTGGCTGAAATGAGTCAATAAATCCAAATTTGCCCAACTAAAGGTGTGTTATTGTTGGTTTTTACCTGGAGAGTATTGAGATTGTTATTCTTATTGTATGTAGGAGGAAACAGAGTAGAGCATGTAAATGGCCTTTTCCAGGACATCAGGAGACCAGTAACTAGTCAGCCTAGTTACTGTGTATTCTGTTAATCAGACCAGTAGTAATCATTCAGAATCTGGACTCGAGGAAAAGATTGCCTGTGATGGATAGAATGTACCGATTTAGGGTTGTACTTTTAGGATGAGTTTCTTAACTACTTTCATCCCTAGTTCCCTCATCTGTAAACCAAGGCTCACAATAATCTTCTCTTCATGAGATTTAAACAAAATCTAAATGAAATAATCCAGAAGTGCTACCATTACCAGCTGCTCTGAAAGGAATCACAGAGATCACATTAGAAGGTCCTGGATAGAGAGGGAAACAATGTGGGGTTAAACTCCCAAACATGAAAAACACCAGACTTGCTGGTAAGAAAGAGACTGGAGGAACTCTGAGACTATGGCCCTTGGTCGCCCTTCCGGTCGAGAACTGAACTCACTATCATGGCTCTATTTTCAGTCAAGCAGGAGAGGAGACACAAGAACACTAGTGAAGTATACACACCATAGAACAGTCCGCTGCTCAAGATCAAAAGAGCAGCATTTATCTAATGACAAAGTTTAGAAGGGTTGGGAAAGGAGGAATGGAAATAGAAGCAAAGGGAGGAAGTGAGGTAACTGATGTTGCATTGCAGTCATTGAGTTGAAATGAAGTGTATGATTTGTTGACTGTAAAACTGATGATCCACGCTATAAATTTTTACTCAGTTCACCATAAAACACTGAAAAAAAAAATCATGTGTATGTTTTAAGAAGTTAGAACCAGGGCAAAAGCAATACATAAGAAGAAATGAATTGGCTATGAGGCGTAGCACAATCAATGATTGTGCCTATCACTTGACCTCTATTCATACTCAAGGGCACGGTGATGCTCCTGCTTTGCCTTTTTGCATTTCCTGTATGTGTCTGGTGACAATATAAAAAATGCAGTGGATGAAGAGTAATTTATACAAAGCATACTCATACTTACCACATCATGGCAGGTATCTTTCATTTCATTCTAGAGTACAACTTTGAAAGATAAAAGCATGGACTCTAAGTTCAAATCCTGCCTTTGTATTTTACCAGCTGTGTGATCCTGGGGAAGCATAGCTTCTCAAAAGTTCAGTTTCCTCATGGCTATAATAGAGATGGAGCCCTGGTGTGGCACAGCCGGGTAGTGCACTGGACCACAAGGTCGGTTTGAACCACAATGTTGGCAGTTCAATTCCACCAGCTGCTCCTCAGAAATCCAATTCACTATGAATTGGAACTGCTATGAGTCAATTTCTCAGGCTATATCTTTATGGGAACAAAAAGCCTCATCTATCTCCCTTGAAGCAGCTGATAGATTTGAACTGCTGACCTTGTGGTTAGCAACCCAGCTCATAATCTACTAGTGGGAGAGTTAAAATGGGTCATGCATGAGTGCTTGTTCCTTAAGCACTCAGTATTAACTACTGTTGTGGACAGATAAGGAAGTTGAGAGCCAGTGGAGAATAGCCCTCATTTGTGGAGTTATTGGAGCTTAGATTTGGAACTAAGGTCTGAAAGTCAGTAAAACTACTTGTTTGTTATTAAGTGATACTGAGTTTGTTCCAACTCATAGCAACTCTGTATAGGGCTTTCAAGGAGCATCTGGTGGGTTTGAACCACTGGCTTAATAGTTAGCCATCCAGTGCTTATCCTATAGTACGACACTAAATTAGGTTACATTTTGTAAGTGCCATTGAGTTGGTTCTGACTTGTATAGGATTTCCAAGACTGCACATCTTTGTGGGAACAAAAAGCCTCGTCTTTCTCTTGAGCATCTGGTGGGCTCAAACTGCCGACCTTATGGTTCACTGTCCAGTGATTGAGTCACTGTACTCCCAGGAGACAATTGCTACAAAATTATGAGTCTATTTTTTTCCAGCTGGAAAAATGAGTCCAGCAGGTACTTGGCTTGCCCTGTGGGCCCCATAACTGGCAGAGGTCCCTGAATGTCCTGAACAATGTGAACGGACATTCAAGATGCCCAGTACTTACGAGGTGCCAATGCTCTTGAGGCGGCCCTTCTTGAATGTGATGGTGGCGTTGCGGCAGCAGCGACTCTCGTAATAGTGGCACATGAGATTGCTGCTGCCCGTGCAGCAGCATTTGCAGTTGGGGTCATTGGCCCAAGAACAGCAGCACCAGTGGCAGTTGGGGTTCTCAGAACAGGTGCAGTGACAGAATTGGCAGTTCCGCTCATCCTTGTATGGGCAGGGGAGACAGGTGCAGTTCCGCTCAGAGGTGAAGAGGAACTTGCAACACAGACAGGAACATAACCGAGGACAACATCTCTGCCATGTACAACATGGAGAGCAAACACACATAGCACTCTCCATGGAACCTACATGATTGCAACCTGCCCCTTTGGGCTTTTGTCACCTCCTCACTCAGAATCTGGCTGTCACCTCTTCAGTAGAGGGGCCCCTCCTCCCCTTGCTGAGGCTTCAGTATGGTGGCTGCAACAGATTGGCTCTTAGGAGGCCTTTCAAAGGCTGTATCCCTTCTGAGCTGTCCTTTACACATGTCAGCTGAGGGCATCTGTTTATGTCACAATCCCTGTCTCCCCACCACAGCTCACTACCTATAGAGGTGGGGCAGGAGACTGAGATATGGGGGTGGGTAGCAGGTGGACTGATGGACTCTCCATGCTTTCACAAGACCAGCTCCAGGGGACTGACATGACATCCAAAAGGTTTAGCTGTTATTCATTGCCTTTCATGTGCTGGATTGGATTTCAAACGCTCCTTGTTTGCTTGCAACTCGGGAAAGTTGACTTTAGGATATATCTGCATGGGCTACAAGGCCAGGGTCTGGTTACTTGGGAAAGTAAACTGACATGGCTTCTCTTTGGACTTTTTCTGCATAGAGAGAACTCTCTAGTTGATGACCACAGTGTTTACAAACACTCCCAGTGCCACATTTTAAGGGATGTCACCATTTGGGGAAAGGAACAATTAGGCACGTCTTTGAGTATTCATTGATTTAGTCAATCACTACATACTCACTGTCAATTTTCCTGAAGCTTCATGAGTATTTCTTGACTTTCTGAAGCTTGCTGGAGTCTGGTTGAGGCTCAAAATCTGATAACTTTCTCTCAATCCACTCCCACCCAGCATCTCTTTTAGCAAGAGACTGGAACTTTTTATGTGAGAGACTTTAGCTGGGTTGAGGTTTCCTTGTTCTGCTCACATATTACTGAGAATCCCTAGAGACCACACCTTAAATTTTAGGGCAGACTTTAGATTTCTATTTTATGTAGTTTGCAAAGATGAAAAGAACAGACATTTTATGGTTATGCCATGCTGTGGTATAAAGACTGTCTTATTATTTTTCTAAAATGAAGCAGAAGTGAGAGTTGAAATTTAGCTGCAGGAGTTTGTTGAATAATTTATTACCTCTTCTTATGATTATTACTTTTAGAATAGGAAAGACTGTTCACTGACTGCTCTATGCCAGCCACATGTTGATTCTAGATTCCTATTAGTGAAAATCCTAGATGATAGGAGCTGTGTTTTGCCTTTTATCATACCAAAGCCCCAAACCCACTGCCATCAAGTTGATTCTAACAGTGGTGTTATGTAGGGTTTCCGAGACTATAAATCTTTACAAGAGCAGACTCCTTCATCTTTTTCCAGAGATACTATTACATTGCTTGCTAAAATTGATGTAACAGTTTATTCTGACAATGACCATATATGAGAGACATCCTTTTTACATATGTTAATCTCAAATGAAATTTTACCAATATCTTTCCCCATCTTCCAAGTACAGAGGTTTGAGTTTCATTCCTGGATCTTTGGTACATTTTCATCATTGGTCTGTGCAAGGGCTCTTGTATTCTTTTTTTCAAAAAGATATGATTATATGCCATCAAATTTATAATTTTAATGTGTGTTATTCAGTGTGTTTTAGTATAGTCACAAGATTCTGTAACCATCACTATCTAATTCCAGAACATTTCCATTGCCCCCAAAAGAAACTCTATCCATTAGGGGTCATTCCCCATTGCCTCTTGCCCTGGGTACCTGGCAACCATTAATCTACTTTCCGTTCCTATAGATTTTCCTTTTCAGGATATGAAATTATGCAGTATGTAACTTTTTGTGTCTATCATTTTACTTTTAATCTTCTTTGAACTGCTGTTGGGGAGAGGTTCAAACTTAATAGTGTAGTGTTTAACTTTATTTTGTTAGCCAGATCTTTATATATGTTGTTGTTGTTGTT
>NW_006408546.1:19319842-19333090 GCF_000296735.1 Chrysochloris asiatica | reverse complement strand
AGAAAGCCTCATCTTTCTCCCGCAGAGCAGCTGGTAGTTTCGAACCGCTGACCTTAAGGTTCGCAGCCCGATTCATAACCACTACGCCACCAGAGCTCCTCTATTAAAAACATCAAAATATGAAGCTATTGTTTCTTGACCTATCTCCCGTCTAGGTTTATACACTTCTGAAGACAGTGTTTCCATCTCTCTAACCCTTCCCAGAAGAATTCTGCATACTTCATTTCATGCCATGTAAAAAAAGCAGTTTGGGCATCCTTAAGAGATTCAAATTGGGTTCCTTTTAAATGTTCCTTGGGGAAAAAAAAATGTCTGAAGGGGCAAGATCAGGATTTTAGGGTAAGGTAAAGTTTCCCTACAAAATTTTTGTAGGACAGTCCTTGCTATTTCTCATCCAGTGTCCCAAGTGTGTAGCCTATAAACTCCCATGCCAATTGCACTATCTTAAAAGAAAATCAGGCCACAATTTCCTTATATTAGTCCTATTTTGTGCTCTATGTTTCAGTGTGTTACCCAGCACTGTCCCAAGATAGCTGCTATGAGAGAGTGCTCCCAACGTTAATGGGCATGAACTCCAGGATTCTGAGCCAATTCCATTCCTTCTCTCCTTTGCTTCTCACTCACTGCAACTGTCTAATACCGCAGCTTCTGTCTGGAGTACTAAGATCTCATCTGTGCTGTTTTTATTTTTTATTTAGTGAGTTAGTTGCTTGAGGAGTAAATGGGGGCATATCCACATACTTGCCTCTTAAGCATTTTATTTTGTGTATCCATTTTTTGATAACTAATTGTGGTTACCATGAGAATTATTTTTAATATCCTGAATTTGTAACCACCTAGTAAGAAAAGAATATTGAATATACCATGACTGACAGAAGAATGCGTAGTGGTTACAAATCGGGCTGTGAACCTCAAGGTCAGCAGTTAGAAACTACCAGCTGCTCCATGGGACAAAGATGAGACTTTCTGCTCCCGTAAAAATTTACAGCCTTGGAAACCCTGTACAGGGTCACTATGAGTCGGAACCGACTCCACAGCACACAGCCACCACCACCAGTAAGAGAAGAATATTGAATATACCATGACTGCCAGAAGAATGAACAAAATTGGTCTTGAAAGAAGTACAGCCCAGTGCTCCTTAGAAGCCAGAATGACGAGACTTCGCCTCACATTCTTTGGTCATGGTATCAGGAGAAGGACATCTTACATGGTAAAATAGGGGGTGAGTGATAACGAGGAAGAACCTCAATGAGGTGGATGGACACAGTGGCTGCAATAATGGGCTCAAGTATTGCAATGGCTGTGAGGAGAGCTCATAACCAGCCAATGCTTCATTCCATTGGCCATAGGATCACTGTGAGTCAGAATCAACCTGATGGCACCTAACAACAGAGTATGGTGGCTCTGTAGGCTAAGTATTGGACTGTGGACCACAAGGTCAGCTGCTCCATGGGAGAAAGATGAGGTTTTCTTCTGGAAAGATTTACAGCCTCAGAATTGCTGTACAGGGTCTCTACGAGTTAGAACAGTCTCAGCACTTAACAACAACTGCAGCAGTGTAAATTGATATGAACTTCAACAACATACAAAAACTCTTTCATACCTCTTAGCCTTGCCTCTTTATCTACATGTTATGACAATTAAAGTATTAATACATAATGCATCATTACATAAGTTAATGTATTTTTATTTTAAATCATGTAAAATATAACTACTAGTTACAAACCAAAAATAATATAAACTTGTCCCTATTTGTCCATGAAATTACCTTTCTTGAAGATCTTTTATTTTATAATGGCTTTGAGTTATTATCTATTATCCGTTCATATCTATCTGTGTTGTTGTTGTTGGTGGTGTTGGTGTGCTGTGGAGTTAGTTCTGACTCATAGCAACCCTACGTAGGGTTTCTGAGGCTGTAAATCTTTATGGGAGCAGAAAGCCTAATAGTTCTCCCTCAGAACGACTGGTGGTTTTGAACTGCTGACCATGAGGTTAGCAGCCGGACTCATAACCACTATGCTACTAGAGTTTCTTTTATTCTATAATGGCTTTGAGATGTTGCTTATTAGCCTGTCATTTCTATCTGTTGTTGTTAGTGCCATCAAGTCGGTTCCAACCCCCAGTGACCCTGTGTAGGGTTTCTGAGGACCAGCTGCTAAGCTTCAACTGCTGACCTTGTGGTTCAAACCAAGTTTGCAGATCAGCTCATTAATCCACAGTGCCACATAAATACTCCATTGTATCTGTAGGACTCTCTTTAACATTTCTTGCAGGACAGGTCTAGTTATATATAATGTATTCCCTCAGGTCTTGTTTAATTTCATCCTGATTTTAGAAACACAGTATTGCTGGATAGAAACTTGGTTTATGTTTCTTTCTCTTTTTTTCCACAACACTTAAATATGTTATCCCACTGCCTTCTGGCCTCCACGGTTTCTGAGGAGAAACAGAGTTTAATATTAGAGGCTGGTGGTATGGGCTTGTATGTTACATTTTCATTCTCTCTTGCTGGTTTCAGGATTCTCTTTTGTTTCTGAGGTTTGCTTATAATTTGTCTCATATGGTTTCTTTAAGTTTATCCTATTTTATTTCAGTGTATCCTACTTAGAATTTGTTGAGATTCTTGCTTGTGTAGATTTATGTTCTTCATCAAATTGGAAAGTTTTCTGCCATTCATGCTACAAATATTTTTTCTGTCCTTTTCTCTCTTCTCTTTCTGGGCTCCCAAGCTGTATACACTGATTCCCACAGTTCCCTTAGATTTTGCTTACTTTTATTTTTTCTCTTTTTAAAAAATCTTTTTTGCTTCTCAGATGCAACTTCTTCTATTTCCTTACCCTCAAATACACTGATTCTTTCTTCTGGTGGCTCAAATCTGCTGTTGAACCCCTCCAGTAAGTTTTCATTTCATTTATTTTTTAGCTTCAGTAATTGTGCTTGGTTATTTAAAATTTTAAAAAAATTTTCTGGTGTCTATCTCTATGAGTCAGAATTAACTCGACAGCACAGAACACTGTCTCTCTGTTGGTATTCTCATCTTGTGTATATCCTAATTCCTCCTTGTTGTTTTCCATTAGTTCTTTGAGTAAATTTAATATTTTTCAGTCTTATAGTATGTTAATTATCTAAGCTCCTATAGAGGTTTCTTTCACTTCATTTTGTCTTATGGAATGGCCATCTCCCCTGTTTGCTTTTATGTCTTGTCATGTAGTCATTGTTTTTGAAACTGGAACATTAGTATATTATAATGTGTTATTTGTGTGATTCCGATTCTTTTCTTTCTCCAGGTTTGAGCATCACTGACTTTGAGTCTCTAATAGTCCCTCTGCTGAGTGCCCTCCACTAACTAATTTTGAAGCAAATGCCTTCCTACACATGTGTGGATGCCTGGGATTCTGTACCCCAGCTATGTCTGAATAAAGGTGTTGTTTGTTTTCTGAAGTTGCCAAGGATTTCATTTTACTTGGCTCCACAATCAACATCCATGGAAAGAGCAATTAAAAATATCAAAGAAATCAAACCAAACAGATTTGCATTGGGCAAATCTGCTGAAAAAAGACACCTTTAAAGTGTTAAAAGGCAAAGATATCCCTTTAGAAACTAAAGGAGAGCTTGATCCAAGCTACAGTGTTTTCAATTGCCTCACATGCATGTGGAAGATGGACACTGAATAAAGAAGACCAGAGAAAAATGGATGCATTTGACTTACAGTGTTGGTGAAGAGTATGGAATATACCAGGGATGTAGTGGTTAGCAGTTTGAATCTACCAGCCACTCCTTGGGAGAAAGATGAGGCTTTCTGCTCTTATAAAGATTTACAGCCTCAGAAACCCTATACAGGGTTGCTATGAGTTGGAACTGGCTCGGTGGCACGCAGTAACCACCACCAACCTCCAGAAGAGCAAACAAGTCTATCTTGGAAGCAATACAGTCAGAATGCTCAAATCTTGGTGCAAATTTCTCTCGACACATTGTCCATTCTTTTATTTCTTTATCCATTTGGTGTTTACATAATGAGCTGTTGCCATTTCTTATCAGACATGAGGTAGCCCTGGTCACCTGAAACCTTGGATTTCATGAAGTGCCAGGCCTTTCCAGTCAGTGATAAGAGTCTGTGGGGACAGAAAGCTCTATAGGTCTGAGGCACAAATGAGACTCTGGAGGAGGGGGAGATAATGCCAGGAGGTGCTGAGGGGTGAGCATTGGTCAGACCCTGGAAGGCCTCCTTGCCAGCTGAGAATGGCCACCCTTCAACCCAGGACTTGGGAATGGACTCTAGGAAGTCAGTGATTAAAACTACAACTCTGACTACAGGATACAGATGGGAAGGCTCAGTGTGGGTGCTGTGTAGGCCAATCATGGGCAAAGCTGAAACACTAGGTCATCTGGTTCTTTCCATATCTGGGAGCTGAATAAAGTTTTAAAAGAGATTTATTTGCATTTCTGGGAAGAAGATGAGGAAGAAGAGGAGGAGGAAGAAAAAACCAACAAATGTCACCTCATCTTTGCAATTTGGCTTTGTGTTGGAGTCCTCCCTAGGTGTTTAGCCTGCAGCAATATTCTTAGGAAGACTTATGAAAATTGGAGGAAGACTCATTAACAGCCTGCGATATGCAGATGATACAACCTTGCTTGTTGAAAGTGAAGAGGACTTAAAGTATCTACTGATGAAGACCAAAGAGCACCATTTCAGTATAGATTGCATCTCAATGTAAAGAAAACAAAAATCCTCACCACTGGACCAATAAACAACATTCTTATCAACAGAGAAAAGATTGAAGTTGTCGAAGACTTCATTCTTCTTGGATCAACTATCAACACCCATGGAAGCAGCAGTCAAGAGATCAGACGACATATTGCATTGGGCAAATCTGCTGCACAGGAACTTTTTAAAGTGTTAAGAGCAGAGATGTCAGCTTGAGGACTAAGGTGTGCCTGACCCAAGCCTTGGTATTTTCAATAACTTCATATTCATTTGAAAGCTGGACAGTGAAGAAGGAAGACTGTAGAAGAATTGCTACTTTTGAGTTGTGGTATTGGAGGAGAATATTGAAAGTACCATGGGCTGCCAAAAGAACAAACAGATCTGTGTTGGAAGAAATGCAGCCAGAGTGCTCCTTGGGGGCCAGGATGGCCAAACTTTGTCTCTCATACTTCGGATGTATTGTCAGGAGGGACCAGTCACTGGAAAAGGATATCATGTTTGATAAGGTGGAGAGTCAGAGAAAAAGAGGAAGACCCCCAGCAAGATGGATTGGCAAAGTGGCAGCATCAGTGGACTCAAGCGTGGCAACGATTGTGAGGTTGGCCCAGGACCAGGCAGTATTTTGTTCTGTTGTGCATAGAGTCGCTATGAGTCAGTATTAACTCGATGGTTCCTAACAATCAACAACAATATTCTTAAGTAGTCACCCGATGTGAAAATGTGGCATGTACTTGGGTATTTGCTACACATGGTTTTGCCCTGACAATGTGTGTAGCTTTCTCAGATATCCTATATTCATGGTGTTTATGAAATCACTAATTTCTGCAAGAAACTCTCACTGTGGGTTGTCCTTCAGCTCTTAGAAGTTGTCAGCTCCAATTGCGTTCTTTATTCTGAGATAATTAGGATGGTCTCAGCTCACTTCCCTGCTCCTGTGAGCAGAGGCTGAGCAAACAAAGGACAGCTTGCCGCTTTATCCCTCCAGGCTGCTCCCAGACAGATAAGAACACATGTACACCCAATTGTCCACTAGCAACCTCTATCCTGCTCATGTCAGAGCCAGCTATGGGGCCCCTTCTGTGAGACATGGGCTGTGATCTATCCCCACAGTCACCATTGTTGCTACTACTGCAGAGCCAAGTGGGAGAGTGATATACCAGTAGAAACATTGTTTTAAATTCATCTTTTCCTTGATTCAGTTTTTAAAGGCTGAGTCTCTAGCTACTTGGCTGTTTTCCTTGGTGATCCTGTGGGGGAAATGGCAATGTAGATCTGAAATGCAGCCATCTTCCAGCAACTGCCTAGAAATTCTTTTTAGGATGAAGGCCCTAATTTCCTGTACTACCAGGAATATTGACTGTTCATAGCTAGAATTCACAGGATTAAAAGGATTCATCACTAAATCCTTCTGTGGTCATTGTCTTGTGCCATGTTATGCCCTTATTCAGGGATCATCACTACTGCAAATTGGTGCATCTCCAAAGGACTATCCTAGCTACTGAGGTGGACTCACTGAGGTTTCAGTTAAAACTGCTTTATTGCTCAGCTTTTCTGTCTACCTAACCCATGCTGTTTCCCTCAGTCCTCAAAAGCACTCTGCCATAAGCCTATATACATCTTCACGCCATACATTTTTTCTTGGGAAACTCTTCTCAAGAAAGTGGTTATGGAAGCCTCTCCGACTTAAAATCCCCTACTCCCCATGTTTTTGTAAATTGCTGTGGAGCTGGTGCCAACTCATAGCAACCCTGTGTAGGGACTCCAGGGAGCAGCTGGTGGGTTTGAACTGCTGACCGTGTGATTTGCTGCCCAGTGCTTATTCTATAGTGCCACATTCCCCATAGGACCGATTATCTTTTATTTTATTCTATGGGAATAGCTTCCAGGGGTTTTAGCAAGGGACCTGTCTAGTTACAAGGATGCATGCATTTCATTCAGAGAAGCTTAAACTATAGATTCCCACCAGCTAGTTATAATTCATTTCTAGCACTCCCAGGCCAGGTGTAGTTACTAATTAGGGGTCATTTTTACCATAAGCAATGTTGCTTAGTAACATACTTGACATTCCATCTTTATCAGGTTTCCAGGGGAACAGAGATAGAAAGTTAATCCAAGGTCATTTTTCCCCCATAGAGAAAGAGAGTAGGTTAAGTTTGCGCTCATATTTAGAATCTATGAGTTCAGAGTGATAATTCAAAACTGAAACCAACCACCTTCATTTGTAGGATTCTAGGAAACTAACTCATTATTTTGATAACCAGTTTGAAAAAATAAAAAAAAAGGAAAGCATCATTTATCTCAACTTTCCTATGTTCACTTTGCCTCAAGATAATGAATGAGTTTATAAGGAAAAATTTCACTTTATTGTAAGTATATCAGCTAATAAAATACAGGCTGAAATAGGATAACACTTCTTTGCAACTTCTAAAAAGACGAATCTAGGCATGATACTCAGTGACTTCTAATATCACAAGAGACAATTAGACATTGTATACCCTCTAATGGAAGTATATAATGCCATTTATAAGATATTTTTGCAAAAATAATTAAACCTGAAGTGTACCAAACTTCTAGATCTAAGTAACAAGCAAAAACGGCAGGCAAATGTTAAATACCATGAGAAAGCAGCTTAGAAAATCCAGACTAAGGAATTTTATAGAAGAAATAACTTGGTTTCTTCAACAAAAATTGAGGGAGGGAGAGAGAGAATTTATAGACTAAAAGAGACATATCAACCAGTTGTAATGTATGGACCTTATTTGGATGCTGATTTGAAAAACTGTAAAAACATTCGTTATTCCTTTGAAAAAGTTTGAACATTGCCTGGAGACTGACTGATAAAACAAATGATTTTGAAACTTGTGCTAATGGTTTGTGCCACCCATCGTCTGTCAGTTTGTTGTACTGTGGGGGCTTGTGTGTTGCTGTGATTCTGGAAGCTATATCACAAGTATCTTAAACACCAGCAGGGCCACCCAGTGTGGACAGGTTTCAGCTGAGCATCCAGATAAAGATAGAGTAGGAAGAAGGAGAGACGGATTACTTCTGAATATTTAGTCACTGAAAAACCTTACAAATAGCATTGTAACACTGTCAGCACCAGAATATTGAATATTGGAACATGATGAAGAGCACCAGAATATTGTGAGGTATAGTTCCAGAAGAAGAGCCTCTTAGGTTGGATGGAATTCAAAATATGACTGAGGAAGAGCTGCCTCCTCAAAGTAGCATGGACCATGATGACACAGATGGAGTAAAGCCTTCAGGACCTTCATTTGTTGATGGGGCACAATTCAAAATGAAGAGAAACAGCTGAAAACACCCATTAATTATCAGAATATGTAATGTACAAAATATGAATCTAGTAAAAGTGGAAATTGTCAAAAATGAAATGTAACGCATAAACATCAATATCCTAGGCATTAGTGAACTGGAATGGACCAGTATTGGCCATTTTGAATCTGACAATCACATGATTTACTATACCTGGAATGACAAATTGAAGAGGAATGGCATCTTATTCATCATCAAAAAGAACATAACAACATAAATCATGAGGTACAATACTGTCTATGATAGCATAATATCCTTATGCTTACAAGAAAGACCAATTAATACCACTGTTATTAAAATTTATGCACCCACCACTAAAGCCAGTGATAATTAAATTGAAGAATTCCATCATCTTCTTCAGTCTGAAATTGATGAAACATGCTATTAAGATGTATTGATAATTACTGGCAGTTGGAAACAAAGAGGAATGATCAGTAGTTGGAAAATATGACCTTGATGATAGAAATAATGCTGAAGATCACATGCTGGAATTTTGTAAAACCAATGACTTCTTCATTGCAAA
The DNA here is from genome assembly GCF_000296735.1 of Chrysochloris asiatica. NCBI lineage: Eukaryota > Metazoa > Chordata > Mammalia > Afrosoricida > Chrysochloridae > Chrysochloris > Chrysochloris asiatica. The sequence goes on along the minus strand of NW_006408546.1, from coordinate 19,324,529 downwards.
TACCTTTTTAAAACAATATAAAAGATGACTATGCACATGGACCTCATCAGATGTAATACACAGAGATCAGATTGACTACATCTGTGAAAGGAGACAGAGGAAAAACTTTGTATCATCAGCCAAAAGAAGACCAGGGGCAGACTGTAAAACAGACCATCAATTGCTCCTATGCAAGTTCCACCTGAATCTGAAGAAAATTAAAACAAGACCATAAAAGCAAAACTATGATCTTGAAAATATTCCACCTGAATTTAGAGACCATCTCAAGAACAGATTTGATGCATTAGATACTAAAGACAGAAGACACAAAGAGTTGTGAGATGACATCAAGAACATCATACAGGAAGAAGGCAAAAAGTCCTTAAGACAAGAAAAAGAAAAGACCAAAATGGATGTAAGAAGAGACTCTGAAACTTGTTCTCCAATGTAAAGATGCTAAAGCAAATGGAAGGAATGAGGAGATAAAAGAGCTGAACAGGAAATTTCAAAGGTCAGCTTGAGAAGGAAAAGCCAAATATTATAACGAAATATGCAAAGACCTAGAGTTGGAAAACCAGAAGGGAAGAACACACAGAATTTCTCAAACTGATGAGGGAACTGATGAAAAAAATTCAAGCCTTGATTTGAATTATTGAAAGATTCTATAGACTCCTGGTGTGGCGCTATAGGATTGGCACTCAACTATGAGCCACAGGGACTACAGTTCAAGCCCACCAGCTGCTCTTCAGAAACACTATACATGATCGTTATGGGTTGGAATTGACTTGATAGCACTTAATCACAACAACAACCCAGGAAAAATATTGAATGATGCAGAAAGCATCTAAAGAAAATGGAAAGAATACCCAGAGTCACTGTACCAAAAGGAAATGATTGATGTTCAATCATTTCAAGAGGCCACATATGATCAAGAGCCAATGATCCTGAAGGAAGAAGTCCGAGGTTCATTGAAGGCATTGGCAATTGAAGGAATACAAATTGAAATCTTTCAGCAAACTGATGTGGCACTGGAGGCACTCACTCATCTATGCCAAGAAATTTGGAAGACAGCTACTAGCCAACTGACTAGAAGAGATTCATATCTGTGTCCATTCCAAAGAGTGGTGACCCAATGGAATGTGGAAATAATTGGAAAGTACATTAATATAACATGCAAGTAAAATTTTGCTTTAGATAATTAAAAAATGACTGCTAGAGTATATTGACAGAAAACGAATTAGAAGTTCAAAATTCACAAGAGGATGTGGAATGAGGGATATCATTGCTGATATCAGATGGATATTGGCTGAAAACAGAGATTTGAGGAAGACTCATTAACAACCTGTGATAGGCAGATGAGACAACCTTGCTTGCTGAAAACAAAGAAGACTTAAAATACTTACTGACAGAGATCAAAGACCACTGTCTTTGGTATGGGTTGCCCCTCAATGTAAAGAAAACAAAATTCCTCACCAGTGGACAAAGAAAGAACATCCATGTAAATGGAGAAAAGACTGAAGTTGTCAAAGACTTCATTTTGTTCAGGTCAACCATCAATCCTTATGGACACAGCAATCAGGCAGTTAAATGATGTCTTGCATTAGGCACATTTGTTGCACAAGATCTCTTTAAAGTGTTTAAGAGCAAAGACTTCAGTTTTAGGACTACAGTGGACCTGATCTAAGCCATGGTATTTTCAATAATCATATATACATGTGAAAATTGGACAGTACGTAAGATTGTAGAAGAATTGATGCATTTGAGTTACAGTGTTGGAGGAGTATATTAAAAGTACCATGGACTGCCAAAAGAACAAACCAGTCTATGTTGGAAGAGTTACAGCCAGAATGCTCCTTGAAAGCCAAGATGTCCAGAGTTTGTCTTTGATACTTCAGACACATTATCAGAAAGGATCAGTCCCTGGAAAAAGATATCATGTTTAGTCAAGTGGAGTGTGGGAGAAAAAGAGGAAGACACCCCAATGAGATGGATTAGCACAGTGGGGGCAGAAATTGGCTCAGGTGTAGCAATGATCGTGAAGCTGTCTTGGGGTCAGGCAGTATTTTCTTCTGTTGTGCATAGAGTTGCTATGAGTTGGTGCTGACTCAATGGCACCTAACAACAATAACAATGGGTTTTGGCTATATATATATTTAAAATTTTATTATGTTCCTCTTGTGAATATTCACAGCCAAACATACACCAATGGTATCTACCTATATGATTCAGTGATACTAATTATACTTTTTATGTGCTGTTCTGCTGTGCATGGGGTCGCTATGAGTCGGTTCCGACTCGATGGCACCTGACAACAACAACATCCATTCATACTCTCTTTCTGAGTTGTTCCTCTCCCATGAGTATATACTTATTGCTCCTTTTACAGTTCCTGCTTAATCTTTAAAATTGGATAATCCAAGGTATTCTCATATCAAAATCTTGAATTTAATCACATCCACAAAAACCTTTGCTGTATCACACAATCTATTCAAACCCCTTTGGATGCAGTTCTAATGGAGACATCTTTTGTGGGCTATTACTCTGCCTATCAGAGTCAGTTCCTTGACTGTGTGGTGAATACTTTGTGAAGAAGGCAGAAGCAGTTAGAATGCTATAATAATGACTCCAGCAAGGGATAATGGGATTAAGCCCAGAGTAGGAGAGGGGAGAATTGCTGGAGTAATGTCCTCAAGTAGATAAATGGGAATAGATTTAATGTACAGGTAGAGAGATTGATTTTAGAAAGATATGACATGGGAAATAACCATGAATAAATAATATGTGTAATTTAAATTATTTTCCCTGGTTGCATACTAAATGAACCTAGTGAAATACCTATGCACCATAAAAGTTAGTTCTTTATTTTATTTTATTATTTTTTTGTTTATCCTAGAGTCTGACCAGCTCTGTACTGGCTTCAAAATTCTGCATTCTCCATCACTTGTCTGAATCTTTTCTGGCTCTTTGATGAATTCTTATAGTGTGAACTGCTAGTGTCTTAAAACAATTAGTTTATAGTTTTCTGAGGAATCCTAGCTTTAGGTAGTATGTAGGGTCTGTATGAAGGTGAAGGAGATGCTAAATGGAGTCCCCAAGCTATATCTGGCCACCCCATTCTCTTGATATATGCAGATACCCCCAAGTCTGTGTTCTTTATGTAAGGGCTCCTTGAATGATTTTATATAAAACAAAAGAACAGTTCTGCTGTTTAAATCAAATCAATTGTCTTAAAATATTCTTCTTGGCTAAGGCATTTAAAACTTTGGGTAGTGTAAATGATTAATATGCTTGGAAACTAACTGAAAGACTGGAAGTTTGAGTCCATCCAGAGGGGCCTTAGAAGAAAAGCCTGGTGAACTACTTCTGAAAAACCAACCAGTGTAACCCTGATGGGTTACAGTTCTGCTATGACACACATGGATTTACCATGAGTCAGAGTCAACTCAATGGCAACTGGTTGGTTGGAACCAAAGCAATGTAATGGTAGAATTTCAGATTCTGGTTCTATTGATTTTGCTAATGTCTCGTTATATATGTTGTTTTTGTTGCTAATTGCCATCAAGACAGTTCCAATTCATAGTGATCCTGTGAACAACAGAACAAAACACTGTCTGGTCTTGCACCATCCTTACAATTGTTCCTATATTTGAGCCCATTGTTGCAGGGACTGTCAATCCATGTCATTCCAGGTCTTCTTTTTGACTGATTGTCTACTTTACCAAGCAAAATGTCTTTCTCCATGGAATGGTCCCTCCTGATTTCATGTCCAAAGTGTGTGAGAAAAAGTCGCACCTTCTTTGCTTCTAAGAAACATGCAGGTTGTTTTTCTTCCAGCACAAATCTGCTTATTCTTCTAGTAGTCTATGGTATATGTATATATATTCAATATTCTTCACCGACACAATAATTCAAAGGTGTTGGTCTTCCTTATGCACTGTCCAGCTTTCATTTGGCATATGAGGTGATTGAAACCCCAATCTTGGATCAAGTGCCTTTTAACACTTCCAAGAAGTCTTTTACAGCAGATGTGCCCAATGAAATTGTCATTTGATTTCTTGACTGCTGTTTCCATGAGTATTGATTGTGGATCCAGGTAAAATGAAATCCTTGGTGACTTTAAACCTTTCTCTGTGTATTATAATATTGCTTATTGGCCCAGATGTAAGGATTGTTGTTTATGTTGTTGTGTAATCTATACTGATTGCTCTAGTCTTTGATCTTTACCAGTAAGTGCTTCAAGTCCTTTGCTTTCAGCAAGCAAGGTTGTGTCATCTGCATATCGAAGGCTGTTAGTGAGTCTTCCTCTAATTCTCATGCTGCATATTCCTTCATATAGTCCACCTTCTAGAATTATTTGCTCGGCAAACAGATTGAATAATATGGTATGAGATTACAACCCTGATATATACCTTTCCTGATTGAAAATCATGAAGTAACCCCTTGTTATATTTGAATGACTGCCTACTGGCCTGTGTGTAGGTTTCTCATGAGTACGATGAAATGTTCTGGAATTTCCATTCTTTGCGATGTTATCCATAATATATTATGATCCACACAGTTGAATGCCTTTGCATCTGTAAAATACAGATAATCATCTCTCATTCTCTACTTCCAGCCAAGATTCATTTGATTTTAGCAATAATATCCCCCATTCCATGTCCTCCTCTGAATCTGGCTTGCAATTCTGGCTGTACCCTACTCATGTACT
>NW_006408546.1:19317295-19318952 GCF_000296735.1 Chrysochloris asiatica | reverse complement strand
CTGTGGCTATGTCACTGACTCTGGGCCCAAGAGTCCCCAGGTCTTGTCACACTGCTCACCACCCAGGTCTCCACCTGGGTTCACAGGAGTCTATCCTATACTCATGTACTTCTGCAACCATTATTTGAATTATCTTCAAATGTTTACTTCTGTGTGATATTAATGGTATTGTTTGATAACTTCTGTTTTCTGTTGGATCACCTTTCTTTGGAATGGACATGTATGTATATGAGTCTTTTCCAGTGGGTGCCTGGTAGTTAGTTGTCTTTCAGATTTCTTGTCATAGACCAGTTAGCATTCCCACTGTTGCATTTTTTTGTTCAAACCTTTCAGTTTGTGTTGTAGCAATTCCTGGAGCCTTGATTTTTACCAGTGCTCTCAGTGCCACTTTCATAGTGAGTCCACAGAGACTTGTTGAGCCTGCACATCTTTAAGGGTGCAGACAGCCACATTTTTCCTCATGAAGTAAATAGTGGCTTTTGAACTTCTGACCTTGTGGTTAGCAGCCCACTGTCTATCCCACAACACCACCGGGGCTCCTTATGTTATGTATGTTGTTGTTAGTGTTGTTGTGAAGTTCTATTGAGTAGACTCTGATTCATACAGATCTTATATAGGGTTTCCAAAGTGCAGTTGGTGGGTTTGAACAGCCAACTTTGTGGTTTGTAGTCCATTGCTGATCGTACAGTGCCATGGTGCTTTTTAATTCATCAAGTAATAATGATGATGACAATGTTAACCAATATTTATTGAGGACTAAGCTTACTCTTGTCTAGGATCCTACCTAGGAAATTATGAAGAATTACATTCTGCATGGAGTCCTGGAGTGACGCTGTAGAATAAGCACTGGATTGCTAACAAAAGGTCAGCAGTTCAAACCTACCAGCTGCTCCTTGGAAACCCCATACAGTATCATTATGAGTCAGAACTGATTTGACAGCACTTAACAACAACAACTACAAGTTATGCGTAATAAAAGTCCTAGACTTGTAAAGCCAAAGAATGTTAGAACTTGAAGTACTCTTAAAAATGGTTCAGTTTTATCAGTCACATTTTATAATAAGATTACTGAGGTCACAAGATGGAAGTTGATTTGGTCACTATTACCCAAGGACAGCTGGGTCAAGAATCTTAAGCACCCTGAGTGGTTTTGGAACTCAGTTTTTCTACTACATCTTGCTGGGAGGCAGGTGTCCTCAGACTAGGATAAAGAGTGAATATTACAGCTGTTGAAACAAAGGGTAGACAGAAAGTGTGTGCTAAAGACATTTGTGTGACATTTACCATTCCAGGGAGTTCAGGTTTACAAGCTCCATCACATTTAAGAGTCTTTTAAACTCTCTAATTGCTTATTTATCTGATGTTACAGAAACAGTCCCCACAGATATAAACTGACAGGTAAATAGCTCACTGAGAATTTATTTACAATGATAAACTAACATAATGTATCTTCTCTTGAGAGAATTATCAAAAGCACAGAATCGAGCCACTCTTTGCCAAAATATATCTTCTATTGTCATTACTAACTATAGTCTCCTAATTTCCTTGGGCAATATTTCATTCCCTGGTCCATGAACTACTGCACTATTGTAAGTAAACCTGGAAGGTCCTATGGAGACCAGTAGATCAGAGTAACATGGTGAGGAGCAAGGAAAGC
>NW_006408546.1:19309033-19316707 GCF_000296735.1 Chrysochloris asiatica | reverse complement strand
AAGCCCTCTTTGCTTTCAGCAAGCAAGGTTGTATCATCTGCATATCGCAGGATGTTAATGAGTCTTTCTCCAATTCTGATGCTATGGTTTTCTACATATAATCCAGCTTCTTGGATTATTTGTTCAGCATACAGATTGAATAAATTTGGTGAAATAACTCAACCCTGACACACACCTTTCCTAATTTTAAACCATTCAGTGTTCCCTTCTTCTGTTTGAACAACTGCCTCTTGGTCTATGTACATGTTCCTTGTGAGTACAATTGCGTATTCCAGAATACTCATTCTATGGATTGTTGTCCAGAGCTTGTGATGATCCATACATGCAAGAGTCTCTGAGTAGTCAATATTCTCTGTTGTAGTTTTCTGTTCCTGGATAAAGGAGTTTCAATGTGCAGGAATCTCAGAGCCCAGAGGATGCACACCACTTCGGGCTCTTCTTCTGTGATGGTAGTGAAATCTTACCTGTTCCTGTTTTTGAGAGGCTTATTTTATATCTAATAGATTGGTAAAATTGGACAATCACAATTAGCTCTGTTAATAATCTCTCACAACTGAATCATACCATCCATCAGCATCTTTCTCCACCTTCTCAATGCAGACCAACCCCCCAAGTTGTTTGGTGGGAGTCATAAAGACTATGAGTAGAAAAGTCCTATGACGTAATTCACTGCACTTCAGACAGAGTAAGTCAATCTATATTCAGTAGATGGGCCTATTCCAGTGAAGATAGATTGTTACCCCTGTATGTTGTAGTATATCAAGTGTATGTAATGATCTAGTGTATAAATCTATGATGTAATGATCTAGTATAATAAACATTCTTCCAAATGACTGTATGGTACCTCAGAGAATAGTGCCACATTGGGTTTTCAGCATGGGTTTCTGCTGTTGGCAGGTTACCATTCAGCAGTGGGATGAGGCAGATTAGACTTTGTGGTTGTGGTTGTGTGCCATGGAGTTGGTTCCGACTCATAGAGCCCCTGTACAGGGTTTCCAAGGCTGTAAATCTTTACAGGAGCAAAAAGCCTCATCTTTCTCCTGCGGAACAGCTGGTAGTTTCTAACTGCTGACCTTGCGGTTCACAGCCTGATTTGTAACCACTACGCTACCGGAGCTTCTTATTAGGGGCAGTCTATTTTGAGTTCATGCATAGCTTTCTCTTGTATTCACCAGTGAGAAACTCTGTGGTACGTGGGTAAGAGATTGACTCACATCAACAGGTTTTATTTTGTTCTGATCATAATATCCTCCAAGTGGATAATCTTTAGTGAATATTCACTTGAGGCACTCATATCCTCACGCTTTGTGTCCATTTTAAGAGGTCCATTCATATGTTTCCCCCAAATCTCCTGGTCAACAATCCTGTTCTTTCCAAGTTGCAGTCAAATCAGTTGCAGCCAGTTCAGCCTTGGCTTATAAATTAATATAGACCCGTGTTTCTGGGCATCTCACTCTTGACAAAATTGAAAACAAAGTGTGCTTCACAATGCGCTCATTTTCCATGACACTAAAAGTTTGGGCTGTTTGTGTTAAGTGCCGTTGAGTTGGTTATGACTCATAGCTACCCTGTATAGGGTTTCCAAAAAGCAAGTACTGGGCCTCTTTCGTTGTAGTCAGTTCTTTCAGTGGTAGGCAATACAATTAGCAGCAACATGACTTTTATTTTGGTGGGAATATCCTAGCAAAGTCTCAGACCATTAGACCCCCAGGAAATACACTGAGCTGGTTGGTCTCTGAAGTTTATGAGATTTCTGTCCCATCCTTTTGATCACTGTTAAATATTTTCAACTTTCTTTTTTAATATATCAAATCAACATGAATATCATTAGTGTATAAAATGTAAGTAGTGTTTTTGAGGAATGTCAAGATGATTTAAGTTCCTGTGGCTAAATTATGGCAGAAAATACGAGCTTTGACATAACCCTGAGGCAAGAAGTGTGAAGGTGTGGTGTTGTCACTAACACATGAAAGGAAAGGCTACTGAGGTTTCAGAGAGAAAAAAAGAGAACATTTGTCAGATCAATAGCTGACTACCAGGTGACACCTAGTATTGATTTGCTCCTTTGAAATGGCACTATATCTGGAAAACCACCTGATCAAGTTTACAATAACCCATTGTCATTATTCATGATCCATCAGCCTTCTTTCTAGGCCAAAGGAGTGAGTGCAATGGGGATGGGACAGGAATCAGCACTTCTGCATGAATTGAGTCTTTGATGTTAGTCACCTCATTTGATTCAAGATTTAAAAAAAAAAATTTCATTAAAAAATTTCTTCTATTACCTGATAAGGAGCCCTGGTAATATAATAGATTACGAACTAGGCTGCTAACTACAAAACTAGCAGTTTGAATCTACCAGTCACACTGTGGGAGAAAAATGGTACTTTCTAATCCGGTAAAGATTTATAGTTTTGGAAACCTTACACAAGGTGGCTACGAGTTGGAACGTACTTGTTGGCATATAATCACCATTGCCCAGGAGTTTTAAAGCAGTTTGTTACTCAGTTTAATTCATCTGAATATTTCCCTCTTGTTCTTCCTGTTGTTGAGTTTTAATTTTAAAGTATTGTGATCTAAGAAGATGCTTTATAGTATTTCAATGCTTCAAAACTTACTGATGGGCGTGTGGTGTCCCTATAGGATAAACACTGGACTGTGAACCACAGGGTTAGTGGTTCAAGCCCAGAAGTTGCTCTGTGGAATAAAGATGAAGCTTTCTGCTTCCACAAAGATTTACAGCCTCAGAATCCCTATACAGGTTTGTTAGGAGTCAGAACTGACTCAATGTAACTTAACAACAACAACCTTATTGAGATTTGTTTTATGGTCTAACATATGGTCTATTCTGGAGAATGTTCAGTGTGCCCTGGAAACATTCAGTGTACTTTGTGCTGTTATTGGGTGGAGTGTTCTGTACACACCTATGAAGTCAAGTTGGTTGATTGTGTTCTTTAGATTTTCTGCATCTTTGTTATTCTTTTCTTCACTGACAGTAGTACGATAGACTCCTATTATTACTGTGGAGTTGTCTAGTTCTCTTTTACTTCTGTTTAAGTTTTTTATGTACTTTGGCGCTCTTTCATTGGGTGCAAAGATGTTTATATCCTCTTGTTGGCTTGACTCAATCATAATATCATTTCTTAACTTTTTGTTACTGTTTTTGGCCTTAAAATCTATTTATCGGAAATTAATGTTGCCATACTTGCTTTATTTTGGTTGTCATTTGCTTAACACAGGTTTTTGTGTTTTGTTTTGTTTTGTTTTTTTTGCTTTGATTTTTAGATTATTTTGTGTTTTGAGTCTCTTGTAGACAGTATATTGAGGGGTCCTGTGCTCTTATCCATTCTGCTTCTCTCTATTGGCAATTTACATTCAGTGGAATTATTGATAGGCATGAAGCTGCTGCTGTCATTTTGCTGTGTTGTGTTTGTGTGTGTGTGTGTGTGTGTGTGTAGGGGTGGTGATGATTTCTTTTTCTGTACAGTTTTCTGGGCTGAGTTCATTCTGCCTATGTTGCTTGTGTTGCTGTTGCTTAGTGTTTAGTGAGACTTTAAGATTTTCTTCTCTTTTATTTTGGTGAGAAAGACTATAAATATTTTTGAGATTATCTTGTGATTTATGATCTCCCTAAGTTTAAAGTCATCTGTTCTATCTTGATATAGCCTTGACTTTCTCTCCATTTGGAAATTCTGTGCTATATCATTTATTCTCTCTTTTTGCTTTGCAATTGTCATCATTTACAAACTGACATCTCTGGTTCCCTATTTTCTCAGAGTTGCAGCTTTATTTTAGTGTTGATAAATCTGTATCTGGAAAAAAGAACCCTTGGTGGTACAATGGATTAAGTATTGGGCTGCTAACTAAAAGGTCAGCAGTTAGAACTCCCCAGCTGCTCTGTAGAAGAATGGTAAGGCCATCTTCTTCCATAAAGATTTACAGCCTTAGAAACTCCATGGAACAATTCTATTGTGTTCTGCAGGCCTGTGACCAATCGGAATTGACCTGAGAGGAGTCAGGGTATCTGGGTTGATTTCAGGGTGATGTCATAAGACTGAATCTCCACTTATACTCTGCTCTTGTTCAGTCTGTTTTGAAAAGATTTCTTTTTAGCACTTTTTGAAAGCTAGGTTTCGGTTTTACAAATTCCCTTAATTTCTTTTTATCTGTGAATGTCTTAATTTTGGCATTGTATTTGAGGACCAGCTTTTTTAGGTATATAATTCTTGATTTGCATTTTTTTTTTCAGGGTTTCATATATAAGGAACTTCAAAAAGTTTTGGAAAAATTCCATTATGTTTTCATTCTATTTTCTCATGAACTTTTTGAAGCTTCCTTGTATGTACTCCTATTTCCTTGATGCCTGCATGGTTTCTGATGAGAAATTAGAATTTATTCCTTTTTTTATCCATCTAAAAAATAAAACACACCACACATTTTTTATCTTTCTCACTATCATCAAGTAGTGGGTTTCTGGGTTCATAGCATATTTTAAAGAAATTTTTTTTGCTATATTCAGACCTGTGCACCACTAATGGAAATGTTTGGAGAAAAATTGTAAGACGCTAAAGTAGGATAGAAGTTCTATCAGAGATAAAGGAAAAGAGCTTGACCTCTCAACTTACAAGAAAGCAGTTGTGCTTCAAATTAAATCTCAGACTTGTTAGGAGGTAGCACCACGATACAATTATAATGAAGTACTTGGACCCCAGGAGGAAATGCAATTCAGAAATGGTTATAGCATATAAATCTCAGAAGATGTTTTTAAAAACCCATATGCAACTTTGACCAAACAGTGTTATTAAATGCCGTGCTAATGCAAACTACTCTGGAAAGGAAAGGAGAAACAAAGCTAATCATTGTCTTATGTATTTTTTTCAAAGTCATGGTTTATTTGTCAAAAATGAAGTATTTTTTTAAGGAAGTCATCTTGAGGAGTACAGGTTTATTTCCCTGTGACAGCAACAATAAACTGGGTCAAGAAAGGGAGAGGAAGAAAAGACAATTGTGAGTTCAGGGTGTGTGTGGCTACTTGAGCAGAATCCAAGGTTTTCTTTTTTAAACTTTTTATTTTTAATTAGGTGAAGGTTTATAGAGCAGTTTGGTTTACTGTGTTGTCCTGCGCCCTTGAGTCCGTTTTGACTCACAATGACCCTGTATTGGGTTTCTGAGACTGTTGGTCTTTATGAGAGCAGAAATCCTCATTTTTCTTCCACAGAGCAGTTGGTGGGTTTGCACTGCTGACCTTGTGGTTTGCAGTCCAGTACTTTTCCTGCAGATCCACTGAACTCCCTGCAGTTTGGTTTACCATTCAACAATTCATATTTTGTTTCATATCATTAATTACAATCCCTGCAATGTAACATTACTTATCCTCCTTCCTCCCTGTGTTTTCTGTTTCCATTCCATCTTCTATCCCAACCCTTCTGATGTTTGTCTTTGATGCCAAATGATCTCATATGGTTGATTACACTCTAAAATCTGCATCCCTTCCTAGTGTTTTTGTTCACCTTATATACCTGTTTATTGTTTTGCTGAAAATTGAGCAATAGAATTGAGTTCATTTCCAAGCCTGAGTCTCTGTCTTCTAGCTATTGTTGGCTGCTGACTCTCCTGGAGTTTCCCCTGGTGTATGTGTAGTTAATGGACTCCTGGTGTGGCATTGTTGGTTAATATACTCGACTGCAAAATCTGCTTCAGACACAAGACCTGTGTTCAAGCTCAACAGCTCCTCCTCAGAAACCCTATACAGGGTCGCCATGGGCCAGAACCCAACTCTGTAACACTTAACAACAACAGCAACATGTATAGTTAATGGGTTAGCCAAGGATTTGTAATTTCTTTATATGCAAATGGTGGTGCTTCACATGTATAACTCCCTTACTTCAGTGAGCTATATATCCTTATATCCTGGCACTGGCGGCCCTGAACTCTGTTCAGAGTCCTCAGGCTGAAAGACTATGGGTCTATGTTTGACTTTCAGCCCTACTGTGTATATATTGGGGAATGCTTTCAGGTAAAAATCTGCAGAAACAAATATCTAGTGTTGTCCCCTCTATGAAATACTTCTAGTTACTGCCTGAAGGAGCTCTGGTATTGTAGTAGTTACGAATTGGGCTGCAAACCTTAAGGTCAGCAGTTCGAAACTACCAGCCACTCTGTGAGAGGAAGATAAGGCTTTCTGCTCCCGTAAAGATTTACAGCCTTGGAAACCCTATACAGGGTTGCTATGGGTCAGAATCTACTCGACGGAACAGCAACAAGTTACTGCCTGATAACATAGTAAGTTATGTGTTGGGCTACTAAGCACGAGGACAGTAGTTCGAATCTACCAGTCACTAAATGGGAGAAAAAAATGAGTGTTTCTGCCCCTGTAAAGATGTACAGCCTTGGAAACCCTATGCAGAGTTGTTATGAGTTAGAACCAACTTGGTGGCACATAACCACAGCCACCACCAGGCAGTAACTGTGGTGGTTGTGTGCAGAAAGCCTCATCTTTCTCCCACAGAACAACATCTGGTAGTTTCAAACTGCTGACCTTGAAGTTAGCAGCTGTACTTGTAACCACTATGCTACCAGAGTTCCTTACTGCCTAGAGGTGCTTACTACAGGGGATAACACTGGATATTTGTTTCTGCAGATTTTATTAAACAATTCTAGTTACTAGTTACTGCCTGGAGTCCTGATGTAGCACTGTAGGATAAGCCCTGGACTGCTAACCAAAAGATCAGTGGTTCAAACCCACCAGATACTCCTTGGAAACCCGATAGAGGGTCACTATGAGTTGAAACCAGCTCAGTGGCACTTAACAAGAAGAAGTTACTGTCTGCTTTTGATTGCTCTTCAGTAGAATCAAACAAAGGTCTCCCCCAATGTTGACCAGAGTTCATCATTGTTGTCTACAGGAGAGTTTGATAACAAGCAGTTATTTTGTTACTAAGGCAGGATTCCCATACCTTAAAATTTAAATTTGACATAATATAATTGTAGACTAATTCACCTAGTTTTTGATGTGGAGTTCTCTTTGTGTGTGTCTATGCATTCACATACCACACAGAACGGTGGCTCTATACAGTATTCACTGGACTGCAAATCATAAGATCAGCAGTTCGAGCCCACTAACTCTCCACAGGAGAAAGATGAAAAGATGCACAGACTTGGAACCCCTATATGGTATTAGTTGTATTGAATTTTTCCAAAGAACCTGCTCTTAAAATAATTAATTGTATGATTTTTTTGATCTCACATTATTTTTTTTGGTATCTATCTATCTATCTATCTATCTATCTATCTATCTATCTATCTAGATATATATATATAGAGTGCTCTGGTAGCATAGTGGTTAAGTGTTAAGTGCACTTAACAACAACAATATATATATAGCCGTGGAGTCGGTTCCGACTCATAGCGACCCTGCATAGGGTTTCCGAGGCTGTAAATCTTTATGGGAGCAGAACGCCTCATCTTTCTCCCGTGGAACCGCTGGTAGTTTCGAACTGCTGACCTTGCGGTTCACAGCCCGATTCGTAACCACTATACTACCAGAGATCTATCTATCTATCTATCTAATCTATCTATCTATCTATCTATCTATCTACCTACCTATCTATCTATCTATCTATATACACACACACATATATATATATGCAAGGTACTTAATATATATATAAACTT
>NW_006408546.1:19306559-19308902 GCF_000296735.1 Chrysochloris asiatica | reverse complement strand
ATATATGTGTTGTAGTAGTTAAGTTCCTTGTATATATATGTATGTGTATAATACCATTTTTGAGTATGTGTGGCCTCCATTTCCAATTATCATGTTATTAAAAGTAGAAAAAAAAAACTTAAAAACACGTGCGAAATGCAAAATCCGTCTTAATGAGGCAGCCTCAAAATGGTCATGGAAAAATTCCAGCATCTTTTGATTCCATTTTCCCGTGAAATCTTTGATGCCCCAGTATAGGACTGTAAATGCGCGTGCTAGCAAGACACCATAGAGCACATTGCCTGCAGAGAGTTCTCAGAACAGTCAACAGTCTATTTTTCTGTCTTTGAATGACAGCTCAGTTGCTAGAGAGGAAGCCCACCATGTGAGTGTGACAGTGTGATGGATTATATTTCTCATATATGGCCATGACAACATCCCCCATTCCACATGCTCTTCTTAAAACACAAACCCGAGACTCCTTTCATCTAGGTGTATGGACTCTGTCTTCTTCCTTTGGAACTACTATCGACTATGTTTCCTCCCACAATTTTCTCTCTTGTCGGTTTGGGTAATTTACATTTTCCTATAAGAGTCATACAGTTTTTCCTCATGTTTTCAAAGTTATTAACACGGTATTGCACAAATGTTTTCCTAAATATCTTTTGGTTTCTTTTGCATTTATATTTTCTCTTTACTCATTCTTAACTTTATAATTTTATACTTTCTCACTCCTGTTCTTGGTTAGACTACCTTATGCTATTAGCTGTATTGATTTTTTCCAAAGAATCTGTTCTTGAAATATTTAATTGTACTATTTTTTAATTGCACATTCTATTGTTTTAGTTTATAGCTTCATCAAAATCTTGTTTTCCTTAAATTTATTTTGCCTTTTTCTTTTAACACTCAGTACCAAAACTAATCCCATTGCCAAAGAGTTAATTACAATGCCTAGCCACCCTACAGCACAGAGACTGCCACAATAGGGTTTCCAAAGCTGTAAATATTTACAGAAGCAGATTGACACATCTTTCTCCGATGGAGTGGCTAGTGGGTTTGAAACACTGATCTTTTGGTTAGCAGCCAAGCATATGGCTCCTAACATTCTATACTAAATACTTAAATATTTTAATTCTTGCTTGTTTACAGTAAAAAAGCTGGAGGTTGTGAGGTTATGAATTTTCCTCTTGGTGTAATTTTGAATATATCCCAGTTCTAATATGCAATGCTGTCAATTTAGTTTTTAGATATTTGACAATCATCATTATGTGTTATCTTCACTCAGTAAATTAGGAGAAGCATTTCCTCCCTGATTTCTAAGCATCTGGCTTTTCTGTGTGTCTTTGCTACTTGTTTACTGTTTTATTGTATCGCAGTCTGATAATGTTGTTTGTGTTATACCAGCTTCATGAAATTTATTTCTTAAAGATCACTTATTTTTGTAAATGCACCATTGTTGTTGTTGTTAAATTTCGTTGAGTTGACTCTGACCCACAGCAACCCTGTATAGGGTCTCTGAGATGTTTGAACCACCAACCTTGCAGTTCAAATGGCTTTGCAGTCTGATGCATTAACTCACAGAGCCATACAATGGTTCCAAAGTGGAAATGCACCATAGCAACCTTAAAAGTTATAATTTTAATTATATTGTTCATATCTTTTATATCCTTACTTATTTTCATATACTTGATCTTTCAGGCAACTAAAGATGTGCATTACATTACAATCTTTCATTACTTTTATGTTTTTCTCAGTTTCTGTCTGTATTTCCTATGGTTTTACTTTGCCAGTGTTGGTGCTTCGTTATTTGATTTCTAAGAGCTCATGACAGTATTATCTCCACTATGGATCACAGTCTTCATCATTATGAAGCGATCCCTTCAGCCCCATGCTATGCTATTGACCTTGAATTGAACTTTTCTGGTACTAGTGTCACAATTCTTGCCTTGCTCTACCCAGACATTTGTTCTAGGTTAGGATGCTATTTGAGGACACAGTCCTGCCACATTGTTTGCCCTTCCTGTGGGGGCACAGTCTCCTGCAGATGCCCCTTCTTTTTTCATTGCCCACAAAAGCTCATTGTATCCATCTCTCCCAGATGAGAGCCATTTAGATTCCTCTTCCATATTTCTTAAAGTGCTAGGGATGCACCAATGAGTAAGACACAAACCTTGTGTCTTAATTCCTTGAAAAACTTCTCTCTCTCTCTGTGTATATATATACACAATATTGAGCAATATATATATCTAGAGAGAGGGGGAGCACATATATCTATATGTTCAAACAGAACATGAATATGTTCAAATAGAACATATATATAAATATGTTCAAACAACATATTTATATATATGTTCTGTTTGAACA
>NW_006408546.1:19295916-19306078 GCF_000296735.1 Chrysochloris asiatica | reverse complement strand
TATGTATATATCTATATGTATGTGTATACACGTGTGCATATATATGTATGCGTATATAGGTATGTGTGTGTATGTCTGCATGTGCATATATATGTGTGTGTGTGTGTATGTATATGTAAAGTATATGAAGAGAGAGAGTGTGACAGTGAGTGAGTCCTGGTGTGGTGCTGTGGGGTAATGTGCTGGACTGCAAGGTCAGTTCCTGAGAAATCCTATACAGGGGTTGCTATGAGTCAGAACTGACTGAATGGCACTCAACAGCAACAAATATATATATATATATACACACATATATATATAAGGAGCTCTGGTAGTGTAGTGGTTACAAATTGGGCTGTGAACCTCAAGGTCAGCAGTTTGAAACTACCAGCTGTTCCTTGGGAGAAAGATGAGGCTTTCTACTCCCGTAAAGATTTACAGCATTGGAAACACTGTACAGGGGTGCTATGAGTTGGAACTGACTCCACGGCACAAAAGAACAAAAACTATATATATATATATATATATATATATAGACATGCAGACATACAGAGAGAGAGAAGTTTATTATTAAGGAAATGGCTTACTATTGTTGAGTCCCAGGTCCCCAGTGAAAGAGAGAAAGTCCCTCCGCATGTACATTATGATCAGTCCACACCCCCAAGGAAGCATACCTTCAACTGATTAGCTGCTCATAGCCACTCGCCATAGAGTTAACTATGCCTGTATTAGGTTTCATCACTATGGGAATAAACACATATCAACTCTAAACCTATGGAAATCTTGGCCTAGTCAAGTTAACACAGAACCCTCACTCTTACACCCTGGATCTTAAAGCCTTCTTTTAGTGGAAACAATCGCCAGAAACAGTCACAGTACAGTTTCTGCTCTGTATAGACTGGGGCTGTTGGCCACAGACAAAGACAACTCTTAAATCCAGTCTTTCTGAACAGGTGGCACATAGTAGCACGTAGATGAATAGGCAAATATGAGGAATATGTGGGCACTCAAAACAGAGAAGTTGCAATGATCAAGGAAATAGAAATTAATATTTATGTTCCTATTTCACAAATAAAAAACATACTTTCATTACATCAATTTTGATTCATAGTGACACTGTGGTGGTGGTGGTGGTGGTGGTTCTGGAGTCGGTTTGGACTATAAAGACCCTGTACAGGGTTTCCAAGGCTGTAAATCTTTATGGGAGCAGAAAATGTCATCTTTCTCCCACAGAACAGCTGGTAGTTTCGAACTGCTGTCCCTGAGGTTAGCAGCCCAATTCGTAGTAGTCCAGGGTGAAAGTGCTCCATAGGGTTGTGGAGGCTGTTCATCTTTACAGAACTAGACTGCCCCGTCGTTTTCCCATGAAGTGGCTGCTGAGTCCAAACTACTGATCTTTGGTTAGCAGATGAACTCTTAACCACTGCACCACAAGGTAGTTGAATTTCAAAGAAGTTAAGTAATTAGTTCAAGATAATAGTCATTAGGTGGTAGAGTCACGATCAGGACCCAAGTCTTTCTGACTCCAAAACTTGTACCACTTCCCCAAATAACATTTCCTCCCTCAGTGATGCCCCTTTTCCTTGTCCTATTCACATATTTAAATCTCTAGACACCACATTTTTTTCTCTAAGGACAAAATTTTCACACACAGAAACAAATGACTGACAATAGTTTCTGAGCTAGTTCCTCTCCAGAGAGATTTATATTGTAATGGGATTGAAGTCTGAGAATAAAGAAATAAAACTCCAGCAGTGAAATTTGCATTCTTTGTTCAGAGAAGGTTTGGGGTGTATAAGAGCCTAAGAGAGTCCATCACTTGAGATGAACGAAAGGCAGGCCTCACTCGAAGCCTTTTATTGTTGATATCCCTTTGTCCACACTAATTCCAGCTCCTTTGTGCAAAGGAGTCTCTGACCCGTTTCCTCTGTGACTAGATTCAGAGGCCAGAATCACAGAATAGCTTTGAACCTCTGGGAGGAAGATGCTGGGAGGAGACACGGGGAGGAGTGGATCAGAATAAAGCTTTGCTCAATTTATAATTTGCTAAATCATTCCTGTTCATGACTTGGTTTCTTCTTCATTTCAAAGCCTAGTAGGAATTCTTAACTTTTTATTAAAGTCTTGGGACTCCCTTGTTTGAAAAGTGTTCTCAGAGTTACTAAGGATACTTAACTTCCTCAAGAAGAAGCCAGCTTCTTCCTTTCACGGACTTCAGGCTTTGCATATGTTTGAATTCCATGGATAGATGCAGCCCCTTTCAGCTCTTACTCCTGTTCCCTCTTTGGGGTGGAGATGCTCTTACATAGACCAAAAAATAGTTGTTCAAACAGAACATGGGAACACTGAATGGTTTAAAATAAGGAAATGAGTGCACTAATTGTATTCTTTCACCATACTTATTCAATCTGTATGTTGATCAGGTAATCCGAGAAGCTTGATTATATTAAGAGTGTGGCAGCAGGACTGGAGGAAGACTCATTACTAACCTGAAATATGCAGATGATACAACCTTGCTTGCTGAAAACGAAGAGGACTTAAAATACTGATGATCAAAGACCACAGCTTTCAATATGAGTTATACATCAATATAAAGACAAAAATTCTCACAACTGAACTAATAAATAAAATCATGATAAATGGAGAAATGATAGAAGTTGTCAAAGACTTCATTTTGCTGGATCCACTATCAACACTCAAGGAAGTAGCAGTCAAGAAATCAAACAACATATCATTTTAGGTAAATCTGCTGTGCAAGACCTCTGTAAAGTGTTCAAGAGCAAAGATGTCAGTTTGAGGACTAAGGTGTGAACATGAAAGTTGGAAAATGAACAAGGAAGATTTGATAGAAGATGTGTTGCTTTTGAGTTATGGTGTTGGAGAAAGATATTAAAAGTATCACGGACGGCCAGAGGAACAAACAAATCTGTGTTAGAAGAACTACATCCAGAATCCAGATAGACTTTGTCTCTCCTGCTTGGGACATATTATCAGGAGAGCAGTCTCTGGAGAAAGACATCATGCTTGGTAAAGTAGAGGGTCAGAATAAAAGAGGATGATCCCCCAATGAAATCGATTGGCACTGTGGGAGCAGCAATGGGCTCAAGTGTAACAATGGTTGTGAGGATGGCGTAGGATTGGGCAGTGTTTTGTTCTGTTGTGCAACAGGTTGCTATGAGTCAGAACCAAATCAAAGGCCCATTCCAACATGACCACCAGCATGGTGATGAATGCACAATGGGAGCCAAAATGTTCATCATACTTGTTTTGACCAAGAATTTTTGCACTTTTGGGCATAAAGCCAGACTGGGATCCTAGATGTATCTAGACACCTTGTAGGACTGATTTACTGGTCTTGAAGTCTGAGGACTGTTATTTCACAGAACAGCTAGGTTAATTAACATACCTTAGTACATAGTTTGTTGAGTCTTTCTAGGGTCTTAAAAGTTTGCGAGCAGCTATCTTAGACACTACTATTGCTCCCATCTGGAGCAAAGACAAGTGAAGGAAACCAAAGACTAAAGAAAGCAATTAGTCCAGAAAAACTAAGCTGGTACCAAGCTACCACTACCAACCATTCTGACCAGGGCATGCTAGAAGATCCCAGAATAGAATGAAAGAAAAATATAGAACAAAACAAAAATTCATTTAAAAAACAAAACAAACAAAAACAGCCAGACTTACTGGACTAATAGAGGCTTCAGGGAACTTTTAAGACTGCCTCCCTAAGATAGCCTTTTAACCTGTAACTGAAGCTATTCCTGGTGGTCACTTTCTGCCAGATCCTAGATTGGTCTACACAATAAACTGTAACACCTGTGAGAAATGTTATTAAGTGCCATCAAATCATTTCTAACCCATGGCAGCCTTGTAGTTCAAACCAACCTGTGGTCTAGTGCATTGACCCTCAGGACCACACCAAGACTCCTGTGAAGAATCATGGTGGTGATGGTGGTTATAGGCTGTGCTGTGCTGTGCAGTCAGTTCTGACTTTTAGTGACCCTGCGTAGGGTTTCCGAGGCTGTAAATCTTTACGGGAGCAGAAAGCCTCATCTTTCTCCCACGGAATGGCTGGTAGTTTCCAACTGCTGACCTTGAAGTTAGCAGCCTGATTTATCGTAACCACTAATAACACTCTTTTTAAATAGTCAACTATACAAGACCAAATGACCAACAGTTACCCAAAAGCAAAGTTGAAAAGGCAGGAGGGGTACAGGAAATGGATGGATGGAAACAGGGCAGGCAGGTGTGGAGATGGTGAAAGTGCTGACACATTATGGGGTTTGTAACCAATGTCATAGAAACATTTGTACATAAATCATTGGATGAGAATAGAAATTGCTATGTAAACTTTCACCTAAAATGCAATACAGTATTAATTTTGAAAAAACAGATTAGGAGAAGTAATATGATGCTGGTATATTTTAATTTCTGGAACATATTTTTTCAGGCAGTGATAAATCTGTTACAGAAAATCCATGATTTATGGTCTCTGAATTGCTGTCTCAGTTCTTATGATCTTTATAATTATTCAGCAAGCTCTCCCAAGGGAAACCAACAGGTGGAAAAAATAGTGTCTTACTCAGGCTGGATACTATTGACAATTTTGAGATTGTTTTGGAAACCTATTTATTATATGTGCTGAGAACCTATAAATTGCTTCCAACTTTTTCCAGAGAAGTGTGACGTGCTCTGAAAGCTGCCAACAAAATGTCAAGGTGCAATGACAGAGAAAAGAAGAGAAAGTCTTGGAAAATACATTGTTCCCATTAGCTTACATTCTCTTTGAATCTGAGCAGCTGGCCTGGGGAAGGAGGTATGAGAGGATAAAAACAGGAAATGATGAGCAAGCCTTTTACTAATGGTTTCTGTGGGAGAGATGCCACCATCATCATTGTAATTCTAAGAGGAACACCCATTGCTTCAAAGACATTGGATGTCTCTGCTTGCAGAACAAAGCTTACAGAGTGAAAAGGAGACCTCAGCACAAATTTCTTTGGGCATCTGTTACTAACAGACTCAGCCTAGCCAAGTGATTACCCCGAAAGCTCTTCAAATTTCCAAGAAAGACAAGCAAAATTATTCATCATAAAATATTCATAATTATGATTGCACATATTATAGGGCAAAACACAGAACAGCAAAGTTGTGTTAGGACTATGGTCTGATAGTGTTGGTGGAGATAGAGCTATGGCTGATCAACAAGAAAGCAGTGTGCCAGGGAAGTGAATATAGGCAAGTAAACCCCAAACCAAAATCCAAACCTGTTGGCATTGAGTTGATTTCTGACCTATAGTGAACCTATAGGACAGAGTGGACAGGTTGCCCCATAGGATTTCCAAGGCTATAATCTTGACAGAAGCAGACGGACACATCTTTTCCCCACTGAATACTATTGGCTTCCAACTTCAGACCTTTTCAGTTCACAGCTGAGCTCTTTAACCACTGAACCAAAATTAAAGGCTTCCAAGGGGAACTTCTGTTCCACTGGATGCAGGAGTTCACTTCCAGCCGTATGGAGTATTTGTGCAAACTCATTAAAGACAGTCATGGTGGACTCCTAGCTGTGTAGGCCCAGAAACATTGTTCCGTGGGGATTTCGGTGATAAAATCACCGGAAGTTCCATCAGCTCAAGGGATGGAACTTCTCAGTCTTCTGGTTGTGGCAGTTGTGGTCGTATGCCATGGAGTGAGTTCCCACTCATAGTGACCCTGCATAGGGTTTCCGAGGCTGTAAATTTTTATGTGAGCAGAAAGCCTCATTTTCCTCCTTTGTAAGAGCTGGTAGTTTCCAACTGCTGGCCTTGAGATTAGCAGCCCAACTCGTGACCACTATGTGACCAGCGCACCTTTCTCAGGCTCATATACATACCCAAACCTCTTCTCTGGTAGGTTTTTGTTTTGTTTTGGTAAGGTAAATTAACATGACATATTACCTTTTGGAATGATTTTCTCCTATAAATCCCAAAGTCTTTTAAGGGATTAACTGGGAGAATTAGACAGTCAAGGAGAAAACAGGAGAGACAAGAGTCCAGTGATCCTGTCTGACCCAGGACCACAAAACCCAATGAATCCAGTGAGTTTTCTCTTATTTTGCCCATCTCTTATGTCCCATGTGCTTGAGACACATATATCAGGGCACATTCTGCCTGGAAATTGCCTCACCTGGAAAGACAGCTATGCTTTTATTGTTAGAAATTCCTTTCCTCCTTTATTTGGCTTGTTTTACCTTGGGTTTATCTTCCCTCCCATTTGTAAAGGCAAGATCCAGAAAGGGAACCACTTTGATAGCTTTGGTTACAGATGTTTCTCATTGAGTTAAATGGCTTGGCCTACCTTATTCGGGTCACTATGTGTCAGTACCGACTCAATGGCACCGAACAATAACAACTTTATTCAGGAGCTAGCATGGAGTTTGGGACAATGACTTATGGTACCACAGAAGGTGTCTCTGTTGATGGTTCCTGGTGTATATGACTCCCATGTAGGAGGGAGGGAAAGTAGGGAGAAGAGGCTGTGAAATAACTAAATCCTGAATTTTTGGAGCCTTTGTCACACAAAAATTCAACCTCTATCATTTGTGACTGTCCTAAGTGGAATTTAAAGCCAAGTCAGACTGGCATTAAAGATTGTGCCCTTTCTTCTAAACCTTTACAACCAAGAGGTTGGGCCATGAACAGCAGGCAGAGTTGGAGAGGCAGAAAGATGAGGACAGATACAGGTAAGACAGTGGGAGGTGTACTAGGGTGAATGAGGAAACCACTTCTGGCAGTACTGGGGGTTCTTGGGACTAGGGGTAATAGAAAAGTCCTAGTGGTAAAATGATGGCCAGGGAAGAGTTCTGGGCTTTAGGAGTGAATGGAATATTTGGGGAGACTTGAATAAATACAGGGTATGATGACAGCAGAGTTTGAGGGACAGGAGCGTGGTGGTCAGTGATCTTCCCACACTCCTTCACAGACAGGTCCACTGCCGAGCTCCATTTCCATGATTGTTATTGCAAGGCTGCGCTGTTGCGTTTCCATGCTCTCAGTAGCCTGTGAGCCCATGATTGAGGAGGTGCAGGCCCATGTGCCTCTCTTTCAGCACTTGGTTGGAGGAAGTTAAGAGTCTGAAGGCTCTTGAAGGGTATCCCACAGCCAAGATATGACCAAACTAAGACAGATACTAGAGTTGGAGGAAAGTATGTTTAGGAATCAAAAGTGGCTCT
This sequence comes from Chrysochloris asiatica, assembly GCF_000296735.1. Lineage (NCBI taxonomy): Eukaryota > Metazoa > Chordata > Mammalia > Afrosoricida > Chrysochloridae > Chrysochloris > Chrysochloris asiatica. The sequence goes on along the minus strand of NW_006408546.1, from coordinate 19,298,889 downwards.
GTAGTAGTTGTTGGTGGTGGTTGTGAGTCACTGAGTTGGTTCTGACTCACAGTGACCCTGTATAAGTTCCCAAGGCTATAAATCTTTAAGGGAGTAGAAAACCTCAAGTTTCTCCCTTGGAGCAGCTGGTGGGTTCACACTACAGACTTTGTGATTAGCAACCCAGCTCATAATCCACTATGCTTCTAGGATTTCTTGTTGGACCATGTCATAAATGAGCCAAGAAAATCATTCTAGGCAAGGTGACATTCCAGACAAGCAGATAGGAGGTGAATTCCAACATATAAATTGATTCCACCCCATTCCTGACTTACCTTTAATATTTTGGGAACAGTATGATAAGAATGAATTTGGTTTCCAAGTAACTGAAAGAAAAGGTAAAACAGTTGGCAAATTTACTGTCTCAGCTGACTCAAAATCCACAGATAATAAAAAAATATCAGCACCGTTAAGGCACAGTCTGACCAGGATGTGTCTTTGACATTCTATCTGCTCTGCTATCCTGGGGGGTCAGCGTTATTCCCAGACTGACTCCTCTCAGAGTTTAAGATGGTCACAGCAGCTGTAGATGACATCCACATACATACCTCTTTACCAAATGCGTCTCTTTTCCAAAACATCAAAAGTCCTAATTTTTTACTCCAGATGGATTGATAGCTCTGGTGAGAAGGAAGGAATTATGCTGATCAACTTTGGACTTTGGGAGCTAATGTCAGGAATGGGCATATTGGGTCAAGTCCACCCAGACTTTGTGCCTGCTACACAGTGAGGGTGGTGAGAAATGAATGCTGGGGATGTGTGTGTGCAGGGAGAGGGGTAGTATTGAAAACACTTATCCAGAAACTAGTATAACCAAGAAAGAAAAAATCACTTTTTGAACAATAAGGCATAACTGGGGGCATAATTGGAAGGGCATGGCATTGCAGTGGAATGCAGTGTACAACTGTTAGTTCCTTGGTAAATTAACCAGTTGTCTCCAAAATATAGCACTAGAAATTATCATTAAAAAGTTTGTCCATATGTTGCATTTGCAAATGTGCTACTTGCTCAAAGCAAGCTATTTTTTGTGTGGATGGTGCAGAGGACTTAAATTACTGAAGAAGATCAAAGACCACAGCCTTCAGGAGGGATTGCACCTGGATGTAAAGAAAACAGAAATCCTCACCACTGGAACAAGAAATAACATTGTGGTAACTGGAGAAAAGATTGATGTTTGAAAGACTTTGTTTTGCTCAGATCCGCAATCAACACTCATGGAAGCAGCAGTCAAGAAATCAAACATCAAATGTATTTCATGAGGCAAATCTGCTGCATAATTCTTTAAAGTGTTTAAGAGCAAAGATGTTAGTTTGAGGACTCAGGTGCCCTAACCCAAGCCATGGTATTTTCCTTTGCCTCATATGCATGTGAAAGTTGGACAATGAATAAGGAAGACCATAGGAGAATTGATGCATTTGAGTTATGATGTTGGAGGAGAATATTGAAAGTACCATGGACTATCAGAAGAACCAACAAGTCTTTGGTGGACAAGATACAGCCAGAATGCTCCTTGGAGGCAAGGATGGTGCAATTTAGTCTCTCATCTTTCAGACGTATTATCAGGAGGAAACAGTCCCTGGAGAAAAACAGTATGTTTGATAAAGTAGAGCATCAGCAAAACAGAAGAAGCTCTCCAACGAGTTGGATTGGCTTAGTGACAGCAGCAATGGCTCAAGGTGAACAACAGTTGTGAGAAGGCTGCAGGACTGGACATAGTTTCTGTTGTGCATACGGTCACTAGGAGTCAGAGCCAACTCAACGCCACTAACAACAACAATGGTGTTTTCCAAGTAAGTCAACACTTAGAGTTAAATAACAAAAATTTACTATGAAATGAAGTGTTTAAATATACATATGTGTGTATGTGTGACATTGTAGGATAAACACTGGATTGCTAACTATAAGGCTGCAGTTCAAACCCATCAGCTGTTCCTTAGAAACACTATACAGGGTTTCTTACTAACAACAACAATATATATTAATATATTTGGTACAGAAATATATAATTTGCAACCAAAACAATAGTCATCTACTTTATGACATATACATAGCCTTGTGTCAAAGATGTTGTGAAGTGCTGTTGAGTAAGTTCCAACTCATATAGACCCTGCATAGGGTTTCCAAGCCTGTTTCAAATATATATATAGATATAGATATAAAGACACAGAGATACAGAGACAGATTCCCTACCATGTTCATGTTTTCCCAGTGATTGTGACAGCCACAGGTTTCCGGTTGCTTCCCTCTCCATGGGACACAAAAGAGTTGATGCTAGCTACTAACCCACACAAACAAGAGCACAGAATCTCTTTGTGTAAAATTAATTTGAAGAACAGCATGTTTTCCTCTATCTCTTCCTGTCTTCGTGGTGATTTGAAACAGGTAGGGCAACCCACTGCTACAGCCTCAGGAGAAACAAGAGTGGATGTTCTGCAATGCCCTTGCTATTTCAGAGGGATGGGAGAACTCAGGATGGGCTTTCTTCCTGCCTGAATGGAGGTGCCTTCCTTTATGCCTCTGAGGGAATCAAAATAAGAAGAATCTGAGATTATATTAGATTTTAAAATTTCTTTGGGATGTGCAAGACTCCATGTTTATGATGTTAGGGTTTGATCATTAATATCAATAAAACAATACATCTGAAGAGACATGTCTGAGCCATGCCCTAGGGTCAGAAAGTACAAGCCACTCAGACCACATAGTTTGCTTTTGTGTAGCCTTGGGTCTAGTCAAGAGCATGACTGTTTTTGTCTAATCTTACATAGAGCTTCATGGAGGATCCTGGGATCCCACATCTTCCCCCTAAAGACCTCTCTCAGGGACTGAACTTTCATTTCACATTGAAACTGTTTTCTTTCTTTCTTTCTTTCTTTCTTTCTTTCTTTCTTTCTTTCTTTCTTTCTTTCTTTCTTTCTTTCTTTCTTTCTTTCTTTC
>NW_006408546.1:19286723-19295806 GCF_000296735.1 Chrysochloris asiatica | reverse complement strand
TTCTTTCTTTCTTTCTTTCTTTCTTTCTTTCTTTCTTTCTTTCTTTCTTTCTTTCTTTCTTTCTTTCTTTCTTTCTTTCTTTCTTTCCTTTCTTTTGTTAAGTGTTATCAAGTAGTTACTGACTCATAGCAACCCTGTATAGGGTTTCCAAGGAGCTGCTGATGAGTTTGAACCACCAACCTTGCAGTTCAAATGGCTTTACAGTCTGGCACGTTAACCCACAGCACCAAACCAGGACTCCTTTCGGAGGAATAGTTTAAAGATACTTGTTGAAAGGATTTGCACAGTTTGAGCCAAGTGTACCTTGGTTAACATGTTCCAGGAGGTTAGGAAGTGGAAAAGATAATGTTAAAAGGGAAGGATCATAGTTGAACAGTCCCCTTGTAATTTTTTGTCAAGTATCCCCTTGTGATTGTGAGCATGTAGCCCTTAGTTTACTCAATAAAACCTTACTTTCTTCTCGCAGTTTGGAATACTATGGTACCATACTCTGGTGCTAGTGTGTCTCTTGATTCACAAATCTCTCTACATTTCAATAAAACTGTTTGCTTTCATTTGTTGTAGTGTGTAAGACTGGTGTTTCACCATGATAAGTGTATTTTTAAACCCATATAATGTGGTGTATAGGTTAATTTACTTAAGTGTTGTTTACATTTTGTATTTAGTATGTTTAGATCTATCCATGTTGCTGTAATGAATATAAAATCCATTATTTCCACCTCCTGCATAGCATTCTATCACAGACAAATTCCTCAATCACCCATCCAGAGAAACAGCTATGTTGCCTTTTACTTTTGGCTCTCAGGAACAGCACAATAATAAACATCCTTGCGTGTTTCCCTTTGTGGACTTGTGTAAAAGTTCCTTCCAGAGACCTACCAGGGAATGGGGCTGCTTCCTATCACTCATTCCTGCCAGATTAATCTCAAACAAAGCAACATTAGCTCATTTTTAATAGTAATGGACTGTTTAATTTTTGTCAGTTATTTAGTATGGAATATTTTCTTGTTATTTTGATATGAAAATTTTTAATTGCTAGTGAGGTTGAGAATATCTTCATATTCTCATTAGCAATTTGGAGTTCCTTTCCTGTGATTTGTCTGTATGATTTGCCTTTTTGTTGTTTTTTTTTAAGGTTTTTATTGTGGATTGAGTGACAGTTTACAGGGCAGGTCATCAGTTTTACATTCAAGAAATCATACATCTTGTTTCATTGCAATGATTATAATCCCCTCTATGTACCATCAGTTAACAGAATTTCTCTCTATGCACTTTAGCTTTTTTTAAAAAAGACAAAAAACAAAAACAAAAAAATACTCAGGCATATATATACTAATTTACATCTCCAAAGGGCACATTCTGTGAGTCTGCCCCCTGGCCACAGCTCTTAGTTCCTCTCTTCCCATGAATCTAGAGTCCTCAGCCGCTTCCTTTCTCCATGTCCCCATCTCGGCCTCCATCTCTGGTGTCACTTCTTTTCTGTATAAGGTCCCACATTCTGCTTGTGCTCTTCTCCCTTGATGGTCCTAGGGTCCTTGGTTTCTGTACTGTGAGGTTAACAACTCCCCTGTTTTTGTTACAAAACTTCTACCTTTACAATTGTGACAGTCGCAATTAGTCATGATAACAATTATTCACTATTGAATTATACAAATCTTAACTCAATCTCTTTTCACCAGACTCATCTAGACAACATGACAGCTATTCAGTGGGGACTCTTTCTTCCACCCCCATACTCTTAAACTAAACTCCCTCTTGAAAATTGTAAGCCAGTCACTTCGTGGTTTTATCACCCCCTTGCTTTAGGTAGTCAAATAAGTTGCCTGTCTCTATCTACCCTGTATACAGACAGAGTGGATAGCACTGATACTTGATGTGAAGACTACTTCCCTCTCTATTGGTATTTAGAGTTACTACCTCCATGAGTTGGGGAGGTCTTCCTCTTTTTCTCTGACCCTCCACCTTACCAAATATGATATCCTTCTCCAGCAACTGGTCCCTCCTAACAATATGTCCGAAGTATGAGAGATGAAGTTTGGCCATCTTGGCCTCCAAGAAGCACTCTGGCTGCACTTCTTCCAAAAAGATGGATTGGCCAAGTGGCAGCATTGATAAACTCAAGGGTGGCAACAGTAGTGAGGTTGGCCCAGGATTGGGCAGTGTTTCATTCTGCTGTGCATAAGGTCGCTATGAGTACCGACTTGATGGTACCTAACAACAACAACAACCTCCATGAGTATAGGTCAAGTTCATCAAATTGCAGCAATTTATTCTCGTTTCCTTTATCAAAAAAAAAAATTTTTTTTTTTTTTTTTGTAATCTTCTGCTAGTCAAGTTCTGATTATAAAGCCATCAAGGCTAGGTCAAATGGATACTGTCTGCAAGTTTGGGTGTTCTTGTACATCTCACTTCATATAAGCTGGATGCTTCACTCTCAGCTCTAAGCCCTCTGTGGCTATGCCCTTGTCCATGGACTCAAGTGTCCCCATGTCTCATCACACTTTGGACCAACCATCCCTTCCCCTTCTCTCTCTCATCTCCAGGTCAATGGGCATCAATGGACTGTGGTTGAACTCAGCCCATTTCTTCATTGCTGCCTTTCCACTTCTTCCACTAACCAGTAGACCAATGTGGGCACCAGCAAGTTTACACACCTGCTCGTGTGTTCCTTTCTGTTTCAGTTAGAGGGGAGTTTGCCCTGAAGGAACTTGATTGCTTACCTTGATGGCTTCCTGGCAAACACCTTGCTTATTCTTGTAGTAGCCAGTCATACTGACATTTTTGTTTTGTGTTTTTCCTGATGATCTTTCTTTGAAGATGTATCTTCTGTCACTGTAACTGTTCCAGTCTGCTTGTCCTTTCTAGTGGGACTGTCCCACCTCATAAGGTTCTGGATGGGACTCAGGATTCCACCTAAGGTCCTATACTCTGCAAAGGCTTTGCAAGAGGGCTATTTCACTGGACAAGTTGTAGAACCCCTGTTAGGTATTCCAATCAGTTATAGGCTGAAGGTGGGCTTACAAGTTTTCTATAATCGTGTTTTCCAACAATTCTTTCTATCCCACTCAAGTGTCTATTTTACAGTAGTAGGCAAGGGAAACCAATGTTCATAAGACAGTCAAGCTTTGTATTATTTCCCCTTTTCAAACTATGCCTAGATCCCTGTATCACAGAGCCTTGTTGTTCCAAGGTTGAGCGTGCATCACGGTTTACCTCTGTCCTACTTAGGCCAGGCAAACCTGCCTCAGTGTCCCCCTGTCTATCTTGTTCTTCCGCCTCCTCCCACTTCTTGTATTGCCCTCCCCAACACCCGAACTAAAACCCCCATCCCAACCCCACTGTTGTGGTTACCTTATATTCCATTCGTTCCTTCCCTCCATTTAAGACAGTCTATTTTATCCTGTAATCTACCTGACCTTCTCACCACCTGGATCTCTGTGTTTACCTCTTTCACATTGCAATTGTTTTGATCATAGACTGACCTCCCATATCCTCTGTTCTTATAATTTTATGCTGTTCTTGACACTTCCATTCTTCGACTGAATTCAGGGTGATGCTGCCACATACATCATTCTCTGGTTGTTGTCTGTTCTTGTTGGTTCTCAGTCCACAGAACTTCCTTTAGGATGTTTTTCATAACAGGGGTGGCTTTGGCAAAATCCCTTAGCTTCCGTTTATCCTGGAATGTTTTAATTACACCTTCATATTTGATTGACAGCTTTGCTGGGTAGAGGATTCTTGGTTGACAGTTTTTGTTCTTTCAGGGTTTTACATATGTCTCCCTGTTGCCTTCTTGCCTGCATGATTTCTGTTGAGAGATCGAACTTAATCTGATTTGCTTGCCTTTGTATGTTACACTTCTCTTTTCCCTAGCTGCTTTCAGGATTCTGTCCTTATCTTTGATTTTGGAGAGCTTGATTATTATTATATGTCTTGGTGATTTTCTTTTAGGGTCTGTGCTTCCTGGGGTTCACTGAGCTTCTTTAGTGCTTATCTTTTTGCTTTTCAGATTGTTAGGGAATTTTTCTTCCAGAAACTCTTCAACTATCTCCTCTGTGGATTTGTGTGATTTCTTTCTTTTCCAGAATGCTGATAATTCTTAGGTTATTCCTCTTCATGTTATCCAACATGAATCTTAGGCCTTTTTAAGATTTTTTTAAAATCCTTTTTTCTGCTTGTTCTATCTTAGTAATGTTGAGAGATTTATCTTCTAGCTCACTAATTCTGTCTTCTATATCTTCAATTTTCCTCTTTTTCTCTTTTAGTGTATTATCCATTTCTGATATTCTTCTGTTAATTGTTTGAACCTCTTTCTGTAGGTTTTGAATTATTTCCTTTTTAGTCTGTGGCTACTATGAATAAAGCACCCCATAGCATTATTGTATAAGTGCTTTTGTGGCAATGTTTCTAAATTTTTCTTGGTAAGTATATAAGAGTGGAATTTCTGAGTCATATGGTATATTTAACTTTCTCAGTTTCTCAAAGTAGCTTCACCATTTTACATTCATTCTAACCAGACACATGTGAGGATTGCAGCTGCTCCATCTGATATGGTCAATCATTTTAGTTCTAGCCACTGTGGTACAGTGGTTAAAGCGATTGAGTACTAGTCAGAAGATTTATGGTTCAAATCCCCCCGATGTTCCATGAGAGAAAGATATAGCAGTCTAGTTCCATAAAGATTTACAACCTCGGAAACCCTATGGAGTGGCTACTCTGTCCTATAGTATCGTTTTGAGTTGACATCAACTTTGTGGCAGTGGTTTTGTTTTTGGTTGTTTTTTTTTTGGGGGGGGGCGGTCTGCAGGGACTTTATTGTAACAGAGAAAGCAGGCTGCAGTCCATCTATATGATTAGAGCCAATGGTGGTTGTCTTTTTAAAGGGTGAAGACCATGCCCGACTGGCAGCACGCACAGGTGAAGAGCAGAACCCAGAACGTTCCCCTCCTGGCTCTGCCCTGCACTGCCTGACTCATGCTGTGAGATGAGCAACTGCACCCCCACACTCAACCAAGGAAGAAGGTCCCAAAGGGCAGAGGTATCATCCTGACAGGAGATCACTGAACAATGACTGAAGAGGATGCTAAGATGACAGTGCTGGTATCTATTCTCCTGGTGAGGACACGGCATGTGCATTAAAGTAGATTCTTCATTCTTGAAATAAGTCAGTCCTGTTAGAAGGGGGCTGACAGGCCAAAAGAGCAGGAGAACGGATGAAACTCTAGGCTAGTGAAATACCTTTATGCCTATGGAAAAGAAGAGCAACAATCAGGGAAGAGAGGAGCATTAATATGCTGCAAAGCATTACAAAGCAGAGCCTTCCTTCTTGTTTCTTTGAAGTAAATCAGGAAAGGGCATCTTTTGTTTTCCTGGCTGCAGTGCCAGTGGACGTGATGGTTTTCATCAAACATGATTTCTGTACTCTGGTTGGTTGCTGGGAAGGGCAAACATGAGGCTGGCTATTAATGTTGGAACTAGGTCTCCTCACAAAGCCGCTATAAGTGCTACTTCTCCTACTGGAAGAACAAGAACACTTTGCACGCAAGGTGCTTCAGTTAAAGCTTCTGCAATATTACAACGGTGTGATGGGTAGATCTTTGGCTCTGACTTTCTTGCACATGTAAACTCTTTTGAAACAGCTGGAGATGAAAGGGTAGGGGTAAGTTTGGTTTGGGAGCCACCAAGTGCCCGACACCAGTCATGAATGCCTCTGCCCAATTCACTAAGTTTTCTGTTTTTTTAAAACATATCCAATAGCTGAGTGTTAAGCACCGTGGTTGAAAGAAACGATCTGCTCGCCACCATCCACCCTTCCTCATCCTCGTGAGTCTCACAACAGCAGAGGCTGAAGACCAACTGTCTCTGTTCCCTCTCACCAGAGAATTACTTAGTGACCTCGTGAATGGCGTGGGCAAGATACCCCACATTGCCAGAGGTGACCCCTGCCACAGAGATGCGGCTGTCCTTTGTCATGTAGATGGAGAACTCCTTGGTCAGCTGCTCCACCTGTTCAGGCTTGAGCCCCTTGAAACAGAACATACCAATCTGGTCAGTGATGTGCTGCCAGTTGTGGGAGGAGCCCTCCTTCTTGATGTTGGAGACCACTTGAGTCCGCATGCTGATGATACGATCTGCCATGCCTTTGACTTCTTGCAACCATTGTTTCTGCAAATCCAGAGTGGTCAGAATGGTGGAGGCAATCCCGGCCCCATTGAGAGGAGGGTTGGAATACATGGGACGGATCAAGATCTTCAGCTTTGACTCCATCTTTTGGCGGTGTCAGCATCTACGCAGACCACAGTGAAGGCCGCCACATGCTCACCATACAAGCCCATGTTCTTGGCGTATGACTGGCACAGACAAACATCAATGCCCTGCTCAATGAAGTGGCGCACAGCCCAGGCATCCTTGTTACCATCGCCACTGGCAAAGCCTTCGTAGGCCATGTCAAAGAATGCAAAAAGACTTCTTTTTCTTCACCACTGCTGTGATTTCCTTCCACAGCTCAGGACGCGGGTCCACGCCGGTGGGGTTGTGAGCGCAGGCGTGCAAAAGGAGAACACTTTGCTCTGGCATTTTTGAGATGTCATCCAGAGTGCCGGTGAAGTCAAAGCTGCATGTCTTGGGGTCATAGTACCGGTAATCATGGAAATGCATGCCAGTGTCCCTGAAGATGGGTGTGTGATTTCCCCAAGATGGCTTGGGCAGAAAGACATCTCGGCTGAACTTAAATGAATCTTTGCAGAAAACTGGCTAAAGCCGGTTCCAGAAATGGTCTGCACGGTGACATACCGGCCACTTTTCAACACTCCGCTATTCTCGCCCAGGGCCAGTTCTGCAGACGACTTACAAAATTCAGCCAGGCCCCCAATGTGCAGGTATTACCTGTCCATATATTTTGGTAGCAATCTGGGCCTCTACCTTCCGTTCACTAGGGAGCACGTAAGGCTTTCCGTTATCGTCCCGGTAGGCTCCGAATCCCAGATTCATCTTATTGCTGTTGGTATCTCTCAAAAGCTTCTGTGACTCCCAGGATGGGATCTGGGGGCCCCATCTCCACATGGGCCCACCAATAGCTGGCTCTGGAAGAAGCCGCAGCGGCGAGGCCCGGGTGGAAGGCGGCGGTGATCCCGGAGAGGAGGCAACTGGAGTGCAGCAGGGCCATGGTGGGCGGCAGTAGGACAGTGGCTAGCGGCAGGTCGGATCCGAGGGCAAGCGGGCACAGACACCAAGGCGCGGGTTCCTGGCGAAGGTAAGGACAGCGACTCCTATTTTTGGTTTTCAATGGGTCTCAAGAGGTTTCTTATTATGGTTTCCTTTGCATTTCCCTGATGAGTAATAATGTTGAGTATCTTTTTATTTTATAACTTGTTTTGTGCAGCGTCTATTTGAGATCTTTTCCATTTTTGTTACTGTGATGTTTGTCTTTTTGTTATTGAGTAGTAGGAGTTCATTATGTATATTAGGTACGTGCTCAGCTGCTAACCAGAAGATTGGTAGTTTGAACCCACCAGTCACTCGGAGAAAAGTCCTGGAGCTCTGCTCACCTAAAGATAATAGCCTGATAGAGTCCTGGCGTGGTGTTGTGGAATAATGCACTACACTGCTAGGCTGATTTGTCACTCCTCTCGTTGAATCATTTTGTCAGGTTTTAGCATGTAGGTCATGATTGTTGTTATTGTTGTTAGGTGCTGTTGAGTCAGTTCTGACTCAGTGACCCTATCCACAACAAAAGGAAATACTGCCTGGTCTTGCACTGTACTCACAGTTGTTGTGTTCGAGCCAATTGCTGCTGCCAATCTGTCTCATTGGGTTCTTCCACTTTTCTGTCAACCCTTTACCAAGCATGATGTCCTTCTCCATGGACTAGCCTGTCCTGATAAGTTGTCCAAAGTATGAGGGAAGAAGTTTCACCATCCTGGCCTCTAAGAAACATTCTGGTTGTACTTCTTCTAAAACATTTTGCTTTGTTCTTCAGCATTGCATGGACTTTTAATATTTGTATCCAGTACCATAGTTGAAATGAATCAATTCTTCTATGGCCTTCCTTATTCATTGTCCAATTTTCACAGGCGTATGAGGAGACTGAAAATATGATGACTTGGGTCCTTGTGTACCTTAGTTTAGTCCTCACATGTTATCTTTGCTCTTTAATGCTTTAAAGATATCTTGTGCATCAGATTTGCCTAATGAAATACATCCTTTGACTTCTTGACTACTATTTCCATGAATGTTGATAGTGAATGCAAGCATAATGGATCCAAGCTAAATGAAGTATTTGACAACTTCAATCTTTTCTCCATTTATCGTGATATTTATTGATTGATCCAGTTGTGAGGAGTTTTATTTTCTTTATATTGAAGAGCAGTGCAATCTGAAATATTTTAGATCCTCTTCACTACCAGCAAGCAAGATTGTATCATCTGCATATCACAGATTGTTAATGAGTCTTCCTCTAATCCTGATGCCATGTTCTTCTCAAATAATCCATTTTCTCATATTATTTGCTCAGCACACAGACTGAATAAGTATGGTGAAAGGATACGACTCTGGAGCGCACCTTTCCTAATTTTAAATCATTCAGTATCCTCTTGTTCTGCTCTAACAACGTCAGTTGGTCTGTATATAGGAGCCTCATGAGCACAATTAAATGTTTTGGAATACCCATACTTTGCAATATTAGTCATAGTTTTTCATGATCCACACAGTTGAAAGCCTTTTTATAATCAGTTGAACACAAGTAAGCATCTTTCTGATATTCTCTGCTGAAATAGCAATGATACCGTTCTACATCTTCTTCTGAATCTGCCTTGAATTTCTGGTGGTTCCCTGTCATTGTACTGTTGCAACTATTTTTTAATTATCTTCAGCTAAATTTTACCTGCATGTGATATAATGATATTTTTTGAAGATTCCCACATTCTCTTGGGTCGCCTCTGTTTGGAATAGGCACAGATATGGATCTCTTCCAGTTGGTTGGCCAAGTAGTGGTCTTGCAAATTTCTTGGCATAGATAACAGCACCTCCAGTGCTGTATTAGTTTGTTGAAAGATTTCAATTTGTATTCCATCAATTTCTGGGGC
>NW_006408546.1:19284292-19285673 GCF_000296735.1 Chrysochloris asiatica | reverse complement strand
AATGGGTGTCAGAAGAGAGTGAAGATTGCTCGTGAACACAGGGAAGGTGCTAAAGGAACTGAAAGAAAAGATGAAGTAAAAGAGCTGAACAGAAAATTTCAAAGGGCAACTTGAGAAGACAAAGTATTATAATGAAATGTGTAAAGATCTGGAGTTAGAAAAACCAAAAGGGAAGAACACACTCACCATTTTTCAACCTGAAACAACTTATGAGAAAATTCAAGCCTTGACTTTTACTATTGAAAGATTCTATGGGCAAAAGGTCACAATTTCCTAAAAAGTAAATGAGAAAGAATTCATTCATACATCTTCTGTTAGTTGAATGACTGTCTAGGAATCATATTACTTCTTCCTTAAATACTTGGTAGAATTAATTATTGAAGCCATCTGGGCCTGGGGTTTTCTTTATGGGAAGATCTAAAGTAATCCATTCAATTTTGTTAACAGATGATTATTCAGATTTTTTTTTTTTACTTCTTATGTCATTTTTGTGTCTTTCAAGAGATTGTCCATTTTACCTAAGCTATAGAATTCATTGAACTAGTTGTTAACCTTATTATCTTTTAAAGTATGTGAATTGATAGTGAGGGTCTTATTTTTATGTTGATATCGGTAATTAATATATATCTTTTCCTTGTCTTTGAAATTCTAGAATTTATCCATTTTATTAATCTTTTTGAGGAACAAACATTTAGCCTTCCTAATCTTTTCTAATGTTTATCTGTTTAGTATATAAAGGAGCTCTGGTATCATAGTGGTTATGAATCGGGCTGCTAGCTTCAGGGTCAGCAATTCGAAACTACCAGCTGTTCCATGGGAGACAGATGAGGCTTTCTGCTCTCGTAAAGATTTACAGCCTCAGAATCCCTGTACAGGGTCGTTATGAGTTGGAACTGACTCCACAGCACATAACAACAACAACAACAACAATATAATTGACTTATGCTTATTACTTTCGTCCTTCTACTTGCTTTGAATTTCATTTGCATAGCTTTTTTTTTTTTTTAGATTCTTGTGGTGAAAGGTTGGGTGAAAATTTTTTTTCATTTCTGCTTTTGTGACCCCGTATAAAATTTCTGAGGCTGTAAATCTTTATAGGAGCAGAAAGCCGCATCTCTCTCCCACAGAACACCTGGTGAACTTGACTTTGGTTAGCAGCCCAACCCTAATCCACTTCACTATGAGGGTTTCATATACACACATATGTGTAATAGTTGTTGTTGTTATATGCTGTTGAGTCAGTTCTGTCCCATAGCGACCCTGAACAGGATTTCCAAGGCTGTAAATGGGAGCAGAAAGCCTCATCTTTCTCCCGCGGAGCAGCTGGTAGTTTCGAACTGCTGACCTTGATGTTCACAGCCCGATTTGTAGAATTGCCAAA
>NW_006408546.1:19271963-19273164 GCF_000296735.1 Chrysochloris asiatica | reverse complement strand
GATAAGTACGAATTGATTGCTGTCATTATGTTGCTTTTTTGGTGATGTTGATCATTCTTTGGTTCTGCGTTCTTTCTTGGGTTGGCTTTATATCTTCTAAGTTGTTTTTGGTCGGTTTCTTCCTAATTTCTCTGTTCGCTTGATCTCCTTGGGAATTTGTTTTTATGATATGTTGTGGAGTGTCAGCTTTCTTTGGGGTCACCTTGTAGTCTACTAACTTCTCTCTGCATTTAGGATACTCCATTGTAACCTGTAATTTGCCTGGTATCCTCACCACCTGGGCTTCCATTGCTGCGTTTGTCCCTTGTTTGACATTGATATGTTTTTGGCCTTCAGTTGATCTCCCCGTTGTTTTGATTTTGTCGTAGCCTTGTTCTGTTCTAGACTCCACTATCTGTTGGGTGTGTTCCAGGTGGTGTTGCCATACTTGTCAATCTCTGTTTGTTGTCTGTTCTTGTTGGTTCTCTGTCCTCAGAACTCCCTTTAGGATGTTTTGAAGTGCTGGGTTGGTTTTGATAAAATCTCTCAAATTCTGTTTATCCTGGAATGTTTTGATCAAACCATCATATATGATTGATAGTTTTGCTGGATAGACAATTCTTGTTGACAGTTTTTTTCTTGTAGAGCTTTGTATATGTCTCCCCATTGCCTTCTCGCCTGCATGGTTTGTTCTGAATAGTCAGAGCTTAATCTTGTTTGCTTGCCTTTATAGGTTATATTTCTCTTCTCCTTGGCTGCTTTTAATATTCTTTTGTTGTCTTTGAATTTTGAGAGCTTGATTGTTATATGTCTTGGAGATTTTCTTCTTGTTATTGTTATTAATGTGGTCAGGAGATGGTCTTCCCTTTTCGTCTGTAAATCATAGCAAATGTTGTTGGGTCTCGTCTAAGTGGTGGAGTTTATGTTGTAGCTTGGCTATGTGGCCACGATTGCTATTTCTTCTTTTGGGACATAAGGAGGATAAGTTGCCACCTCCAGGAGGGATGTGTAGTCAACAAGAACTCTACGTGTGTGGGTGCGCTGTACCTGGCTGATTTTTATTGGGATCTCACGCCTGGGTGGGAAGACTTGGGGCGGGAGGAAGTTATATCGCCTCTGGCCCTTCTGGGAGACGCAGCTGTCCAACCAGGCCGGCCCTGGTCTCGCTCTCTAAACTCTGCAGTCACAGGAGTTACCCGCAGTCCCTGCAGGAAAGAGTCCC
>NW_006408546.1:19260009-19271243 GCF_000296735.1 Chrysochloris asiatica | reverse complement strand
GTGTAGTTAATTCTGCTTCATGGTGATCTCTGTAAAGGGTTTCCTAGAAATGACTTTTGTTGTTGTTGTTAAGTGCCATCAAGTTGGTCTGACCCATGGTGACCCAGAATAGGGTTTCCAAGGAGCAATTAGTAAGTTTGAACTGCTGACTTTGTGACTGAAACAGACCTTGTGGTCCTGCATTTATTCTACAATGCTACACCATAACTCCAGGGTTGACTGGCAGGTTTGAATTGCTGACCTTGCGGTTAGCAGTACAGTGCTTATCCTACAGTGACACATCAGGACTCCTTCTGAACTCTAAATTTACTATAATCTGAAAAACTAAAACCACTGCCACTAAGTCAATTCTGACTCATAGTGACCCCATAAGGGTTTCTGAAGCTGTAAATCTTTGTTGTTGTTGTGTTGTTAAGTGCTGTGTAGTCGGTTCTGACTCATAGTGACCCTGTACAGGGTTTCCAAGGCTGTAAATCTTTACGGAGGCAGAAAGCCTCATCCTTCTCCTGTGGAACAGCTGGTAGTTTTGAACTGCTAACCTTGTGGTTAGCATTCCAAAACTTATTCTACTGTGTCACTAGGCTCCTTTTATTGTTGTTGTTAAGTGCCATTGAGTCAGTTTCAAGTCATAGTGACCCTATATAGAGTTTCCCAGAAGCCCCTGGTGAGTTTGATCCACTGACCTTGTATTTCAAATGATCTTGCGTTCAATGTTTTATGCCACAGCGCCAAACCAGGACTCCTTTTATAGACCTACTATAAATCCTGGTGTAGTGCTGTAGGGTAAGTATTAGACTTCTAACCACAAGGTTAGCAGTTCAAACACACCAGTCACTCCTCAGAAACTCTGTACAGGGGCACTGTGAGTTGGAACCAAGCAACTCAACAGCATTTAACAATAACAACAATAAATCTATAGTTATTGAGTTAATATAAATTTGCATAAGGACAGACATATAACTAAATGGAATAGAAACAGAAAGAGTCTAGAACTAGACCCATATCAAATTGATTTACAACAAAGTTTCTGTAAAAATCAAATGAAGAAAGGCTAATCTTTTAAACAAATAGAGATGAACATATTGGATATTCGTATGGAACAAAAGGAAATCTTGACCTCAGACACACTCCATATACAAAAAATTAACCCCAAATGGATAATACCTTAATATAAAAGCTAAAACTTTAAAAATTTGTAGAAACAAACATAAGAGGGAATATGTGTGGTCTTGGTTTAGGAAAATCTTTTTAGATAAAACAACAAAAAATTGAACTTCATCAAAATTAAAAACTTCTGCTATTTTAAAAACCCAGTTAGGAAAATAAAAATATAAGGGGGTTTCAAAAGGGTTAAGGAAAAATTCTGTTAATCTTTTAATTCTGTTTTTCCATGAACTTTTGAAAGCCCCCTCTTACAAGCCTCAGACTGGGAGAAAATATCTGCCAATAACATACTGGGTAAGTAGCCCGGATGGCGCAATGTGTTACATGAGTGACAATATGTAACCATACCACCGTTTGTCTATCAGTTTGTTGTACTGCGATGGCTGTGATACTGGAAGTTATGCCACCTGTATGTTAAGCACCAGCAGGATCACCAGGTTGAACAGGTTTTGGTGGAGCCTCCAGACTAAGGGAGACTAAGAAGAAGAAGAGTTGGACCACTTCTGAAAGGCTAGTCACTGAAAATCTTATGAAGAGCAGGGGAACATTGTCTCATACAGATGAGCCCCTCAAGTTGGAAGGCACTCAAAACATGACTGGGGAAGAGCTGCTTCTCAAAGCAGAATTGGCCTTAATGATCTAGATGGTCAAATCTTTTGGGACCTTTATTTGCTGATGGAGCACAACTCAAAATGAGAAGAACCAGCTGCCAACATCCATTAATATTGGCATGTGGAACGGTCAAAGTATGAATCTAGGAAAAGCGGAAGTCTTCAAAAACAAAATGAAACTCATAAAGATCAGTATCTTAAGCCTTAGTGAGATAAAAAAGACTGGTATTGGCCATTTTGAATCAGACAATCATATGATTTACTATGCCCAGAATAAGCATTTCAATATCTATTTTGAAGTACAATGCTGTCTGTGATAAGATAACATCTATATACCTACAAGGAAGACCAGTGAGTAACACTATTACTCAGATTTATACACCAATCACTAAAGTCAATAAAGAAAAAATGGAGTAATTCTACTGACTTCTTCAATCTGAAACTGATCAAACTTGCAATCAAGATGCAGTTATATTTGTAGTTATTGTTAAGTGCCTTTGAGTTGGTTCCAGCCCATAGCAATCCTGTATAGGCTTTCCAAGGAGCAACTGGTGAGCTTGAACTACTGACCTTGTGGTTTAAACTGACTTTGCAGTCCAATGCATTAACCCACAGTGCCACACCAGGACTCCCGCTGCTAATTACTGGGGATTGAAATGCAACTATTGGAAACGGAACAGAAATGATGATGGTGATAGAAATGATGCTAGAGATTGCATGATAGAATTTTGCAAGACCAACTACTTATTCATTTAAAATACCTTATTTTCAACAACTCAAATGACGACCATACACATAGATTCTCACCCAATGGAATACACAAGAATCCACATTGACTATATCTGTAGGAAGAACCCATGGAGAAGGGTAATATCACCAAAATAAGGCCAAAATAATACTTTTGTTGCTGTTACGTGCTGTCGAGTCAGTTTCAACTCATAGCAATCCTGTATAGGGATTCCAAGGATTGGCTGGTGAGTTTGAACTGCCAACCCTATGGTTCAAACCCACCTTGAGATGGAGTGCTTATCCTATGGCAGCATACCAGGACTAGGGGCCAATTATGGAACAAACCATCAATTGTTCATATGCAACTTGAGGCTGGAGCTGAAGAAAATTGAAATAAATATATGAGAGCAAAACTATGACCATGTGTGTATCCCACCTGAATTTAGAAAACGTCTCAAGAACAGATCTCATGCATTAGACACTCATGACCAAAGACTAGAGGAATTGTGGGATGACATCAAGAACATCATACAGGAAGAAAGTAAAAGGTGATTAAAAAGACAGGATAGAATGAAAAGACCAAAATGAATGTCAGAAAAGACTCTGAAACTTGCTTTTGAATGTGGAGAAACTAAAGCAACTAAAAGAAATGAAGGCATACAAGAACTGAACAGAAAAGTTCAAAAGACATCTTGAGAAGACAAAGTCATATGTTATATAGAAATGTGCAAAAACCTGGAGTGAGAAAACCAAAAGGGAAGAACACACTCAGCATTTGTCAAGCTGAAAGAAGTGAAGAAAAAAAGTCAAGCCTTGTGATGAAATAGTGAAAGATTCTATGGGCAATAGTGTAGTGGTTACAAGTTGGGCTACTAACATTAAGGTCAGCAGTTTGAAACTACCAGCCCTTCCATGAGAGAAAGATGAGGCTTTCTGCTCCCATAAAGATTTACAGCCTTGGAAACCCTCTGCAGGGTCACTATGAGTCGGAACCAATTCCAAACCACACCACCACCACCACCATTGGCGATATATTGGATAATGCTGGAAACATCAAAAGAAGATGAAAGGAATACAGAGTCACTGTACCGAAAAGACTTGGTCTCTGTTCAATCATATGATCAAGAACCAATGATATTGAATAAATCTAAGAAGCCCTGAAGGTGATGGCAAAAAAAAAACAAAAACCAGGGCTCCTGAAATGGATGGAATACAAATTAAAATCTTTTCAACAAACCGATGCAGCACTGATGGCACTTACTCATTTATGTCAAGAAATTTGGAAGGTACAGCTACCTGGTCAGCTGATTGGAAGAGATCCATATTTATACCCATTTCAAAGAAAGGTGACAGAATGCGGAAATCATTGAACAATATCCTTAATATCACATGCAAATAAATTTTTTCTGAAGATCATTAAAAAATGGTTGCAGCAGTACATAGACAGGGTACTGTGAGAAATTCACAGACTTAGAAGAGGACATGGAATGAGAGATACAATTACTGACATCAGATGGATCTTGGCTAAAATCAGGGAATACCAGAAAGATTTTTTTTTTTTTTTTAAGCTTTGTTGACTATGCAAAGGCATTTGACGGTGTGGAGCATAACAAAATATTGTGAAGAATGCAAATTCCATAACAATTAATTGTGCTTATGAGGAACTTATGAGAGACAGTTGTTTTAATAGAACGAGGGGATACTGAATGGTTTAAAGTCAGGAAAATTGTGTGTCAAGGTTGTGGTCTTTTACCTTCTTATGGGATCTGTTTTCTGATCAAATAGTCTGAGAATATGGATTATCTGAAGAAGAACATGGTATTAAGATTGGACGAAGTCTTTTTAACATATGATATGCAAAGGACACAATTTTACTTGCTGGAAGTGAAGTGAAGAGCAGTTGAAATACTGATGAAGTATACATTGCATCTCAATGTAAAGAAACCAAAAATCTTCACAACTGACTAATAAATGACATCATGATAAATGAAGAAAAAATTGAACTTGTCAAAGACTTCATTTTATTTGGATCCACAACCAGTGCTCATGGAAACAGCATTCAAGAGATCAAACAATGTATCACATTAGGCAAATATGCTGCAAAAAAACTCTTGAAAATGTCCAAGAGCTTGGTGAAAGCCATGACATTTTTAATTGCCTCATAAGCATGTGGACATTGAACAATGAATAAGACAGACTGGAGAAGAATCAGTGCGTTTGAATTATGGTGTTGGTGAAGAATATTGAAAGCACCGTGGACTGCCAGAAGTATAAACAAATCTGTCCTGGTAGTAGTACAGTCAGAATGCTCCTTGCAAGTGTGGGTAACGAGATTCATCTCTCATACTTTGGACATGTCAGAAGGGGCATCATGCTTGTAAAATTGAGGAGCAATGACAAAGAGGAAGATTCCCAGTGACAGAGACTGACACAGTAGTAGCAACAGTGGATTCAAACGTAAGAACAGTTGTGAGGCTATTGCAGGACCAGACTGTATTTTGTTCTGTTGTTCATATGGTCTCTGAGTCAGAACTGACTCGACAGCATCTAACAGCAACAACAGATCAGTGATTACCTGGACCAGGAGGTTGTTGGGGTATGGATATAAAAATATTTTGTATCTTGGCCTTAGAAGGTGTTACAAAACTACTTACAATTTTTTTTTTAAAGTTTTTATTGTGACTTGAATGATAGTTTACAAAGGAGAATATCAACTATACACTCATCCTGTTGTCGTATTTCATTTCATTGCAGTGATTACAATCCCCTCCATGCATCATCGTTTAATATTATTTGCTTCTATTCCCTCTGTTTTTGTTTTTGTTGTTGTTTGTTTGTTTTGGATATACACTAAAACACTCAGGATTATGCATTCATTCAAACACCCAAAGGGTGCCCCCAGACACATAGCCGGACACCAGCACACAGTCCCTCTCCCTTCATGAGTCTAGAGTCCCCAGCTGCTCCATCTCTCCACATCATCATTTCTGCCTCCATTTCTGGCATCGCTGCTTCTTTGAATAGGGTCCCACACTCTGGTCCCAGTCTTCTACCTTGATGGTCCCAGGGTCCTTGGCTCCTGGACTGCAAGATAACTACTCCCCTCTTTTTGCTACAAAGCCTCTACTGACTACATACGATTTTCAAAACTTTCCAAATTGTGTACTTAAGTGGATGATTTTTTTTTGTATGGAGTCTTGGTGTGGTGCTATGGGTTAATGTGCCAGACTGCAAAGCCATTTGAACTGCATGGTCTGTGGTTCAAGCTCACCAGCTGCTCCTCAGAAAACCTATACAGGGTCACTATGGGTCAGAATCGACTCGATGGCACTTAACAACCACAACATCTGACTTAAACAAAATTGTTGTGGTTCTTGCTATTGTGTTAATTCCAATGTCGCCATGTTATTTCATGGTTGATACAATATTGAGTGCTCTAGGGTCTGAATGTGGATTATTGTGAAGAACTGAGAGCAACATGCTTGGATTGCAACGGTACCGACACCCTCACAGAAGGCACCTAATTCTTCTGGCACCTATTGAGAGATGTGACTTTCTTTCTGCTAGAGCACCCATCAATAACCTGGAATCAAGATTTGATTTGGGGTCCTGGTGTAGCACTATAGGATAAGCATTTGGCCAGTTGGTTTGAGCTATGAGGTCTGTGGTTCAAACTCACCAGCCTCTCCTTGGAAAATCTGTACAGGGTTGCTATGAGTCAGAACTGACTCAGTGAAACTTAACAACATATTTGATTTTCACAGGTGAAAGTCCCAGCTTCCTGATGAAAGGAATAGTGGACCCAAAAATAAATAAGGAAATGAAAGGAAAAGTATCAGCATTCTGTGGAAAGAGAGAACAGTGGTGTGGGAGTCAGACAGGCCAGGGCTACACCTGGCGTTTAGCCACTTGCTGATTTTCTAACCTTGGGGCTTTCCCCCACTGATGGACTCATTGATTCCACCTGGGTTAGTTGAGCGCTCTCCTGTGCCTGACCCTCTGCTGGCCACTGGATCTGTAGTGAAAACTCCAATTGGTCTGTAATCTCAAGCATCTCACAGACTAATATGAAAAGCAGGCATAGGAATAGGTAATTATTATAATGCATTTTGGCAAATGCCATGCTATAAAGATGTGTTTGGGATAATAAGGGGTTAGGACTCTCTTGAGTGTCAATATCCTTACGTATAAAATATGAGCAATAACAGTAGCAATCCCCAAGATCATTGTAAGAAATGAATGGAATATCTAAACTTGTGTTTTCCAACTGTATATTGCATAAGTTGTATAATGAAGTAATAATCGCAGTGTGCTCTTGTCTCTACCAGGCCCCAGCTGGCTTTAAGCCCATCTTTACCAAATGGAGTATGGCTTTGTGTCTGAATAAACTAATCATAGTAATAGCTACCAGGTGCTATGCAGACATTATACAATATACAATTGAATCCTCATAAACAGCATGGAGTATCTGTATCATTAATCCCATTTTGCCCATGAGAAAACCAAGGCTTGTCAAGTCACCTGGCCAGTCAGCACTAACTTTTGTGGAAGGCAGTTAGAACAGCAAGTTCCAGGTTCTTTTTCCTTCTTTGTCAGACTTAAGCTGAGTTGGCTCTAATTGTGTTGTTATCAAGGTTCACAAACCCAAAGACCTACAACCAGGCAAAATGTTGAAGAAGGGAGAGGGTTGACAGGACAGTGGGCAGCTGAGCAGCAGAGAACAAAGTATCAGCTGTTAGTGGAGTCAGTGCCTACCTGTGATGACCCCGTGTATGTTAGAAGAGAACAGTGCTCCACAGGGTTTTTTTTTATTGGTGTATTTTTCAGGAGTCGATCACCAGGCATTTCTGCTGAGGTGACTCTGGGTAGACTTGAACGCCAACCTTTAGGTTAGCAGTGGAGTGTATTCACAATTTGCACCACCTAGGAGTCCTGGTGTGATGCTGTGGGTTAATACGCCAGACTGCAAAGCCGTTTGAACTGCAGGGTTAGTGGTTCAAGCTCACCAACTGCTCCTCAGAAACTTATACAGGGTCGCTATGGGTCAGAACCAACCTGATGACACTGAACAACAGGGGCTCCAGCAGGGAACATGCCCTGTCTAAAGAGATCAGCCATTTGTTGTCAAACAGGAGTGTTAGCTCAGCAGGGCCACTTTCTCTGACTTTCCAAGAGAAGAATAAATCTTGATTTAAAGATAAGCTTAAAAGTGCAATAACTGGAATTTTAGACGCCAACAGTGTTCTGTATAAACAAAACAAAAAATTTGGCCTAATCAGATACATCTGTGGGTTAGATTTGGCCCACGAGTTTGTAACATTTGACCAGTATAACTTTCTTTTTAATTTAAGAGTGAGAACCAAATGTGGAAATTTGTCATAGCCTGTTTTCTAAGATTTGGTGTATCATGTTAGGTTTTGGATGGCATACTGCTTTCCACCATCTTAGGGAGTGATGTGGGTCTTGAGAGACAATTTTAACAGATAGGGCTGGGCATCCTTTGTCCATCTGGGGCAGTGGTTATCTGGACTGTGCTCAGCTGTCGTATGTTTGGGGACTGCGTTCCATATGAGCTGTCTGCAGAATACAATCCTACAAAACTCACCGGGAACTGGGAACAGGGAGTAGCAGCCTGTCTTCAAGAACCTGTCAGCCTTATTAAAATAGCTCTCCAGGGAAAGGCTGAAGTAGGGCCATTTGTGGCTGTTTGCTGCCACTTGGA
Organism: Chrysochloris asiatica; assembly: GCF_000296735.1. Taxonomy (NCBI): domain Eukaryota; kingdom Metazoa; phylum Chordata; class Mammalia; order Afrosoricida; family Chrysochloridae; genus Chrysochloris; species Chrysochloris asiatica. The sequence goes on along the minus strand of NW_006408546.1, from coordinate 19,263,017 downwards.
ACAACTTCATTAAACAGTACTCGCCTCAGGGTTAAACGTCAGAGAGTTGAAGAAACTGAAGCTAAAAGTTTGTATTCAGTAAATGGAGGTTTTACCTGGCTTTAGGTCAATTGGTAATGCTTAGCAAATGGATAAAAATTCTCATTTTGCATATTATAAGTCAAAGAAACCCTCATTTATTAGTTCAGACTTCACATGGAAAATGTGTCTGGCTAGGGAGGCACAATGGTGTGGAAGAGCAAGACATAGAGCTAGATTTGGGAGGCTAACAATACTCACAATCTGTTCTGTGTCCCTGGCCACAGAGCATAGGAGGTTCTTCAAGGTTAGGGGCAAGGACTTGTGTTGCAGGCTGGGAATTTGGGTTCTAAATCCTGGCTAGTTCCTTTGGTGTTGAGGACCTGGGACTGGGGGCCTCAGTGTCTTCATCTAATAAATGGGAGAATTTCCTGCATGAACTAGTCTTGCTGCAATTCTGGCTGCATACTCTTTTTTTTATAAAGAGAATTATATAGTAATTCAATCTTTCCTCATTGTAGTTGATCCAAATCGGTTTTTGTTGTTGGTGTTGTTTAATTTACTGCTTTAGCAGTGGTTCTTGTGAGTTCACAATTCATTTTGGAAGTACCATGCAATTTTTTAGAGTTGTCAAATTTGGGAAACCTTCAGTCAAGTTTCTTTCATACATGTTTCATCTACTGCTATGAGTTTAAAATATGTGTGCATCTTACTTGTGATCTTTTATCTAAAATTGGACCGTTTTGGTCTTTTATTATTTGTATACTCTTTGAGGCATTTCTTTCTGTCTTGCTTTTTAAAATCTTACAAGGAAGTTTTATCATACCAAGTTGTTATGTCTTTAGAGAAATTGACTAATGCATTCTTAAAATGTTTAGCAATAAGCAAAATAGGAAAAAAAAAGATGGGAAAAATATTCTTTAAAGTTTGAAGGACTGTGCATGTGATAGGTATCTATTCACTAAAGATGAACATTGAGTCAAATTGTCTTTCTCGACCATCGGCTGCTTGTGCCCCGTTTTCCAGCCTGCATCCTTCAGAAGCTTCATTAGGAGACCAGAGAAGATCATTTCTTTTACCAAATCCCTGCCAATTGTTCTGAGATCAGAAAATAGGGTTTCTTTTGCTAAATCCCTGTTCCATCTGCTCTGGCAGCCCCAAATGTGGTTTTAAGGGAGAGAGCAAGAGGTTGCAATGGGAAACTGTCTCCCAGATGCTTCTCCTTACTAACTGGCATATGTCTATGTCATGGAAATGATAAATATTGTACTGAGTGAAATAGCTTCCTGTCGTTAATTGTTATAGAACTGCTTTTAGAGATTTCTTGGCTTTAATCTTAATGAAAACAGATCACCAAACCTTTTCTTCATATCACTATATGGATTCGAACAGCCAATCTTTAGGTTAGTCATTGAACGGAGATTGCTTGTGCCACCTAGGAACCTTCAGGAACAGGGAATTACAGATGGACTCAAGATTTGAGAGGGTGTCAGCAATGACAACGAGCTGAAGTCAAGTGCAGTGAGAAAGTAGTTAATGAAGATGGTTAGTCTTCCAGCTCCACTCTAGGGCAGTCTAATTATCACTTCGTTTTGTGAGGTTTTTTGTGTGTGATGGCTTCTAAGATTTTTCTCTATCATTTTCACTATGACATTTCTAATTTTGGATTAATTTGTATTTATCATGCTTTGTGCTTAGGATGACCTTTTAATTTGTGGACTTAACGTCTCTCTTAAATCCTGGAAAATGTTCTCTTCAAATACTGATGCTTCAATATCTTCCTATTATTTTAGCTGCTTTCTCTGATAATTTTTATATTTTTATGACTAACCTCTGGGCTATATCCTCTGGGTAAATTTATAGACATTGTCCATTCTAAAGTACACTTCACCTATTGAATTTATTTCCATAACTATAGATTTAATTTCTAAGATTTCTAATTAAGATTTCACTATTGTCTTGTTATTTTAGTTTCTCTCCGATGTTTTCTTAGAATTTATGTCCCTTTTATTGATGATATTTTTCTCACTGAGGAATTTTGACACATTTATTTAAAGCCTTTATTAAGTTGTCTATTTTTGTTTCTCATTTGAAGATAATTTTTTCTTGATTATTTGTTCATCTTGTTTTCTGCCTTTTATTACATTTGATATCCTCATGTTTTGTAGCTTGGGTTTGTGGGCTTATCTATGAGTAAGGTCTTCTTCTATCTACACACACACACACACACACACGAACACACACACACATTATTTCAATTAGGATGTGTTTGGTTTAATGAATGAAAGAATCCCATAATTGTAGTTACTGGGTGCTACTAAGTTGATGTCAACTCATAATGGCTCCATGTGACAGAGTGGAACAGCACCATGTTATTTTTAGATTGTAATCTTCCTTAGGGCAGATTATCAGGTCTTTCTTCCACAGACCTACTGAGTGGGTTCGAGCTGGCAGCCTTTCAGTTAATAACCAAACACTTACCCATTACATCACCAGATAAAACCATAATGGCATTCATTATACGCTTTAGAAGTGTAAGGGTTGAGTGCCTGAATGATGTCAGAATATCAGTCCAGTATCTCCCCTTTTCCTTGATAGCTACAAGATAACTGCCTGAGCTTTAGGCATTCTGGCCTCGCACAGTAGCACCTTAGGGGAGGAGGAAGATGCAGATAGAGAAAGGCAGCTTTCCCCCACAAATGTCTTCTTTATTTAGAAGAAAACATTTCCTAAAAGTCCTGAACTGTAGCCTGATTTGAGGTCCTCATCTGATGTTTAGCACACAAACGATCTCCCTGCTCTGCAGGAATAAAATCCTTAGTCGTTGCAGTTTGGAGTCCTGGTGTGGTGCCACAGGATAAAGTGCTGGATCGCAAAGTCAGTTTGAAATGAAAGATTGGTAGTTCACACCGTCAGGAACCCTATGTTGTTGTTGTTGTCAGATGCTATCGAGTCGGAACCGACTCATAGCAACCCCATACACAGCAGAA
>NW_006408546.1:19243426-19258684 GCF_000296735.1 Chrysochloris asiatica | reverse complement strand
AACAACAATCGTAGACTAACTGAGAGCTTAGCAAGACAGCTTCTTTAACCTCTCCTTATCACTTCGAATCTCTCTTCCATTCCACATCTGTAGCATGACCACTTTGATTTTAAGCTTGGCTATGATTGCATTTTCTTTTCATATTGTATCTATCATTGCTCTGTGTTCAAATCAGAGAAAACGAAGGGCTTTCCAGTTACGACCTATTTTGACCCAAGTTCCACTTTCTGTCTTCTTTTAGATTATGGATGTGAGTCACATTTTGGGTAAATTATAAAGATCATATGGTTAATGGAGATCAAGTTTTCTTGGCTTAAAGGATGTGGGTCAGCGTGGTAAGGCAAGGGCCGCCTTTTGTATAGGGCTACTTTTACAACCCTTCTGTATGTATTAGGCACAGGTGAGGCTCAAAATACCAAGACGCAAATCTACACTTTCAGCTTACCCCAAAGTGAACCCATTGCTGATGAGTTGATTCCAGCTCATGGTGAGCCTACAGTACAGAGTAGAACTGCACCACAGGGTTTCCAAGGCTGCAAAATCCTGTGGAAGCAGACTACCACATCTGTCTCTTGGTATGTAGCTAGTGTGTTTGAACTGGCAACTTTCCAGTTAACGATTGAGCACTTAACCAGTTGCATCACCAGGGATTCTTACTTTCAACTTCGTAAGACACTTATTCAACTATAACCAGACATAGCTGTACACATTCAGCTACTACTGAGAAAGGCAAAGTTTTTAGTCCATCCATACTCTCCATAAAGACTTCAGAATCCATCAATTGTTTAACTATGAGTCCTGTTGACACTGTGGGTTATGTGTTGGAGTACTATGAGGGAGAAAGATAAAGCTGTCTGTTCCAATAATGATTTACAATCTCAGAGTTGCTATGAGCAATGGGTTTGATTTTTTTGAGGAGAGGGATGGTGTTGTTAAACCTTGAATTAATGACACCATAGAACTTTCCACCAAGAAGTCAGCAATTTAAACCCACCAGTCATTCCAAATTTGATTATGGTGTTGACAAAGGATCTTGACTTCCAGAAGAATGAATAAATCTGTCTTGGAAGAAGTATAGCCATCTTTCCTTAGAAGCAAAGATGGAGAGACTTTGTCTCATGTACTTTGGACATGTTATCAGGAGGGACGAGTGCTTGGAGGACATCATGCCTAGTAAAGCAGAGGGTCACTGAAAAAGAGAAAGACACTCAATGCGATAAACTGACCAGTGGCTGCAACACTAGACTCAATAGCAACAATTGTAAGGATGGTGCAAGACAGGGTCACTATGAGTTGGAGCCGATGGCACCTAACAACAACAATTGTTCTTTTGGAGAGTATCAGTATTTAGTCTTAGTTAAATTTCATGTGTGTGATTTACTCCTTGGGAACGATGTGTTGTTGCTACCTGCTGTTGATTATGCTGCTGACCAATGGTAACTCCATGCACAACAGAACAAAATACTGCTTGGTCCTGCGCAATCTGCATGACTGGCAATGGGTTTGACTTTTGTTATCCCTAGGTTTTTCATTGACTAACTTTTATAAGTAGATAACCAGACCTTTCTTCCTAGTCTGTTTTAATCTGGAAGTTCCATTGGAACCAGTTCATCATTAGAGCAACATTCAAGCCTCCATTCAGAGACTGGGAGTGGCAACTCCTGCAGCCCATTGGCCTGGAATCAAACTCAGGTCTCCCACATGGAAGACAAGAATTCTACAATAATTCTGTATTGTAGAATTCTACAATAAATCTACATAATAATTCTACAATAAATCTTTTTGGTTTACTCTGTAGGATCTTTATTTCTACATCATGACATGGGGATCAGTGATTCAATTCCACCAACCACTTCTCACAAACCCTATAAAGGGTTTCCATGAGTGGGAACTGACTCAACATGTTAACAACAACATGGTGGTGTAGGCCCAGATGGTGGGTGGGAGAATAGAGGTTTGTTTCTATTTCTTTGTCTTAGGAGGATGTATTTTAAGGATAAATCACAGCAGCAAACAAATAACACATTTAGGTTTAATTGTACCTACCTGCCCATCATTAGCTTTGCTAGACTGGCTGGATTTGTCTAGGAGTGAAGACTGCTTTCAAAACCTATTTTTCCCCTTTGTTTTTCTAAAGGGCTGGGAGCAATTCATTCATTCTATACGGTATGTCTACTAGCATCTTTTCCCCAAGGATATTGAAGTTGAGCTTTTCAAAGGCCTTGTTTTCAGAATCTTTTTTTTTTTCTTTTTCTTCTATGTCTTACAAAAAGAAAGAAAGAAAAAAAAAAGCCACAGTTTACTGAAGAAGTTTTCTAAGGGTTATTAGGGGGCAGCCTCTAATAGTGCTATCTGAAAGTCTGCATTATCAGCTTTCTTCCAGTGCCCTGCCTGTCTGCTGCTCTACAAGCAAAATGGGCTTTGGCCTGTAACTTGTGGTGGAAGGTGTTCTCCTCACCACCACTTCATAAACCAGGGTCCAACTTCACAGATGTTCAGCTCTGGCCCCCACTCTAACCCTGTCTCCATTTCTATCCACGTGTATCTCCATGTCCACATTGGCTGCTGGGGTTGGTGAACGACTGTTTCAACCCCAAAACTCCTCTGTGAGCTCCAGCAGTATGCAGCATGTCTGTCTCCTCACATTTCCATGGAGACAGTCAGTGGCCTTTGAAACAGGTTTAGCTTCCTTCAGGTGAACTGAGCTCAGTTCTCCACTCAAGCTGGCTCAGCTCTGTCATGCAGCACCACAACCTCCATATTTCCATGGCCCCCTTCCTAGCAGCTGTTATTGAATGCAGCTCCTCACTCACCTCCAAGGGGAAGGGATGGTTGTACTAGTTGCAAAGAAATAATCATGCTTAAGTAATGAGAAGAGCAAACCAACAGTTTAGTTTGCTTTAAGGCAGGGGTGGGGAACATTTTTTTTTTTTTTTGGCAGTCCACGGTGCTTTCAATATTCTCCTCCAACACCATAATGCAAAGAAATCAACTTTTCTATGGTCTTCCTTTTAAATTGTCCAACTTTTACATGTATTTTAGGTTATTGAAAATACTATGACTTGGGTCAGGCATACCTTAGTCCTAAAACTGGCATCTTTGCTCTTGAACACTTTAAAGAGGTCTTGTACAGCAGATTTGCCTAATGTAAAATGTCACTTGATTTCTTGACTGCTACTTCCTTGAGTGTTGATTATTGAACTAAGAAAAATGAAGTTTTAGACAGTTTCAATCTTTTCTCCACTTATAAGGATGTTGTTTATTGGTCCGGTAGTGGAGTCCTGGTGTAGCACTGTGGTCTAATGCATTGGACTGCAAAGTCATTTGAGCCATAAGTTTGGTGGTTCAAGCTCACCAGCTGCCCTTGGAAACCTGATACAGGGTCACTATGGGGCTGAAATGATTCAACTGCACTTAACAATAAGAAGTGAGGATTTTTGTTTTCTTTATATTGAGGTGCAACCAATACCAAAGGCTGTGGTTTTTTTTTTTTAATCTTCATCAGTCAGTATTTTAAGTCCTCTTTGCTTTCAGCAAGTAAGGTAGTATCAACTGCATATCACAGGTTTTAAATGAGTCTTCCTCTAATCCTGATGCCATGTTTTTCTTCATATAATCTAGCTTCTCAGATTATTTGCTCAGCATACAGATTAAATAGGTATGGTGAAAGAATACAGCTCTGGTGCCCACCTTTCCTAATTGTAAACCATTTGGTGTTCCCTGTTCTATGTACAAGTTCCTCATGAGCACAGTTAAGTGTTCAGAAATACTCATTCTCCACAATGTTTTTCCATAGCTTGTCATGATCCACACAATCGAAAGCCTTTTCATAGTCAATAAAGTATAAATAAACATCTTTCTGGCATTATCTGCTTTCACCTAAGATCTATCAGACGTCAGCAATGATATTCCTCATTCCATGTCTTTGTCTGAATCCAGCTAGAAAGTCTGAAAATTCTTTGTCAATGTATTGTTGCAGCCATTTAAAAATTATCTTTACAAAATTTTATTTGCATGTGATATTAATGATGTTGTGTTGAGTCACCTCTCTTTGGAATGGGCACAAATATGGATCTCTTCCAGTCAGTTAGCCAGGTAGTGTCTTCCAAATTTCTTGGCATAGATGAGGGAATGCTTCCTGTTCTGTATCAGTTAGTTGAAAGATTTCAGTTTGTATCCTATTACTTCCCAGTGCCTTTTTCTTTGCCACTGCCCTCATACATAATGTGGATAAGATGCTTTGAATTTTGTCACGGCAGAATTGTTGTTGTTATTAAGTGCCATCGAGTCAATTTTGACCCATAGTGATCCTGTATAAGGTTTTTGAGGAGCAGTTGGTAAGTTTGAACATCTAACCTAGCAGTTGAGTGCTTATCCTAGAGTGCCACCCTACTCCTATATCTGTGGTTATAATCCCATTTGGGAAAGGGTTTTGTATGTTTTGTTAATGAGATCTCTTTAGTGTAGAGTGTGTCTTTTTAAAACATTTTATTATGAATTGAGTGAATGTTTAGAGAATAGAACATCAGTTTTACGATCAACAAACTACATACTTCGTTTCATTTCAATGATAGAAATCTCGTCAGTGTGATATCACGTATCCCATTTCCTCCCTGTGCTTCCTGTTGCCATGCCTCATTCTTTCTCAACCTTTCTGATTTTTGTCCTTAGGTAAATGCTGCCCTTTTGATCTCAAGTGGTTGGCCATTATACGGTATTTGTATGTCACTGGTGTTGTCCCCACTATGTGTTTATCTGTCTCTTGGCTGAAAATTGAGCCACATTGGTAAATTCAGTTTAGGGTATCTTGAGTTAATTTCTTTGGCGATATAGAAGATTAAAAAAGCAAGGAAGTGTAGATGGTGGAAGACAGTTATCATGCCACCTAAAGATAGTTTTGGAGCTAAGGAATAGAAGCTGAAGAGATGAGGGAGAGCCAGAGCCCTGAATTCAGACTCCTAGCATCCTAAACTGTGAGAAACTAAATTGATGAGAGCTACCTACTTGTGGTATTTCTGTTATAGCAGCACCAGGTAACTAAGACAGTGGGTAACAGAGGGAAGTCTGGGCAAGCCAAGAAATGTTCCTTGCAGGAGTCAAAAATGGAACTATTTTGACTCCAGAAATAATTTTCTGCAAACAGCTTCCCATATTACATTTGAAATAGAATGGGCTTCAGAGAAGAATCAGCTGTACAGAACCAATAGAGAGTCTTCATTTCCATGTGTCAAGCACTTTACTTGCCTTTCCTTAGTAAAATTTAGAGTCACTCCCATTATGTTAGTCCCACTCCAGGTATGGCACTGTAGGATCAGCACTACACTGCGAATCACCAGGTCAGCAGTTCAAACCCCCCAGCTGCTCCTCAGTAACCCCATACAAGGTTGCTATGAGGTGGAACCGACTTAACAGCACTTAACAACCACAACAAGATATGTGTATTTGGGGTCCTGGTGTGGAGCTGTAGGGTAAGCACTGGACTATTAACCACAAGTTTAGCAGTTCAAACCTACCAGCCACTCCTCAGAAATCCTGTACAGGGTCACTGTGAGTCAGAATCCACTTAACAGCACTTAGCAACTCCAACAAATTATTCATATTATCTGCACTTCCTGATTAAGCAAACAGGTTGAAAGAGGTTAAGAAACCAGACACTTAAATCTCAGGGCACACAGCAGGGTCCACATCTGAACACCAGCTAGTCTATAAAAACGCAAGGTTGTGTTTGTCCCAGCATTCAACATTGCCTTTTCTGTTATACAGCAAGGGACCACCAGGCTCAGTTAGAGATCCCGAGCCCTCTTTCCCTCTTCCTTTTCCTCCTCAGGTCCAACCACAGCTGCTTCACTGATATATTGCCCAAGATTCATCGTTGCGGGTGCACAGGCCTGAGCTCAGCTCCCTGAGGACCAAGTATGAGGAGCTCGGTGACTCAGGGTCTCCGCTCTAAATTCTTATTAAGCACTCTAGATTTAATAGCTGCTATTAATACAAATTATGCTTCATTAAGCATGAAGCTAAGGCGAGCTGGGCTCGGGGCTTCAATTCAGTACAGGGCTGAAGGACAAACAGAACGGCTATTTTTAATCCCAGCAATGTCAGTGGGGAGAACACAGCTTGATGCTACATGTGCCTGTCGTTCCCTCTACAAATGGAATTTTTCACATTTCAGATGAACAGCCCTTGCTTCAAGATGTATGGCAGAGATGTAGCTTCCCAACATTTGAGGGATGATAATACTGGAACACTTTTCCCTTCAGAAAACTTTTTTTCTAAAAATCCTGAGAAGGTGAAGAAAGGAAGAAGCTATCAGCAGGTTTTCCGAGCAGGAGCTTTGGTTAGAAATCTTTCTGCAGACTCCTGCTTCATGCCTTGGTGGAGGCTCTAGTTTTCAGGTGCTGCCATCACTGCTACTTTTCAGGTGTTACAAACAGTGCCATGTCCACTGGCAGCAGAAATGATACTTACGGTATTTTCTAAATTGGCCAACTTTGTTTGTAAAGAGCCAGCTGGTGAATATTGTAGGTTTTATGAGCTCTATGATCTCTATTGTGACTATCAAGTCTGCCATGAGAGTGCCAAAGCAGTCATTAAAAAAACCAAATCAAAACAAAAAAACTGCCATTGAGACAGTTCTACCTCGTAAGGACCCAATGTGCATTAGAGTAAAACTATGCTCCATAGGGCTTCCAATGGCTGACTTTTCAGAAGTAGGTACCTCTGCGTAGACTAGATCCTTCAATCTTTTTGTTAGATGCTGATTCCACTAGCCACTGGCACCACCCGTAGACCACAGAAATCAAATTGACTACATTTGTGGAAAGAGATGGTACAAAAAGCTTCATATCATCAGCCAAAACAAGGCCAGGGGGAGACTGTGGACCAGACCATTAGTTGCCCATATACAGGTTCAGGCTGAAGCTGAGAAAAATTAAAACAAGTCCATGAGAACCAAAATATGACCTTGGACATGTCACACCTGAATTTAGTGATCATCTGAAGAATAGATTTGATGCATTAGACATTAAAGACCAAAGACCAGAAGAATTGTGGGATGGCATAAGAATATCATACAAGAAGAAAGCAAAAGGTTATTAAGAAGACAAGCAAGAAGGAAAAGACCAAAATGGATGTCAGAAGAGACTTTGATATTTGTTCTTCAGTATAGAGATGCTCAAGCAAATGAAAGAAATAAGGAGGTAAAAGAACTGAATAGAAAATTTCAAAGGTCAGCTGGAGAAGACAAAGCCAAATATTATAACAAAATGTGCAGAGACCTGGAATTAGAAAACCAAAAGGGAAGAATATGCTCAATATTTCTCAAGCTGAGGGAACTGAAGAAAAATTCAAGCCTTGACTTGAAATATTGAAAGATTCTATTGGTAAAATATTGACTGATGCAGAAAGCATCAAATGAAGATGAAAGACATACAAAGTTACTGTACCAAAAAGAAATGGTCAATGTTCAACCATTTCAAAATGTAGCATATGATCAGTAGCCAATGATACTGAAGGAGGAAGTCCAAGGTGCATTGAAGGCATTGGCAAAGAACAAAGCACCAGGAATTGATGGAACACAAATTGAAATCTTCCAACAGACTGATGCAGCACTGGAGGCATTCACTCGTGTATGACAAGAAATTTGGAAGACAAATACTTGGTCAACTGGAAGAAATCCATATTGATGTTCATATCAAAGACTGGTGACCCAATGGAATGTGGAAATCATCTGACAATATCATTAATAACACATGTAAGTAAAATTTTTCTAAAGATAATACAAAAATGGCTGCAACCATACATTGACAGAGAACTTCCAGAGGTTCAAGCCACATTCCGAAGAGGACACAGAATGGGGCATTTCATTTCTGGCATCAGATGGAGCTTAATTTAAAGCAGAGATTACCAGAAAGATGTTTCTCTGTGCTTTATTGATTATTCAAAGGCTTTTGATTGTGTGGATCATAACAAGCTGTGGACAATATTGCAGAGAATGAGTATTCCGGAATACTTAATTGTGCTCATGAAGAACCTGTACATAAACTAAGTGGCAATTGTTTGAATAGGACAAAGGAACAACAAATAGTTAAAAGTTAAGAAAGGTATGTGCCAGGGTTGTATTCTTTCACCATACTTATTATCTGTATGCTGAGCAAATAATCTGAGAAACTGGGTTATATGAAGAAAAATGTAGCATCAGAATTGGAGGAAGGCTCATTAACAATCTGTAATATACAGGATGATACAAAGTTGCTTGCTAAAAGTGAAGATGACTTATAATACTTACTGATAAATATCAAAGACCTTTACACTTCAATGTAAAGAAAAAATCCTCACCCCTGGTCCAATAAAGAACATCCATATGAATGGAGAAAAGATTGAAGTTGTCAAAATTCATTTTGCTTGGATCAGCCATCAACACTAGGGAAGCAACAGGCAAGAAATCAAATGATGTGTTGCATTAGGCAAATCTGCTGTACAAGAGCTCTTTGAAGTGTCCAAGAGTAAAGATGTCAGTTTGAGGACTAAGGTGCACCTGACCCAAGCCATATATTTTCATTAACCTGACATGCATGTGAAAGTTGGACAGTGAATAAGGAAGACCGTAGAAGAATTAATGCATTTCAGTTTTGGTATGGAGGAGAATATTAGAAGTATCATGGACTGCCAAAAGAGCAAACCAATCTGTGTTGGAAGAGGTACATCCAGAATGCTTCTTGAAAGTCAGGATGGCTAGACTTCATCTCTCATACTTGGAACTTATTATCAGGAGGGACCAGTTCCTAGATACACATGTCTTGTTTGGTAAAAGTGGAGGGTCGGAGAAAAAGAGGAAGACCACCAACGAGATGGATTGGCACAGTAGCAGTAGCAGTGGGCTCAAACATAGCAACAATTGTGACGTTGGCACAGGACAGATAGTGTTTCATTCTGCAACTCATAGGGTTGGTATGTGTCGGTACCCACTTGATGACAACTAACAACAACAACAAACTTAGACTATATGTCAAGAAGTGTGTATGACAGTGTTTCAATAAAATTTTATTAACAGCAACAAGTGGTGGGCTGAATTTGGCCCATAAGTCATAGTTTGTCAGTCCTAGAGTTTCTCAATTGCTTATGATTCAAATTTCCTGCCATAACATAAATGTTTTTGCCATGGAATTAACTTTAGTCTTTTATGATCATACATATAACTATGTTATTGTTTACAAAATTGTGGCATTTCACTGGAAAAAAAAACCAAAACACATACGCGATACCAATTCAGGATTGCAGTTTTATATGTTTGGATTAGCTAAATTTGCTTATCATTTGCACTGTGTTCAACCCATTCTGTAAAACCCATTCATAGGGTACAATTTGAAGTAAGTGCTTTTGCTGAGAAGTCAGGTTTCATGCTGTTACATTGATTTGGTTCTGACCAATAGGCATTTAGTGCACAAAGGAATGCATCATTGCCTGGCTTTGGGACATCCTCACCATTGTTGTTGTGCTGGAGCCCAATACTTACGCCACTGTGCCAGTCCATCTCACGGGGGTCTTCCTCTTTTTTGCTGACCCTCACTTTATCAAATATGAAGTTTTTCACCAGGGACTGATCCTTCCTGGTAATATGTCTGAAATATGAAAGAGAAAGTTTTACTATTGTGGCTTCTAAGGAGCATCTAGGCTGTACTTCTCCCAACACAGATTTGTTTGTTCTTCTGGAAGTACATGGTACTTGTTTTTGTATTTTTTTTTATGTTGTATTGTAAATTATGTGATAGTTTACATGGGAGAACGTTAGTTTTACATGCATCCTATTGTATATAGTTTCATTGCCATGGTTACAATCCCCTTCATGCATCATCAACCAACCAAAGGGTATACCCTGCAAGCCTGCTTCCCGGTCATGGTCATCAGCACACAGCCCCTCTCCCTCTCTGGGTCAAAAGTTCCCAACTGCTCCATCTCTCCACGTCATCATCTCTGCCTCCATCTCTGGCATCACTGCTTCTCTGGGTAGAGTTCTGCTCTCCGCTCTTCTCACTTGATGGTCCCAGGGACCTCTGCTCCTAGACTGCAAAGTTAATCACTCCCCTCCTTGCTACAAAACATCTACCTTTACATTTCCAACCCTTACAATCGGTCCTGATAATAATTATTCACTATTGTATCCCAAAAGACCTATCTGCATTTCTTTTCATCAGCCCTGCCTAGACAGATTGGATATTACTCAGTGGAGAGTCTACCTTCTTCCACGCCCTCTGGATCTAGTTTCCCTCTTGAAAGCTTGTAAGCCCGTCACTTCTTGCCTTTGTAGCCACCCTCATGCCCCCACTTTGGGTAGTCAGTGTTCAAGTTGCCCATCCCTGTCTACTCTGTGTATGGAGGGGGTGGGAGTGATCCTTGCTGCAAGGATTTGTTCCCTCTTTTGAGCTACTGCATCCATAGGTGTAGGTCAAGTTCTCAAATTGTATCAGATGACTCTTTTTTTCCTCTTCTTTCTTCTTCTAGTTAAACTCTGATCATCCAGACATTGAAGCCAGGTCAAGTGGGTATTATCTGCAAGTGTGGGTGTTCTTGTGCATATGCCCTCTCTTCTTATCGGCGAAGTGTAGGGTACTTTTAATATTCTTCTCCAAACAATAACTCAAATGCATCAATTTTCCTTTGGTCTTCCTTATTGTCCAACTTTCACAAGCACATGAGTCTATTAAAAATGCCAAGACTTGGGTCAGGTGTACCTTAGTCCTCAAACTGATATCTTTGTACTTGAACACTTTAAAGAGAGAGGTCTTGTGCTGCAGATTTGCCTAATGCAATGTGTCATTTGATTTCCTAACTGTTGTTTCCTTGAGTGTTGTTAGTGGATCCAAGCAAAGTGAAATTTTTGATAACTCCAATCTTTTATCCATTTATTATGATGTTATTTTTTGGTCTAGTTGCGAGGAGTTTTGTTTTCTTTACATAGAGGTGGATTCCATACTGAAGGCTGTGTTCTTTGATCTTTAGCAGTAAACATTTCATGTTCTCTTTGCTACCAGCAGGAAAGAGTGTGTCATCTGCATATTGCTGGTTGTTAATGAGTCTTCTTCCAATTTGAATACCACATTCTTCTTCATATAATCCATTTCTCAGATTATTTGCTCAGCATACAGATGGAAAAAAATACAACACTGTACACACTTTTCTGGTTTTAAACACTGCAGTATACCCTTATTCAGTTTGAACAACTGCCTCTTGGTCTATGTACACTTTCCTCATGAGTACAGTTTAGTGTTCTGGAATACCCATTCTTTGCAATATTATCCATAGTTTGTTATGATGCACACAGTTGAAAGCCTTTTCATAGTCAATAAAACACTGGTAAACACCTCTTTGGAATTTACTGTTTTCAACCAAGATCCATCTGATGTCAACAATGATATCCCTCATTTCATATCCTGGTCTAAATCTGGCTTGACCCTCTGGCACTTCCCTATCAGTGTACTTGTTACAGGTGTCTTTTAATTACTTTCAGCAATTTTTTTGCATGTGATATTAATGATATTATTCAATGATTTCTACATTCTGTTGGGTCACCGCATTTTGGAATGGACACAAACATGGATGTCTTCCAAACTTTTTGGCATACATAAGTGAGTGCCTCCAGTGCTGCATCAGTTTGTTTAAAGATTTCAGTTTTCATTCCATCAGTTCCTGGAGTATTGTTCTTTGTCAATGCATTCAGTGAACCTTGGACTTCTTCATTCAGTCCTATGGATTCTTGATCAAATGGTACCCCTTGAAAAGTTTGAACATTGACCATTTCCTTTTGGTACAGTGACTGTGCATTCCTTCTATCTTCTTTTGATGCTTTCTGCATCATCAAATATTTTACCCATAGAATCTTTCAATATTTCAAGTTGATGCTTAAATTTTTCCTCAGTTCTTTCAGCTTGAGAAATGCTGAACATGTTCTTCCCTGTTCGTTTTCTAACTCCAGGTCCTTGCACATTGCATTATAATATTTATTTTGTCTTCTTGAGCTATTCTTTGGAATTTTCTGCTCAGTTCTTTTACGTCCTCATTTTTTCCATTTCCTATAGCATCGCTCTGGTAGCGTAGTGGTTACGAATCGGGCTGCGAACCTAAAGGTCAGCGGTTCGAAACTACCAGCTGCTCCGCGGGAGAAAGATGAGGCTTTCTACTCCCGTAAGGATTTACACCCTCGGAAACCCTGTACAGGGTCGCTATGGGTCGGAACCGACTCGACGGCACATAACAACAACAACATAGCATCTCTAGACTGGATGCCAAAGAGTCTCGTCTAACATCCATTTTGATCTTTTCTTTCTTTCTTGTCTTTTTAATGACATTCTGCTTTCTTTCTCAGTGTCATCCCAAAACTCATCTGTCTAATGCATCAAATCTGTTCTTGAGATGGTCTCTAATTTCAGGAGGGATGTGGTCATGGTCAAAGTTTATAAGCATTTGATTGTCTTTCTCACAGATGGGCCTGGCCTCATTTTTGGTTGATGATAATGGAGCTTTTCCACCATCTCTTCCCACAGATGTAGTTAGTTTTATTCCTGTGTATTCTGTCTGGTGAGTTCCATCTTTGATGTTGTTTTAAAAAGATATTTACAATGAATAAGTCACTAAGACTGGCCTATATCAGTCTTAACAAAATTTTAACATGTGATTTCCAGCATCATTTCTATCACCAAGGCCATATTTTCCAACTACTGATTCTTCCTCTTTGCTTCCAATCCTTTCCTTCCAATCATTAATAATTATCAATTCATCTTGATTACATATTTGATCGATTTTAAATGAAGAAGTTGGTAGAATTCTTCACTCTTCGTCACTGACTTCAGTAGTTGGAGCGTCACTTTGAATGATAGTGGTATTAACTGGTCTTCCTTGTAGATACAAGGATATTTTCCTATCACAGACAGCATTGTACTTCAAGATAGATCTTGCAATGTTCTTTTTGATGATGAATGTACTGCCATTCCTCTGCAATTTGTCATTCCTGGCATAGTGAGCCATACATGTCTCCATAAATCATATATACTCTCTAAATAAAGACAATTATAAAATCATTCTTGCACTTGACATACAACTGAACACAGCAACCCCATTTACATCTTATATTTTGTAAGTGAACAAAACAAAATATTTGATGCACATATATAAGGAGGAAACACTCATAACAATTACAGTTCTCATTTCTTCAGCTGCTCACATGACTGTATCTAGTATTTGGAATACCTTTTACTATCACCTATTCCAAGGAGCTCTGGTAGCATAGTGGTTATGAGTTGGGCTGCAACCCTAATTTCAGCAGTTCAAAACTACCAGTCATTCCACGGGAGAAAGATGAGGCTTTCTGCTCCTGTAAAGATTTACAGCCTTGGAAACCCTATGCAGGGTCTCTGTGAGTCAGAACTAACTCCATGGCATGGCATCACCCATTCTTTTTCTCTTTCACCATAGCAAGCATCTCAGCTCATCATGGTTCTTTGCCTGGTGGGGTAACCCAATCTTTATTCCTGAAGGGTCTGTACCATTGTAGTCATATGGGGAATGGATTGTTGTATTTATTTTACCATTGGCTTTAATTACAGGACATGGTACTATTAAAAGATGTCCTAAGGAATCTCCTGAATTCCAGACATATTCTTCTTCAGTAAGTCAGTTGTTTCAGGATGGTGGAGAGCATAATAAGTCCAGTGAATGCCATGAGCATAGGCCCATTTCTGTGCTTCATTTGCTGAGAACTGAGTCCCTTGATATGAGGCAACGATGTGTGAGATACTACAATATTGGATAGGCATTTTATACGTCTATGGATGGTAGTTTTGGCAGAACCACTGCATGCAGGGAAGACAAATTTATTTCCAGAGTAAGTGTCTCTTCCAGTAAGAACAAAATGCTTCTCTTTCCATGATGGACATGGACCAATATAATTAACCTCACACTGGGTTGCTGACTGATTTTCCCCAAGGAATGGTTTCATACCTTGGATTCAGGGTTGGTCTCTGTTGCTGACTGACTGGACACTCAGGAGTAGCTGTAGCCAAGTCAGCCTTTTTGAATGGAAGTTTATACTGCTGAGCCCATCTATAAACTCTATCTCTGTCTCTACAACTACTTTGTTCATGAACCCATTGGGCCATGACAAGAGTGGCTGGGGAAAGTGGGTGATTGGTTTCCAGAGAACATCGCAATCTATCCACTGGATAGTTAAAATCCTCCACTGCCAAGGTAACCCTTTGGTGAGCATTCACGTGAAATACAAATATTTTCACTTTTTTGGCCCATTCAGGAAGGATCTTTTCTCTACATCTCCTTGTCATCAATTTTCTGATTGTGTGCCTTCCAATCCCTGGCCATCCAGTCAAACCATTGGTCATTGGGAGGATTTCCCTTCACCACAGACCTTCAGGAAAGTTCCTGAAAGGGCCTGCAGTACTGCTACTTTCGTGTGGTGCCTTCATATCATGCAGAACATCTCTAAACCAAGCACAAGTTTTCTCTTCATCAGGCAACTCAAGAACTTCCTATGAGACCATGGGTGTAGATTGGGAGAGGTTGGGAGATGTAAGAAAAAGTAACAGAAATGGAGACCGCGGGCATTTGTGCCACTTCTTCATACAACTAACTTGTACCCTTGGGTCCTGCTCAAGCATAATCTCATATATACCACTTCCATTTAATGATAAAGTTCTGTGGTGCATGTCCAACTTTATGACTCTGTGGGTCAGACAACACCCAGTTCATAGTGGGTAGCTCTGATTCTGTGGAGACTTGGTGGCCCATAGTTAGGTGTTTAGTCTTTACTAAGGCCCAGTAACAAGCCAAAATCTGGTTCTCATAAAGGAGTGTAGTTGTTTACAAAGGATGACAGGGATATACTCCATTATTTTAAGGGTGTGCCCTGTGATTCCTCACTAGGGGCCTGCCAAAGGCTTCAAACTGTATCTCTTATCGATCACGGACACTTTAAGCACATTTGGATCAACTGGTTTATATTACCCAAGTGGCAGAACAGTGTCTATGCAGCTTGAACCTATTGTAGAGCCTTCTCTAGTTCTGGATACCACTCAAAATTAGCAGTTTTTTTGAGTCATATGATAAATAAACCAGAGTAGCCCAGACAAATGAGGACTATGTTGCCTCCAGAATCCAAAGAGGCCCACCAGGAGTTGTGCCTCCTTTTTAGTAGTGGGAGGGGCCACTGCTGAGACCACTGTGTCAATCCATCATCCTTCACTTTATTTATTT
>NW_006408546.1:19228139-19239449 GCF_000296735.1 Chrysochloris asiatica | reverse complement strand
CTCTCTTCAGCCCCTTCTGAGCTCTTTTCCTTGTTGATATGCTGTGGAGTTGATCGTGACCCACAGTGACCCAGTATAGGGTTCCCAAGGGGCAGCTGGTGAGCTCAAATCACATTCCTTGCTGTTCAAAAGGCTTTGCAATCTGGCACATTAACCCACAGATCCATAGCAGGACTGCTTTGTTATTATTGGTAAACAGCTAGTCAAGGGTGTCTCAGCTTGGGCTGGCCCGCGTCTTGATGTGCAGGCCTGAGGCTCAGAGGCTGGGCAGAGGGCTGGCCTAGGCCGAAGAAGTGGAGGGCGGGGGTAGTGGCTGCAGGCAGATGGAGCGGCTGTGTCTGATGACATCTACAATGCCTCTCTCTGTCTCCCTGTGCCGTGAGCACCCCAATTTGCCCTATATCCACGCCGACAGTGCCCTATGTGACAATGAGGCCGCCCATGGGATGGCCCACACTAGTTCCTGTGGTCCCGCTAGCTCTCCGGGAGCGTCCACCCTCTGAATGGGTCCACTCAAGCCCTGGGCTCCACGCTTTGCAATGGGTGGGGTGTGAACCGAGTGCAGGTGGGTGGAAGCTCTAAATGCTTGTAACTCCTCAGCAGTTTGATTTTTTAAAAAAGCAAGCTCATAATGTTAAAGCCTAATGTTTTATATTTGCCCAAAGGCTGTCTGTCTACCAGGCGGGGGCCTCCCCTGTGCAATACCACCCTGTATTCTCCGGAGCCTGCGTACCTGTGCTGCCCGGTCAGTGAAGCTCCAGAAGTCCTCTCATTGTTGTTTTGATTTGCATCTCTCTAATGGCTAGTGATCGTGAACATTTCTTCATATGTTTGTTGGCTGCCTGGATCTCTTCCTTAGTGAATTGTCTGTTCATGTCCTGTGCCCACTTTTTTATTGGGTTATTTGTCGTTTTCTTGTAGAGGTGTTGTAATTTCCTATATATTTTAGAAATGAGTCCCTTGTCTGATATGTCATTGCAAAAGAATTTTTCCCATTCTGTGGGTTCCCTTTTTACTCTTCTGGTGAAGCCTTTTGATGCACATACATTTTTAATTTTTGGTATGTCCCATTCATCTATTTTGTCTATTTTTGTTTGTGTGGTTTTCAAAATATTTTGTAGTCTGTGTATTCCCTGAATTACTGCCCTCACATTTGTCCCTATTTTTTCATCATCCTTCACTTTAATAAGAATATCCCAACATGTTCCACAGCAGTGAAACCCTAGACATTTCACTGAGGTTGACAGTCCCTAAATTTTTATGGGGTTAATTTCCAACACTTTAGCACACATTTATTAATAAGTCTAGAGTTATTGATAACTCTTTCTTACTAGATCTAATCAGTGTAGTAAACCAGTGTGGTGTCTTGTGGAAGGAAAAGGCAATCACAGTCCCTGCGGACTAAATTACGGCATAGTGCTAGAAACTAGCTGTGGCAAGACGATGAGGGCATATTGTTGGCCTTGCCAGCTGAAAGTCAACTGCTTCTGGTGATTCTTTGTAACTGGCATTGAGAAAAAGGGATTAGCTAGATCAGCAGCTGCATACAAGATACCAGGAGCTGTATGAATTCACTCAAGCAATAAACCACCACAACTGGAATAGCAGTTGGAATTGGAATAACCACCAGATTAAGTTTATGACCATCCAATGTCATTCTTCAAGATATATCTGTTTTTTTTTTTTTTTTTTGGTATAGGTCCAACGGGTGAGTTAAATAGGGATGTGGTGCATCCTTCAAGTTCTTGATGATGTCACCAATGTCTGCAATCTCTCCAAGGGTGATGCATTGTGTTTGACTTACCATTTTTCTAGATAGAGGCAATTTTAATGGCTTTCATTTGTTTGTTTTTTCCTACCATAATAACCCTTCTTCCACATGTCAGGGATCCAATGTTTGAGTTTTTCCTGTTGCTGAGTATGTTGATTCCAGTTACGCATTCTGGAACTGGTGAAATCAGTTTGGGTTTGGATACCCACTGGGATCACCATGAGATCAACTTAAGCTTAGACTCCATTAATAACTTGACTTTCATATACCCCCACTCTGATGGGTGGGCCACAATGGCATTTTTGATCTGCTGGTATTAGTGTCAGTTCAGAGTCAGTGTCCAGTAGTACCTGAAAAGTCTTGATTATTTATTTCCTTTTCCCCAGTGAACAGTGTGTCTTGGAAAAGGCCATAAATCCCTTGGAGAAGACTGGAAGAAAGTCTGAAAGTACATAGATTTTTGTTGGTTTTGTGAGGGGGACCCAGCCAACCCTTTACTCAAGGAGTTATGGGTCTATAAAGTGATGAAGTCTCAGGATTGATTGAGAGCTGAGCTCTCTATGCTGGTGAGTCAACCATGATCTTCTCCTCTGAACATTCAAGTTATGCTGCTGTTCTATTGACCTAGAATTCTTCTGCTTGTACTTTGTAGTTGTTGTTAAACGCTGCTGAGTCAGTTCTGACTCAGTGTGACACTGTATAGGGTTTCTGAGGAGCAGCTGGTGGGTTTGAACTGCTGACCTTGCAGTTCAAACTGATCTTGCAGTCCAGTGCATTATCCTGCAGCACCACACAGATCTAATAAAGACTTAGTATATTTCCCATCTATTCAGACTTAGGGAAATCCTGACTTAATAACCATTGCCAGACAACTACTTTGACTCCGTTGTCCGTTACTACAACTTTGCCTATCTTGTCTTTATGGATTAAGTGCTACCACTTGACCCCTACACTACAGGGGCCAATCAACCCAATTGCCATTGGGTGTCCTAATTAGGGCAGTTCCTACTGTCAAATCTGACTTACATAAAATAGTGGTAACAACAGTCTTCAAGGATGTTGGGGCTCCCTTCACAAATGTGTTCCTCACTGTGGATCCCTGATAGTGTAGTGGGCTACATGTTGGGTTGCTAACCACAAGGTCAGCAATTCCAATCCACTAACCACTCTATGGAAGAAAGATGAGGCTTTCTACTCCTATAAAGATTTACAGCCATGAAAACCCTATACAGGGTCGCTATGAGTCAGAACTGACTCAATGGCATGCAGTAGCTTCAGCAATGATAAAAAATGTGTCCTCTGGGCATTCCAACGAAATGAACTGACACAGTGGTGGCAGGACTAACAAAATTGTGAGGATGATGCAGGACCAGGCAGTGTCTCGCTCATTGTGCTTAGCGTCACTATGAGTCAGAACTGACTCAGTGGCACCAAACACCAGGACAGTGGTGCCAAGCTTCTCTCCAGAGAGCTGTCCCTATGTCACAATCAGTGTTGCACAAGGGCTCCTGAACCTCATGGATCCATCAGGCAATGACACTAGCTAGCCCTCTAAGTTCTGTCAGTCTTTTGCATCT
The DNA here is from genome assembly GCF_000296735.1 of Chrysochloris asiatica. Lineage (NCBI taxonomy): Eukaryota > Metazoa > Chordata > Mammalia > Afrosoricida > Chrysochloridae > Chrysochloris > Chrysochloris asiatica. The sequence continues at coordinate 19,236,101 of NW_006408546.1, read as the reverse complement.
ATGTTGTCTGGTTTGGTTTTAAATTTGTGTTTCTTGGATTACTAGTGAGCTTGAGAATATCTTATGTATGATTTTTAGCCTCTTGACTTTCTTCTGTGAAATGTCTGTTTGTATCCTTTGTCCATGTATCTGTTGTGTTATGGAAAATTACTTCCAACCTCTCTTTAGATGGCAAACAAACCTCCTGAATAGACTTTTACAGTGATATCTGAAGAATCTAAGCAACCGTCTCATCTCTGGAGTGTGGATTCCTGTTTAGAATATTTTAAATGTTAACCACTCCTTCTCTCTCTCTCTTACCCCCACTACACACATGCGCACACTCACAAATACATATTTCTTTATAATAAAGTAGTTTCTATGAAATTATCGCTTTACTTATATAATAATAAACTATTTTTAACTAATGATGCTTTGGAAAGGATGATTTAAAAAGAAAAAGCTATTACTACTTTCTTTTTGAGTACTATAAATTCATTTTGCATCTAAATCTACAAAAGTGTACAGGATGGTTTACCATTTCTGGTAAAAACTCCTGTCTTCCAGTCTTCAGTGAATCAAGTCTGTGCAGGAGTTGAGGAAGGTAGCAAGGTTGGCTTTCTTATTTTCATCTTCCTTCCTCTTCTATTCCCTTGCTCATTTTCTTCTTCCCATCTCTCTCTCTCTATGTGTAATACTAGCTAAGATAGGAATCCTGGGAGGCTTGAATTCTCTGCTTTTGAGGATATTTTAAGGTGGATGATTTGCCTAAAACAGAAGACCCCATTAGAGGGAAATGTTTCTCATTCCAGAAATTGTATAGTCTCTATAGAAGTCTTTACAAACTTAGGGTGTGCACATGAACTAGCCATTATCCTGTGTGGTCACATCCTTGTGCTCTACCCCCAGACTTCAGCTCCCACCAGTGTAAGAAACACCCTCGGGCTAGTTCTCTCTCATTTTTCCCCAGGGTGAAAAACTAGTTTTTAAGTCAGGGAAGGAATAGAGTCAAACCTATCTGTTTTGGATGAAGATATTCACTTTCAAATCCTTTTGAGGTCTTCCTTATACTGAAAGATCAGGATGCCTTTAAGCTGGGATGAAAGTGTAGGGTGAGAGTGCTCCCTAACTCCCAGACAATTCAAGGACTCCACCTCAGCCACTGTACAATTCTGGAACTCTTAATTTATTTTCTCAGCTAAAAGTGAGCATTCTTCAGGGTCCCTGGGAAGCTCACTCATTGACACTACGTTTAGTGTTAAATATAAAAACAGTAGTTGCTGTTGACTCCATTCTGATTCATCACAAACCCATGTGTGTCAGAGTAGAACTGTGCTCCTTAGGTTTTCAATGACTAAGTTTGGGGAAGTAGATCACCAGTTCTTCCTTCTGAGGCTCCTCTGAGAATACTTGAATTACCACCACCTTTTGGTTGGGAGCTGAGTATGTTAAGCATTTGGACCATCCATGGACTGCTCCCAGAGTATAAGCAGCATAGGCACTCTTTTTTTATTTGAACGAGTGGAGCAATTTGGTAGCACAATGGGTCAAGGACTGCTGGAGCCCAACACAGCCCTCTCCTATGTGACAGTCCTCGTAGATGTTTTCTAGTAGTGAGTGGCCTCTCTGTTGCACACAGTCTCTCTGTGTCATCTGTCTCCTAGCGGAAGAATGCAGCTTCAAGTTGTGTTTGAGTCAAAATCTGCTAAGGAGCATGCTTTACTGATAGTTAGTGTTGGTGAGAGGGAGTTTGTCCACCAAAGAGTCTTTTAAATCAGTTTCCTCCCATTAAGTGACACAGGTGACATTTTTTTTAATCGAATGAACACTTACTCTCTCATCTATTAACAGAACAACAACAAAAAAATGTCATACGGCGTTCCCATTTTTGGAAACCTGTGTTGTCAGAGAAGTACCGTGACTGTGCACATAAGTAGCTACATTTCTCAGAAAGCAGCCAGCTTCTTGTGATCACTGCTCCGGTCCCAGGAGGCTCCTCCTATGCTTACATGCCTCTCAAGGACACAGGAATGAGTTCTGGAGTGAGGCTAGGTGTGGGAAGACAAGGTAGTGTGCACTATGCCAGTGGGTTTCAATTTTCTCATGAAGTGATGGCGATCTCATGGTGGAGTTGAGCAAGGGAGTTGCCTAGTCTTGAATGATAAAACCTGAGCACATTTAGAAATATCTGCATGCCTACGTGACACACGCACTGACTCCCCTTCAGGTGAGACAGGATATGTAATCACATAAAGAGTTTAGGAGTGAAAGTCTCGGGAAGAAACAAAGAGAGGAAAGCAAGGTAGAAATTCTCTCAGATCTCCAACCTGTGTCTGTACTCATGCCCGGGTTCCTTTCTGCTGGAGTCTAGGCTGGAACTCAGTCCTGAGCTGGTTTACTAGTCTTCTGAAAGAGTATGTGAGTTTTCAAATAATCTCTTCATCACTGCCATCTCATATTCAGCTACCTAGAGGTGACTCTCTCATTTGCAATTTAGAACCCTGACCAGTATTCTCCCCTTTTCTATCTCTTCTCTCTACTTGGTTATCACAACTTTAGGGGAAATGTTGGTCCTCCTGATTATTAATTATAGATGCTCAAAATTTCAGATATCTCTCTTTTGTGGTCCTTCTCATAGGTGCACTTTTACATTTACTTATAGGATTATTTAAGGGTCCTGGTGGTACTGTGGGTCAGACATTGGGCAGCTAACTACAAGGCTGACAGTTCAAACACACCAGCTGCTCCATGGTAGAAATATAAGACTGTTTGCCTCCAAAACAGATTTCTAGTCTTATAAGCCTTGGGGTTCTTGTATGGCACTGTAGAATAAGCGCTAGATTGCTGATTGTAAGGTTGGTGGTTCAAACCCATCAATTGTTCCTCAGAAACCCTATACAGGGTCTCTATAAGTCAGAACTGGCTCATAGGCACTCAACAACAAACCCTATATAGGGTTGCTAGGAGTCAGAATCTACTTGAGGGCAGTGGGCTTGATTTGGGGGTATAGGATTACTTTATAGTTATTTCCTTCCTTCACTAAATTGTAAATTCAGTGAGGGCAGGAACTATGTTTATTCCTTGTCCAAGCACAGTATATTATTCACAGGACACAGTGAGTAAGTAGTAGTGGAGTATCTTTGGACAGTGAATAAATGAATGAAGTCTCTAAGCTGTTATGTCTCCAAGACCATGGTAGGTTCCAGGACAACCTTAAGATCATGGAGGCTGACAGAAACCTTGGAGATAGTCTTCTCGTGTTAAGACTTCAGTAGAGGAGACCTGTTTGCACTTGTTTATAGGTTCATGTTGGTGCTGTTAAGTGCCATTCAGTCTCTTCAGATTCATAGGGACCTTGTATAGGAACAACTGGTGGGTTTTTAGCACTGACCTTGTACTTAACCTAGGAGAATTCCAATGTTTATTTTACAGTGTCACACTAGGACTATTTTCCATATTTGTGCTCCTGGTGGTTTTCTAAGCTCTCTCTGGCTCACGGGGTTGTGTGGTGGGGTTTTTTTTGCCTGTTTTTTAAAACATTCATTTTATTTTATTTTATTTTATCTTATATTATATTCATTTTTTTAAACATGCATTTAATTTTATTTCTAAGTTTTTATCTGGTATGTGCTTGGGGACTGACTGTAGTTCCAAGTACTCAAAATGAAAATGGCCTTTATCACTGGGCTTCAGCACCTGGAACATCCTGTTTGTTCAAAGACAGACATTTACTCTTTGAGGCTGGTTAGTCCCCAGCAAGGTGGGCAGACATTTAGCTCAGCAACATAAGGCAGTATTCAGAACACCATATCTAAGGAGGATATAAGCTCCTGGGAGGAGAGATCTAATCTCCCTGGAGCTCAGCTCTTTCTTTTATAACACAGAGAAAAGAATACTTTCTACACATAAAGTTAAATTAGAAAATACCAATGCAGTGCCTGGTCCTAAGTAAATGCTTTGCAGATCTTTGTTTCTCTCTCTGTCCTTTCCCATTCTTTATTTTCTGGAGCAGTCAACATCAAAGAAATAAAGAGGATGCCACGTAGGGAGACTGGTGTCTATGCTAGAGCCCAGAGTTATGGAGTGGAGGAGTGAAGGACCAAATAAATGAGGATATGACCCATGGTGTCTATTATAAGGGGATGTCAGAATAGTATTGGTGATAGCTGTAATCATTGAGTGAGTGCCCAATGAGCCAGGCATTATAACAGACACCTTGTGGAAATTATCTCGTGTAATTATCACAATAGTCCTTAAAGAAATGTACCATTATCATATTATCAGTGAGAAAATGAAAGCTCAGTGAATCTGTCATATAACAATGGCACTATGACTGAGTAGTTTTGTTATGGAGATCATGGAAGTTGTTGTTGTTAAGGGCCATGGAGTCAGTTCAGACCCATAGCAACCTGTATAGGGTTTCCAAGGAGCGGTTGGTGGGTTTGTACCACTGACCTTTTGGTTCAAAGTGACTTTGTGGTCCAGTGCATTATCGTGCAGTGCCATACCAGGACTACTTATGGAAGTAGAGGGCCAGAAATACATATATGTGTGTGTAGTCAATGGTTCAAGTTCACCAGCTGCTCCTTGGAAACCCTATAAGGGGTGGCTATAAGTCAGAACTAACTTGATGGCACTTAATAACATATGTATGTTTACATGTGTTTGCATATTTATGCATGTGTGTGTTTGATGTTTTTTTTTTTAATGTATCAACTTGACTAGGCTATGGTGCTTTGGTAGAACACTCATCAAGTAACTGTTATAACTAAAACCAGTTGTCATCTTGTTGGTTCTGATTGATGGCAGCCACATGTATTACAGACTAGAACTGCTTTAAAGGGTTTTCTTGGTTGTGATCTTTACAGAAGCAGATAGCATGGTCTTTCTTCCACAGTGCTGGTGGGTGAGTCTGAACCGCAATCTTTACATTAGCAGTTGAGCATAAACCAGGATGCCAGCCAGGGACCCAATGGAATAAAGCAAGCAAGCAAGCAAACAGAAAACCACTGTCATCAAGTCCATTCCAGCTCATAGCAGCCTGATAGGGCAGAGCAGAACTGTTCCAAGCATTTCTGAGACTGTCCATCTTTACAGGACTAGACAGTCGCATCTTTGTCCCATAGAGCAACTGGTGGGTTTGAACCACCAGACTTGTAGTTTGCAGTGTAATGCTTAACCCACTAAGCTACCAGGGCTTCTTAATGAAATATACATACCCACTTTTATTTTTAACTTTTTAGTATGAATTAGGGGGAAGGTTATAGAGTAGAAAGGTTATAGAGTAGATCATCAGTTTTACTTTCAACAAAGCAAGCACTTCATTTCATTTCAATGATTGCAGTTCCCTCCATGTAACATCATTTATCCTAGCTCCTCACTGTTTCTTGTGTTTATTCCTCATTCTTTTCCAACCCTTCTGAATTTTGTCTTTGGGTAAAGGCTCCCCTTTTGATCTCAAATGGTTGACCATGATATGTATACCTAGAGTTGGTATCCCCCCTATAGAGCTATTTATTCCTTGGATGAAAATTGGGCCACAGAGGTGAGTTCAGTTCAAGACCTAAAGGATGGCCAAGAAATAACAGTGTCAGGGTTCTATCTGTCTCTCTCTGACCTGTAATCCTGGTCTTTTTCATGATCTTGAGTTTTCTTCCACATTTCCTTTCACTTTACCCAGAACTTTCTAATGGGATCCCTCTCAGAGTAGTTGGTAATAGCACCTGGGAGCCATCTAGTTCTTCTAGTCTCAGGGTGTGGAGACTGATATTCCCATGGTTCGTTAGTCCATTGGACTAATTGTTTCCAAACAGCTTCAATCTTCTTTCCTCCAGACAGAGAGAGTTCCATTGTTGCGCCTTAGATGGTTGCTCATTAAATTTTAAAATCTCAGTTGCTACTTACCAAAGTAGGATATGAAACATTATCTTTGTGTATTATGTTATTCCAATTGATCATGGAGCCAACCACTTTTTGAGATGAGCTGAAGTAGTTTATCTTGAAGAGGTATAGTGTAGTGGTTACAACAGTTTGAAACTACCAACTGTTTCGCGGGAGAAAGATGAGGCTTTCTGCTCCTGTAAAGAGTTACAGCCTCGGAAATCCTGTACAGGGTCGCTATGGGTTGGAACCGACTCCACAGCATATAACAACAATAACAACAAGTATATGAGTGAAAACTGGTTTGATTCTTTGGGTCTGGATGACCCTGAACCCTCACATCCTGCAGCCTCAGGTTATTTACTTAGCCTCTCACTTGTAAGTGGAGATACAAACATGCTAATAGAGTTTCTATGAGGTTAAAATGAAATAATGCATATAAAACACAGCAGTTTATGAGACCTAGTTAGGACATAGTAAAGTAACTATTACTAATTTTCTCATGAAGAAAATTGTTACATGAAAAACATTTCCATTCACCTACAGCTTTAATTATTAAAAAGACAGAGAGAGCCTTTTGGAAGGTTTAAGTTTTGTTTGCCTTTGCAAGCATGTTCTGTTCATAGTTTGGTGGTATTGCCGCAGGGTGAGTTGTAAGCCAGGCTTTTAACACAGTGAACAACTAGTGGAGAGAAATAGGGAGGACATTTTCCAGTAATGCCATGTGTTGTTCACAGTGCTTGGACTTAGAAAACAACACTGGATCCTATGTCTTTTGTGATTTTTCCTTAGCAAGTAAATATCCTGGCACATATGACACCAAGCATCTCCAGTCCTCCATAGTAACAACTCCATGCTGGCCAGCATCAGTTAGCACAGCCACCACACCCAGACTCTACCGTCTGCCCCTAGCTACAATTCCTACATCCTTGGTCACCCCCATTCTTCATCCTCTTTGGATTGCACCTGAAAGCTTGTCTTCATGTGCAAAGTTATGAGGACTAACTGTGAGTTTAAGACATAATATTCAGTGGGCTCTCCAAGTAGAGAAGCCTTGAGCTGAGGAAAAAAGGAGCAAGGTTTCATAGAAGTGTTATCTAGGGTGACAGGCCTAATTCAAGATGATTCCCTCCCTGGATGAGGCCTCATCTCGAGTCCTCATCTCAGACTTCAGGCAACATTTTCCAAATCACATTGGAGAGAATGTCCCAGAAGATGCTTTGTGAGGTCATGGGGTCCCCTAGTTACACTGGTCTGAGACACTCTTTCCTATCTTCTCTAGACAATTCTCAGAAGTGTACCTTCTGAGAATTCCTGGAGTGGAGAAAACACATAATACATTATTTCCAAGAATAACCCTTTAACGGGGAAACTGTTGTTTGTTTGTTTGTTTGTTTTCTTTTCTTCTTAGTAGCAACTCTTAAGGGACATCTGATGGGATAAGTATTCCATCAGCACATAGTTGAGAAATCCAAGCTCAAGAATTTCTTCAATTGAAGCAATCAATAAGGAGTTATTTGTTTATCTGTCAAGCCCCCTCCCCTTTTCTGGTGGAGATACTCTGGATATTCTCTGAGGAATGCTCCTCGTCGGTCCCCCAGCCATGTACACCTAGAGGTAGGACTGTCACACATGGACCCTACCCCGACTCCCAGTCTAACTAATTAGCCAGTTGCTGTTGACTCCAACTTATGTGGACTCTGTGTGTATCAAAACAGAATTGTGCTTCATGAGGTTTCCAATGGCTGTTTTTTGAAGTGGATTTTCAGTCCTTTCTTCCAAGATATCTGAGTGAGCACAAATTTCAAATCCTTTGGGTAGTATCTGAGCACATTAACTATTAGCATCACCATGGACATCACATTCCCAGCCAAAGTGGACCAAAATAGTCTTTAACCATGAATCTTTGGACTCATGAACAACCTTCGACATGCAGATGATACAACCTTGCTGGCTGAAAGTGAAGAGGACTTAAAATATTTACTGATGAAGATCAAAGACTACAGCCGTCAATATGGATTGCATCTCAATGTAAAGAAAACAAAAATCCTCACCACTGGACCAATAAACAACGTTCTTATCAATGGAGAAAAGATTGAAGTT
>NW_006408546.1:19189368-19226774 GCF_000296735.1 Chrysochloris asiatica | reverse complement strand
CAACAATTGTGAGGTTTGCCCAGGACTGGGCAGTGTTTCGTTCTGTTTTGCATAGGGTCATTATAAGTCGGTACCTACTTGATGGCACCTAACAACAACAACAACAAAGGAAAACCAGTCCATTCCACTCTGAAGATGTAGCAAAGAAATGTGATCCTGGGAGTTGCCAGCAGCCACAGATCCCCAGTGATAAGGACATTTTGCCAATGTGTAAAAAGGAATAGACATGAGGGTAGAGAGAGAGAGTCTTAAGGCTCCAGTCAACATTGGGACCCAGCTATTCCTCTGCTTTCTCACTGTTGGGTTACAAGAACCCAAACAGGTAGACTTTTGCTTAAGTTCATTCAGGTTGCCATCACAAAAATTCTGGTGAACACAGGCAGCTTCTGGTGTGGCCTAACCCTCCACAGACCTGACCATATGTCAAGCTTAGCCTTCTATGAGAAAATGTTACTTCCAGAGAAGACTAAAATTCATTAAAAATTCCCCAAAGAGAGCACAAAGGAACCAGAGAGGAAGTTGGGTCTCTGCTCTCTTAGGTGTGGATTTGGTATTACTGATTCTACTTTCACTTGAATATCCTCATTGCGGTTCTCCAACATTGTGTTCTTTTCTTTCCCTTCCATTCTTCTGCATTTCCTGGTTCTGTATCACTGCTCTTTGCTGAAAAACCAGGAGATGCAGGCTGAAAGCAGATGGTCTGCAATAGGAGAAAGGAAACCTGGCCCAACCCCCAGGTTTGCTCCCTCTGTCTTCTTGAACACAGCACAGCTAATGGAAATCACCCTATCTCTTTATTCTGGTTCCTCCTCTTACACACACTCAGTTGAAAATGGCTAATTAATAGCTTAACGTAACCAGTAGCCATGAGACACTGTGGGTTAAGGCACTGGACTGCAAAGTTGGTTTGAACCACAAGGTCAGCAATTCAAACTTATCAGTCACCCCTTGGAAACCCTATAAAGAGTAGCTATAGGTCAGAACCAACTCAATGGCACTTAACAACAACAACAACAGCAAAAGCCCTAAATGAAAGCGGCAGCATGTCATACCTAGTGGTGTGAAAGAAGTTTTGATGGAGATCAATGAGTCATCTCAACACCACATTGGTCTCTTGACAATGTGGTAGCTTTTTTGTTCATAGGTAAAGGTGCTTTTTCTTGATACCTGGCCTATAAACAATGGTGTGGTAGAGTCAACCCACAAAATCCAGTTACTAGCATCTCTTCCCAAGTCCACATTCAGTGACATCCCATGGGCAGCTTGAAAGAGGTCATGGTGGGGTGTTTACATCATTGTTGTTGTTGTTAAGTGACTTTGAGTCAGTTCCAAACCATAGCAACACTGTACAGGGTTTCCGAGGAGCAGCTGGTAAGTTTGAACCACTGACCTTGTGATTCAAACCAACTTTGCAGTCTAGCGCATTAACCTACAGTGCCACAGTGGACTCCATAGAAATGAACAAATGTTACAAATCCACCCCCATCCTCTCACTCCCAAAGTGTTACTTGCTAACTACTTAATAGCATGCCATTTAACCTTGACCACCTTTTGACTCCCATCTGGCTTTCCTTGGATTCTTCCATCTCTGTTCTTCCCATCACCCTCGCAATGACATCCATGAGTTGCCCCCTAACCCAATCTGAGGGTGCTTTGATGATTTTCCTGTTTCTGATTAGTCAGACTCCCAGGTCCATGATAACACGGTACAAGAAGAGAAGTCACAGACTGGTTGTCTGTGTGCTGAGGTCAGCCTGTCAAAGCATTTTATTAGGCGCACATAACATTTGTTAAAACATGTAAACTCATTACCAAAACTTAAAACCTGGTAGATTTCACATGAGAATCTGTATCTCTAACTTCTTTTGAAAAAGAAAATCCAAATATCTGACAGTAATGGGCAACCATCATTTTTTTTTTTGAGACAGTTGACTGGAGCTGAGAATTCAACTCCTGCAATGGACGTTTTATTTTCATTATAGGTCTCACACCCATTTAAATGTGGCATAGAACACCATGTCCTGTGCCCAGCTCTCCCTAGCCCTCTATCCCCACCCTCTCTTCAAGGCACTTAACAATAAGGCAGAACACACTCTGGGGGTGCACACAATGACAGGGTCACATTCTAATGGGGAAATCAAGCATGACATCACTGATAAGTAGCTCTGGAGTGGAACCTCACGGTGAGCTAAGATTCCTATGATCTCATATTTGGGAGGAGGTATGGCATTCCTGCTATCAGGCCAGCAGGAGCAAAAGCATGGAGATGGGCAAGTTCACCATGTGTTTTGAGAATGCCAAGACATAGAACTCATGCTAGGGAATTGGGTGATATGAAAGTGAAAATTTAGACTTAGTTGAAACATCTGCTCAGCACTTTTATCCATGGTGGTGGTGCGGTAAGTGCCATCGAGTCAATTTCTAGTGGTTTTTTTTTTTTTTTTTTTTAATGTTTTATTGTGAATTATGTGATAGTTTACATGGGAGAACATTAGCTTTACATTCATCCTATCATATGTCATTTCATTGCCATGGTTACAATCCCCTCCATGCATCATCACCCAACCAAAAGGTATACCCTACAAGTCTGGCCCCACCTCAGTCGTCAGCACACAGCCCCTTTCCCTCTCTGGGTCTAAAGTCCCCAGCCATTCCATCTCTCCAGGTCATCATCTCTGCCTCCATCTCTGGTGCCACTGCTTCTCTGGGTATGATTCCTAAGTTTTTAAAAAATCTTTATGGGGGGCAGAAAGTTTCATCTTTCTTTCAGGGAGTCGGTGGTGAACTCGAACTACCCACCTCATGGTGTGAAGTCCTGTACTTATCCTACAGAGCTGCGACATTCCCTATCCATAGTGTAGTTATAAAGTTTTTATTGTAGTTTGTAAGTTCTTGCCATGAACCCTGTATTAGATTGACCTAATATGAAAGCTTGTATTCAAACCAGAAAAGCCAGGACTTTCTCAGGTGAAACACTGTAGCTCATTTGTCCTGAAGAAACTGGGGAATTCCTTGAGTTCCAGGGGCCTTTTTTTCAAAGTGTAAGTTACTAGGCGCCTTTGTAGTTTGTCAGCCCAGGAGGACACTTCCCAGAAGGTTTAACGATGCCAGCCTCATAGCAGTATGCACTGTCTTGGGAGACGGAAGCCAGATAGGAGGTGCCTGTGGTGACCAAAAGATGAGCTGATAGTTTTGAATGAGACTAGAGGGGCAGACTCTAAAAGAAAATGATGAATCTGATTTTCAGCTATCAAGAATATGGTCTTAGAAGGTTCTTTCAATAAGTGAGTATGTGAGAACTGTCAGGGATCTAGTACTGAGCTATTCCATTGGTCTCCAGGTAGGCAGCTCTATGTGTATGTGTGTGTAAGTTGCCAAGGTGAAATATGGAAAGACCCCAAGATATTAGAGGACTTCAAAAAATTTGTGGAAAGATGGAATTAAAAGATAATTGAATTTTTCCACAAACTTTTGAAGACCCCTCATAGACAAAATCTTGGGCTTTTTGCGGAACTTGAGATGAAATATGTATACAGTTCAATTTGATAAATGTGCTGTCTTAACACATATGGCAGAGTAACTCCTCCTAAGGTGTGAAGGATGCATATTCATGAGAAGATCTTGCTGAACTGCTCAGGAGAGAAGGATGGGCAATAGGTTTTGTCAGGACACCAGGCAATGAGGAAAAGATGAAGAAGCTGCTCTTCACAGAGAAAAACAAAAGGAACTGGATTTTTACTTCTGGGGATGGAGGGAGCAGGGGAAAGAGGGGTGGAGAGGGCAGGCAGATGGTACCAGAGGGTGGCCTAGAGGAGTTTTAAAAAGAATGCCTATCATGATATTCAGCTGTTGGCAGCCTCGTATGCGATGTACTTCCTCTCCATGATTCCAGTACTTCCAAGAACACTTGGTTTGAATGTCCCCTCCCAAGGGCAGTGGTTAAACCTTAGATGTGGCACTGTGGGATAAAGCACTGGACCATAAGGTCAGATTGAACCACAAGGTCGGCAGTTCAAACTCACCGGCTGCTCCTTGAAAGCCCTATACAGGGTCGCTGTGAGTTGGAACCAACTCAACGGCACTTAACAATACACCCACTATGGAACAGGAGGAAGATGCAGTGGTAACTACAAACATGGGAACTCACCAAATCCTAAAGAAGGGGTCTGTCCCCACTCCCTTGGGTTGGGGAGGGGAGATGATCTTTAGTGGGCCTCAGGGGCAAGGTGGTCTTAGGTGGCATCTGGGTATGAGGAAGGTCAGCCTAGAGGGAATATGAGGGGCAGGACCATGCTCAAATTTGCCTTCAGGCCGGCTCCTCGGGTCTCTTCATGTTCGATAGTCAGACCCACCTCCTTTAGACACTAATTAGGAGCACACACTTAGAATTCCTGCACTTCCACTGTGCTCAATAGATGCCCACAGCTATTAGAATTGTCTTCATATTGGTTTTCAGTAACTAAGCTACATTGTCAAGCCCTGGTTGTAACAGGGTGTCTTGAACTAGGAATGACAGGAGTCTATTTGTCAGGTTGCCACCTCTTGTGCCGCACATCCCTCCCCCACACACCTGCCCAAGGAATAAGGACAAAGATTCAGATTCATCAGATTCGGAGAACGATAGAATGTGAACCCAGCCCACGCAGCTCTCGGCATCCCTTCATATCATAGAGTGTGAAGAACAAAAACGCTCAGAGACCATGTTTATTGTGAAATACCAAAATCAGATTTATTCACTAATTCACAGAAAGTGTCATAAAGACCACCAACATGAATCAGTTTGTAGGCATTTACAAGCCAAGGCTGAAAATAAATATCTGTCTGTGTTGAATAGGCATTTAACAAATTACTTGGAAACGGAAAGAACCTTAATTGTTAGAAATTTAAAGTTTGTGATTCAAACATGGGTAAGATCACAGTCATGGGAAGAGTCCCAACAGATTCCCATCATGGTTATTTCTTTCCTGTGTCTTCACATACATAGGGGTTCTCTGCGCACTGCACTCTGTCAGTCTGGATTGGATACGGCCACTCAATTAAGGAAGGGGTGGGTGAGAAAAGGTATGGGGAGGGGAAGAACATATTCTCTGATCCTCTGCAACTGGGACAATCTTGTTCATTGAGCAAAGATGATAATGCGCTCTTGTAAAATTAGCTTCAATTTTCTATAAATGCACACAACCCTTATTGCAAGATGTCTCATGGCTCATATTATATCTCACTTATACACACATAGTAGTATATTTCACAAAGAAACACATTTTTTGACTAGAAAGGTTTGTCCTTGGAGGCAGCTTGAAGGGCTCAACAGTCTACATACTAGACCACCAGTGAGGGTGAAGGAGGAGTCCCTCCCTCTGGCCAGCCTCAAGAGAACTGCATGAAAGAATCTGTAAAACGCTGCTGCTGCTCTCTGCTGTGTTAACATCACAGAGGCTCCAGAGAGCAGGAGAAGACTCACCTCCTTTATCTCTGCTCCTTATTACAGTGTGGTTGAACATCTGGAAGTAAACAGCCACCTAAGGCTCCTAAATGGTAGCGGCATCTTCAGATATGCAAGATGGAAACGGCTGGAAGAAGAAATCCCTAAATCTCTTAGACTAGCTGAACCCCTAAACTTAACATTTAGTCTCAGAACCATGCCTGAAGCTGGCAAAATTTAACAGCATTTCACCAATTGCTTAGGCAATGGTTGTGCTCAAATCCCATTCCCCGCAGAAAAAAGCTTGTTGGGGATCATGCAGATGTTGAAGTAAGTGTGTACCAACCAAGCATGTACCACAGGCCATCACTGCTCCATGCTAGCCAGGCGGACCCAAGGCATGCAGCTGACTGAGTATCACACCAAATGTATGAATTTACTGAGTGGTCTCCTCAGTTGGGCTGTGACGATCTAAGAAGGGGATGTGGTCAAACTGATTCTTCATGGTTCATTTAATTTGGGGCTATAGTGGTATTGTGTCCCTATAAAATAGTTACATTATTTTCCAATATTTCTCAAACTCTGATTTTGTGTCAGGCACAGTTCCCAGTGCTTTGAGGGTTAAAAATATATAAGAGCGTAACATCCAAACCAGTGCTGCTAAGGAATTTGAACTGTGTTAATTAAGACTATGTTGTTGTTGTTAAGTGCTGTCATGTCATTTCTGACTCATAGCAACCCTATATAGAAAATCTGAGGAGTGGCTAGTGAGTTTGAACCGCCTACTTGAGATGGAGTGTTTATGCTATGGTGCTACACCAGATATGTATGCCTTTGGTATGTGCATATATATCAGTTGTGTTCAGCTTATTTATCTCTGATCATTTATATTTAATTCACTAATCTCCCAAACTAATGTTCGACCAAATTATCCCGCCTTCCTTCTCTACCGACATTATAACATCCATGCCAATAACATAGCAACTGAACTCTAATATCTACAGACTTCTTTAGGAACAACTAACTTCTACATTCAATTTCTTTTCTAAACTCAACCAACTAGTTTTTACCTCTTGTCAAGTCTGTCCAACTCAGGATATCAATCAACAACCCCTTTTTTGGAAGCCAGGCAGGGCAATGCTTGAAGCATTAAGGTGGCCTGAGCTCCAACACAACCAGTTCAATTAAGAAGTGAAATCACCTTTCAAACCTCTCTGACTTTCAAAGCAACTGAATTGACTGTGGTCACATGACCAAACTTAAGCTGTAGATTTTGCAAGCGGAGTTCCAAGATAAGGGAATTGCGTCTGTTACTGTCTCTACTACCCAAACTTGCCTGTTCCCTCTCCAGTTCACCACCATTCCCTCCATATATCTTCTATCACTCTTTAGAATGATCTGCCTGGAGTAACAAGTCTAAATTCCTCTCACCCTCAAAAAACATTTAAAATTTTTTTTTACTTTATTTCCACCCCCTGAAACTTGACTAATGAAAATGAACATGAGGTCCTCTAAAGTCCACACATCCGCGGCTGCTTTCTAACCATAGAAGGGAACTAAGAGTATATGGGAGTGGGATCCAGGTCCTGGTTTTCAGAGCTGTTAAGATAGCAGTGGAGTTCTTGTGTGGCATAGTAGGATAAGCACTGCACTGCTAATTAATTGCAAGGTCAGCAGTTCAAAACCACTGGCTCCTCCTCAGAAGTCCTACACAGGGTCCCAATGGAATCGACTCAACAGCGCACAACACGGATAGGGTTAATGTCGTCTCCAAGGCTGAACATGAGCACTACAGGTGCATTAATCCTTATCTGTGACCCAGAGGCATAAGCAGAACCCTTCATTACAAAGGCCCCGATACTCCCTGGTGAAGTCACGAGGCCTCTTCATCCCTTCCCTTTTCCATGAGTTTTGACATCTGTAGCTGAGACTTGTGGGTGTAGTTTCTGCTTCTGCAAATACATACAACCTATGGACTTACTTACTCTTTCTCTGCTAGCTCTTTCTACTGGGGTAAAGAATCTGCAATGTTTTTCTCTTTCTGTGTGTGCATCCCATTTCTGTTCTGAAATGTTCAGCAAAATAGTGTCCAAGCAGCAGATGCATTTTCATTTAAAGATAAAAGCAAACAGACATTAAAGCTGACATGTTTCTGTTGTCTATGATTAATACACACAGTCTGCATTTCGGCTCTTTGCACGTCTGTTGCCCTCTTTGCATTAGTCTATTGGGAACTGAGCTTTATCTTGATGAATCTCCTCTGCAGGAAATCTGATAGAAGGACCTGATAGCCACAGCGGCTGGGGTTGTTAATAAACCAGGGCTTTCTCTCAGATCCTGCCCATGACCTACAGGGTGGAGCAAGTGGGGCTCATTAAGGCTCATCAACTTTGCCCTTTGCTTCAGGACCCCCTTTACTGGTTCTAACTGAGAAGGCTTTTGTCCATCTGGGCATCAAGAATGCGGTCCAACCTCCACGGTATTTTCACTCCTCCTCAATCTGATTTTATAAAGGACCTTGAATTACAAACTAAGAAGATGGAGCTATCATTCTCTTTTGGGGTATCTTAATTTTCAAACCAAGTGTGTTTATTAAGGTCAGCTGACTACTAGGGTTCAATTAAAAAGAATCAAGCGTATGCTGTGGGCTAGGCACACTTCTGGGTCTCCAAGGTGCTAAGGTAGATACGTTAGTCTTCTTGCCTGTGACTGCCGGGGAAGCAAGAGTTTAGGAAGCACACTTGCCTCACTTGCCTCATGCCATTCTGTCTTGAAGGACTCCTGGTTTGGAGCTGTAGGATAAGCACTGGACAGCAGACCAAAAGGTTGAAAGTTCAAACCCACCAGCTGCTCCTCAGAAACACGACAGCACTTAAACAAGTTGGGTACCTGGGGTCCAATAGGATAAGCACTAGAATACTAACCACAAGGTCAGCAGTTCAAACCCATCATTCACTCTTTGGAAACCTTATATGGGGTTGAAACCTCCTCGACGGCATTTACCACATACAGTTGGGTACCCATTAGTGCCTGAAAAGTGGGAATGGCACTTCTGTTTTATTAAACTGAAACTTCTCATGAAGCACCTCAGTAGTTCTGATGTACCATTTTTCCTTGCTCCTCAGAATGCGAGGAACTGGCACGAGACTTCCAACTTAATTTTGTGAGCAGTTCCCTCCAGTAACAACCCTCTCTCCCATCACTGTTTCTGGCACATGTAAATGGCTGGTATGGCCTGCTTGGTGGCCCACTCTGACTGCCCTGTCTGTCCAGCCTTGCCATTGGATGTCCCTACTCATTCGTACCACCTGCTCTCCTGGTTGGAGCCGAGATCCTGGCTCTTCAATCATAATACCTTCCTGTTCTGCCTGACCCAATACAGGTCCAGGTCTCCCATAGAGAACAGAGTTCATACTGCTTCCAGAACCACTGAAGGCCCCCTGCACCCACTTTCTGCCATCCCATCTCTTGTCCTTTTGTCCCACAAGGGGCTTTTGTAATAAGCAACCTGAGAGAAACATACATTGCTTGAAGGTCTTGGGATGGAAATGTTTCGTCAGAGTTTTGACTGAGAGCTCAGGCTTTAAAGATGAGACTCTTCTGTATATATGTGAACTAAAGAAAAACTTGACCTTCCCCTGTGGTCTCTCTGGTTCCCCCCATGCTATTTCACAGGCAAATAACTGGCAAGTCCTAGTATTACATTGTAGCATATCCTAATTTGTTAGAGAAGTGTTATTCTCAATATGGTCTCAGGAGATTGCCTGGGCATTTCATCAGATGACCTTCTCCCAAGCTGGACTGGAAATGCAAGGGTTTCCTTTAGCATTCAGGGGGCTGACTCAGTGAAGAGGCTGTTAAGAAGACCAAGAGAGAGTTGGGGTTCTCAGGAAATAAATACTAGTTGCTAGTTCAGAGGGTACAGTGGTTAGGTATGTGGTTGCTAACAGAAAGGTTGTTAGTTTAAACCTCTCCACTTGGTGATCTCTTCCTATGAAGGTTACAGCCGTAAAGAACTAAAACCCTATGTGGCAGTTCTACTCTGTCACACAGAGTGGCTATGAATTGGAATCAAACTGATCACACCCAACAACCACGTAACAGTACCTCGAGACCATGTATCTGGACTTTGTAGTTGGGTTCTTCTCTGTCCATTCACCCCAAGTCCTCTGTCCTGATTCTCTAACATCTAATCTTGCAAATCCTTCTATCAGGATAGATTTATATCACATTTAGGTATAAAGGACTGATAAAACATCACCCAGTTCCTCCCATAAGAATTTCCACCAGGTTAAGTAGGAGCTCTGCTAGCGTAGTGGTTACGAATCGGACTGCGAACCGCAAGGTCAGTAGTTTGAAACTACCAGCTGTTCCATGGGAGAAAGATGAGGCATTCTGCGCCTGTAAAGATTTACAGCTTCGGAAACTCTGTATAGGGTCGCTGTGAGTCGGAATCGACTCCACAGCACATAACCACCACCAAGCTAGAAATGAAAGAACTTAACAATCAGAGGACTTCAGGGATCTGAGAGATAGGGTGGCATGGGAGGGGCATTGGTGGAGCCCAGCACCATTGTCACCCTTAGTTAGAAGTCAGATGCCAGACACACAGAGGTGTAGTCTGTAGATAAAATGGCAGGTTTGTTTTTGGTTTTCTACTTTTAGTACACATCCAGAATATGTTAACTATCCTTCCAAGGAAACATATACTCCCCATCCAATGTAGTGGTTGCATTGTGATGTCACATGCCTCAGTCCCATGACAAGTGGAGCAATGCTGCAGGAGCCTGGTGGTGTCCTTAAATGATCATGTCCGACTTTCTCCCAGTCCCCAGACAGCACCCCCAGCACAGCGGCTATATTAATGGTCCATAGTCATTCTGCCTGGTCACATAGTTTCCCATCCAATATGGTCCATGAGGAAGCTGAAGAGCAGGCTCCTTTACAATGGGCTCTGTCTCAGGGATGAAAGCACTCAGGTGGGCAGGAAATGGCTCGCAGGTCTGAGAGGAAGAGTGGAGCTGGGACCAGGGTCAGGTTTCCTTGAAACCACTGTTTGAAGCTAGAGTGCACTGGAACTCAGAGGGTGCTGAAAGTGGGTTGGAGGGAGGGTGCTCTCTCATCAGTCAATCACTAGTAATGAATTATTTGCAATTCTAGTCAGTAGTCAGCTTCTCTCCATCCTCCTTATCAGTGCTTCTCAAACTGGAGCTGTATCAAAGTTAGCTTAAGCCCACATAGCTGGACCCTGCCTCAAAGCATATGCTTCAGGAGGTTTGAGGAGGGGCCTGAGAATGAGCATCTCCCACAAGTCCAGGACCATTGTTCCATAGCACGGAGTGTACTCCCTGAGCAGGTCCTCAGAGCCAGACCGACCTTCCCTCTTCATGTTCTAAGGTTTTCCCTCACAGCAGGCCTTTGCCCATGCTGCCCCCACCATGCCTAGATTGTCCTTCCTAACTTTGCAAGTCTTGTTGCCTGCTACTCAGACTTGAGAACTTCCTCTGGCCCAGTTTCACAGAATCTCAAAATACCAGCCATGTATTTCTTCCCAGTGAAGTAAAGCAGGCTTGGATAAATGAAGGAGAATTAAGGGATACATAAAGAGCCCTCGTAGCTCAATGCTTTAATTCTTGGCTGCAGCTACTTGAACCCACCCTGAGCATTGTAGAAAAAAAGACTTGGCGATCTACTGCCATAAAGATTATAGCCTAAGAAATCCTCTGAAGGCAGTTCTGTGCTGTCATATAGGATGCTACGGGTTGAAAATGGACTCAGCAGCACACAACAACAACAGCAACAAGGTACACATTGCCTTTTCTCCCAGAGACCTTGTCAGTCTCCCTCAACAACATGGATCAGAGCCCCCAGATCTGATCAGAGCCCCCTACCATATGACTCAGAGTGGAGACCAGCCACAGCTAATTCTCTCATCTTCCCCGACCCCAAACGTCTGCTGCCACTCATCCGGACTGCTCCGGGACAGCCTCCAATGTTGAAGAAGGAAAACTAGGTGACCCTTATGGGCAGGGCCAGGCCTCATCCACCCTCCCTTCCCCTGTCCCTGGCACCGGGCCTGGCATACCATGAGTGCCCAGCGAGGATTTGTCAAATTACATCCAGCATAGCTGCAGACACCAAATCCCATCTGTTCACTGACCACATACAGAAAACATTTGACTGCTTTCTGGGGTTTCGGTAGAAGTAACTTCTTCAGTCGCTTTTTGTATCCCTGGAATGGAATCAAGCTTGGCTCCTAACTCACAGCCTTTGTAAAGCCAACTTTTCTTTTCCAGCTAATGCCAAAAGGAAAACTAAGCAAGAGCTTTGGAGCAGGTACAGCATAAATGTATAAAGCAAAGCAGATAAAGACAGGAAAATGAGGGGGCTGGAGTACACTTAAAAGTGTTCATTGCTCATTTCCTTTGCCCACAGCTGGACAACGGAAAGTGGTTACATGAAAATTAAATTGTGCTGAGGGCTTTGCTTGTCAGCCTCAATAAATGTCTCTTACAGAGAGACACTCCTGTACCATCCTAGCCTGCAGAGTGCATTGTAGAAGGCTTTGGGGATCCTCAAAGGGTTTGCAAATCATCTACTTTTTGCTTGAAAATTCCTTCAAAGAAGGAGACCCCTACTTTTTAATAAAATCTGTTATGGTTCATGTAAATGAGGCAAAGTTAAAAAAAAAAATCCTCTGTTTTTGTTCTCTTGCTAAGATATTGAGTCATAAAACCAAGAAGCCTGCTAATTTTAAAGAGTGCTGGATTGGGTTTTCCACTGATTATGTTGCTATTGATTCAAACAGCCACAGTCTCTAGGAACATTTTCAGAGCACTGGCATTAGCAGTGTTGAAATGAAATGTGGGCTGAGCTAATGAACCCTCCTGCTTAGAAAGCATTGTAGACTGCGCTGCCATGGGGGGCACTGGGTTTGAGGACTGAACACAACTCTGTGGAGTCAGAGCTCAGGCATCGGTCAGTGTCCTGAGACCAAGCCTTTCAACTCTTGAGGGAAGCTTGTCTGAGTCTGAGTCAATTCAACAAGTGTTTGATTTGATTTTTTTCCTTCCTAGAATATAGCCTGTTAAAAGAACTCGATTAAGGACCCTGGAATTCTTATTTTTCAGTTTGGAGATAAAGACTTCCAAGGTAGTCATTTGCTTTCTCCTGGCAAATGCTCTCACAGCATGAGGTTAGCAAACTGGTCCACAGGTTAGCCAAATCTGATCTGCTGCTACTTTTTGTATGCCTATATAACAGGTTTTTACATGCTTCAATGACTGAAAATAAAATCAAAAGAGTACAGTTTCAAGACATGTGAAAATCAAATGAATCAAATTGCCTGCTTTTTCAATTTCCACAAATAATGCTATATTGGGACACAGATATAGTATTCGTGTAGGCATCCTCTGTGGCTGTTTTCATGCTACCATGAAACAGAGACCTAAAGTCCAGCAGAAAAGGTCTGCTGCCCCCTGGTGTACAGGAATGGAAAGCATTGCTCCCCACCAGGGGCCCTTTCCCTGGGGGGGAGGGGGGAGGGGCATGTCGCAAGGTGCAGCCCTTGTTACTGGCAAGAGATAGTTGATGTAACCCTTTGCTTGATAGGAAGGTAGACCCAAAGAGAAAGTGGTAGTCCAAAGAGATTCCACTGAAATTAGATTTTTGGTATCTAGATAACCTCGGTGAGATTTATGGCATCTGATTAAATCTATTGAATAAATACTTAGTAGCCTTTAAGACAGACCTGTAACTAGTTAATTGTTTTGCTTCTCTGGGGTAACGCCTGTCCTGGCCTTTTCCAATCTCAACCTCTTCTTCATCTTCCTGCCTGTGACCTGAGTTACTTGAGAGGTTTTAGCCTAGCTCTTTTCAAGCTCTGGAGAGCAGAGTCTAGTCATCAGCTTAGTAAGACAAATACTGGACTGGCCTGTGGCCAAACTGGTCACTTGTTCCTCTCTGACATGAGCCCACATTTGCCTGAATGCCGATGTCTGGACGAGAGGTCACAGGTTGTCCAGGCCACCTGGGAACTTTTGGTTACATGATGCCAGCCACACGGAGGCTGGAAAACATTTGCTGATTAATGACACATTTCACTTGTGGTCAGAGTAGTTTGTGGAGGGCAAATTATATTACCCATCACTCACTGGGATACTTCCTGAAGCTTCAGCCTCTTTTAAATACCTGCCCCTGTGCTCCCATAGTAAGAATCAGTATTGGCATCGTGGTTAAAGCACTCCGCTTTAACAGTTCTACTCTGCTGTTCAGGGTCCCTATGAGTCCGAAGTAACTGAATGACAGTGGCTTGGTTTTGGTTGGTCCCCATTTTATTCTCACCCACTGGTAGGGCATCGGGAACATGGTAAATTCCTGCTGATGCAATGTTCTGTTGTTGTTGTTAAGTGCTGTCGAGTCGGTTCCGACCCATAGCGACCCTGTACAGGGTTTCCGAGGGTGTAAATCTTTACGGGAGTAGAAAGCCTGATCTTTCTCCCACGGAGCAGCTGGTAGTTTCGAACCGCTGACCTTAAGGTTCACAGCCCGATTCGTAACCACTACGCTACCAGAGCTCCTCATATTTTGAGCTGGCATGCAAAGTATGACCTCACAACATGAGTTGAGGAAAAGGACTCTTTGTGATGATTTTTACCACGGCTCCTCTACAGATCAGTACAGTCATTAAAGGCCTTCTCAGATGATTTCTCATTGTTGTCCTAGCCAAGTGCCATTCTCACTTGTTTTTCTCCCTCTCCCCACCCCAAAGTTCTCCAAATATTTCATAATGCTCCAAACAACTCCCTCACCATCAGTAAGCAATACAGTATCAGTCAGACAAAGGGCACAAGGGACGTGTTTCCCACCCCAACCAAACCAAAAAGACTACACAGAGAGACAGCACTCTCATAAATACTCAACTTAAAAAATTTAAAATCCAAATCGAATTCAAAAAGAACTGATTTGAAACATGTAAAGTGTTCATTTTACTGCCATGATTTCTGAAGAATATAATCAGCTCTTAAATGCCCAGCTCAAGAAGATTTTTATTTAAATCCTACAGAGTTTGTTCTTGTAGACTAGCAGACACAGCTGATCTTTTTTAAAAGGCTATTTGCTTGGGAGATTATATTTCCAGTCAGTGATTATAAACTCCACACCTCTCCTAGAGTTTTCCCCCAAGAAGGGAAAGTCAGAGCAGAGTTGGGTTTATAAATGTGTCCCGCTGGTTCCTGTGACTCTCATCTCTCTCCCGCTTCCTTTTTTTCTATATAATTTCTGAGTATTTGCTCTCCATCTGCCCAACTCTCTGAGTGGAACAGATCTCACTCCCCTTTTTGCTTTTCACACAGCTGCTGGGAGAGTGCTTAGCACATACTAGGTACTCCGCCGTTCCTGGCAGGTGCATGTGTGTATATAAGTAGAATCAGGGTGGTGAGCAGAAGTGGAAGGTGGGGACTCCAGGCCATATCTCTGAATGAATGACTCTGAGGAGACACTGAATCTCTGAGTCTGAGTTTACTCATCATAAAACTAACAGAGTTCCCAACAACCTCACAGGGTTATTGTCAGGCTCCAAGGAAGAACCAGTAGTAAAAAACACTCTGTTGTTGTTAAATGCTGTCAATTTGGTTCCAAGTCATAGCGATCCTGCATAGGTTTCCAAGGCTGTAAATCTTTACGGGAGCAGAAAGCCTCATCTTTCTCCCTCAGAGTAGCTGGTAGATTTGAACTGCTGATCTTGAAGGTAGCAGCCTGACTCATAACCACTATGCCACCAGAGCTCCTAAAAAACATCTTACGATATGGGAGAAGCTGCGTAAAGTGGTTCTCCCAAATAAGAAGATTGCAAAGACCTGCCATGGTCCTCACTGAGTGGAGTCTGTCCGGAAGGCATTGACGACTCTCCCTCATTTCTTAAACCCTCTCTGTTTTGATGACAGAGTGACAAGAATGCACAGATTGGGAACTTTCTTTTTAACCTGAATGTCACGTTGACCAGGGACCAGCCCCAATGGGGTGGACTTGGGGCAGGAATGGCAGGATGGAGCAGACTGTGTAGACCAAAGGCAAGGAGGACTCCAAGATGATTCCAGAGCCACATGGAAATCCTGAAACAGCCTTAATTCTTGCAAGCTAGGCTCTTGGTCACAAAAGATCACAGACCAGTTACTATAGCAACAATTCTCATCATAAGGTGTCCATGTTAGGACAAAGATGGAAAAGATTTCCTTATTAAAAAAGAAGAAAGAAAGAAATTAGGTCTTGGATATATTTGCCCTCCAACCAAAGGGTTGCTCCTTTTATGCAAAGAAGAAGAAAAAGCTGTTATCGCAAATAGGCTTCTAATTCCTAGCAGTGAAATTTCCAAACTTTCATTTTAGACTCAGAACAGTTCACGCTTGACTTCTGAAACATCTGAGAGGAATGTATTTCCTCAAGAGGAAAAATAATGTAAAATAAGAGAGAAGGAACCATGAAATTAGGCCGTGAAGTCTTGCTAACCTACAGCCACCATCCTATCTGGGAGAGAGCCCAGCTGCCTCCACCTTTTGCCCTCACCTGCACCCTTATGAAGCCCAGCTGTGTTGTATCATCAGCCCTTCTTCTGGTACCTTGGCCAGCGCTTGTGTGGAATACGTCCTGGGTCTCATGATTCCCTATGGGGAGTGCATCCAGTTGATTAGGCTGCCTAACTCAGATAGTTTGACTACGGACCAGGCGCTGTTGTGGCCAAAGACCTATTCTTGGTTTCTGACTTTTCGTGGAAGCCTATGTGGCCTCAGAAAAGAGCAAAAGAAGTATGCGCATGCGCGTGGGAACCTTTTCCTGTAAATTAACTTTGCCTGAACAACGGCTTTCCTATTGAGTGTGAAGTAATAAGATCTTGTTCAGTGCAGTTGAGTCAGTTCCAAACCATAGCGACCCTGTATAGGGTTTCTGAGGAGCAGCTGGTGAACCTGAGCCACTGACATTTCGGTTCAAACTGACTTTGCAGTCCGCCGCATTAACCCACAGTACCACACCAGGACTCCATTGAAGACCTTAAGTGTGTGAAATGCAACCACCCTCCCTTTATAAAGCAAACTGGAGGAGCAGCGTAAGGAGAACCTGCTGGTCTGTGTGGAGGGAGACGATTCAGTCAGATGCACGCACAGTGAATTGGAACCCAAGGGCCGAGGGCACACTGAGACCAGGGGAGGTAAGTGACAGAAAGGCCGGAGCTCTCCCCTGCTGAAAAGAGCAAAGGCAGAACTCTGCAATTGGGTGACAGGACCCTGGGTGAGCCCGGGGCAGAAGTGGGGGCTATAGGATGAAGTCTAGCCTAAAGTCTCCACTGCTGCTGCTGCTGCTGAGCTTCATAGGACCGACCCAGGGCAGGGACATGAGGCGTTCCTAGGGAGTGAAGGATGTGCTCTAGGAGGCTGGGGCAGGCCTTCCAGACCTGTGATAGAAACCAGAGGCGACGTGTGATAGACTCGGGCAGACACTGGGTTGGGGTTTACAAAACAGACACATGGGCTGAGCACAGACAGCTGGGGCACTAATAGGGGAGGGTGGAGTCATCCCACTCCAGCTGGGCTTGCCTGACTCCACTCTGCCCATGTCTGCCTCGGCCCATCTCTTCCTCCTCCTCCTCGTCTTCACTGTCGTCTGAGTCGCTGCTGCTGGAGCTCATGTCTTCCTCTACTTCCTCCTCCTCCTCGTCTTCAGTGTCATGCTCTCCACGCCCTGGTTCTTCGTGTTTCTGGATTTCAGGGAGAGAAGGAACAAGCACATGCATCAGCAGAGCAGAGGGCACTTGGGAGTTTATGTTTCTGGTACCATTAAGGGACCTTTCTGGTCACTTTATAAGGTTTTCATAGAAGTGACTTCTCTGGTGAAAGGGAAGTCAGAGGTTAAAAACTAAGACTTCACAGCAGAGAATTCCAAGACAGGCTCAAGACCAAATGTCCTATGTTTGAAACAAGAGACATTGAAATCAATCCCGCCTGTTATTTGGTGACCCTTTCAGGCTAAAGTGAGGTTTTTTTTTGGACTTTCTAGTTTATTTGCATGAAGTTTTCCAAGTCTGAGACTCCCTGGGAGTACAAAAGGTTAGCGCGCTTGGTTGTGAACCAAAAGGTTGGTGGTTTGAGGTCACCCAGAAGTACCTCAGAAGAAAGGCCTGGCAATCCACCCCCCCCAAATAAAGAACCATGATTGGTTTTGTTTTGTTCCCTCTCCCCACCCTCTCAGATCTAAATGTTAGCTTTCCAGTGAGAGAATGACAGGCTTGTACCCCTCTCCAGGTGGGAATGTAAGGTCCCTGGGAGCAAAAGATCTTTTAAGTCAAGACTTACTGTGTGCTGCCACTTAAATATTTGCTGGGGAAAGGAAAGGCTTATGGCCCTCATTCTCCATGCCGGTCCCTCACTTCCGGTCTTGTGCTCTCAAACTCTCCCCCACTCTTCTCTCCTCACATTCCTTCCTTCCCCTGGCTTACTGGTGACTGAGACCCTTTCCCAGTTCTGAGTTGGTGAACTAGGCCATCAGTGAGGTGTGCCCTCACTGTGTTTCATCTCCTCCCTGGAATGCTTTCTTTTCTACCTCTGGCATTCCCAAATCCTACCCATTCTGTGAGGTCTCACTTGGGCCACTCTCTTCTGAGGACTCATTCCTGAACACTCCAGCCCCGTAGGGCTCTGCTGGCTGGTTATGCCACCAGGTGAGCCCTTAGTACACACACACTGTCTTGCCTTGTCCTCAGACTGCTGCTGGTGTAGTGGTCTTGTTTCCCACACTCTTGTTTCTCACACACCCAGCACCCATAGGTAGGTCCAAGGGCATGATATAAGTGGCTTCCCTTAGGGTTCCACATGTGTAGGGCAGAGGCTTTGAACAACCATAGATAGCTTCTGTGGGCTAACTGAAAGGATATGAGTTTAACGAAAGACCATCTTGAGTTTGAGTGTTGGCTCTGCCCTGAGCAGTTGTGTAATTGAGTGATTGACTTCCCATCTGTGAGCGGGTTCTCGCATTGGTACATGAGGATGATAAGTACACCTTCACAGGTTGTTGGGAAGATGAAAACAGGTGGCGTATAGAGAGCACCTTGTCCAGTGTTTGGCATAAAGGGTGCTCAGTAGATGGCAAGTACTGTGTTTTATTTTGTATTGTTTTCATTTTTTTTTAACTTATTCTAAGCCTTGAAGTGAACTCTGCAGGCATTTTTGGAGCAAAGTCATCCCATTTATACTTAGTTCATCAAGAATTTAATACTGAATTCTTAAATGTGATTTAGCTCTGAGTAAAATATTATATAAGAGGCAAGGGCTAGATACCACTTGACCACTAGCCTTTAGACATTTCTGGA
This sequence comes from Chrysochloris asiatica, assembly GCF_000296735.1. NCBI lineage: Eukaryota > Metazoa > Chordata > Mammalia > Afrosoricida > Chrysochloridae > Chrysochloris > Chrysochloris asiatica. The sequence goes on along the minus strand of NW_006408546.1, from coordinate 19,207,995 downwards.
TCTTTGTGGGATGTGAGCAAATCACTTTTTTTTTTTTTTTTTTAAATCAATGAATGTAGGTGGTAGGATAGTATGGTCCCTTCAAGTTGAAAGGGTTGGAGGATCTCAGAGAAGGGAAAACCCAGTGGGGCTGGGATCATTGGGGCAGGGCTTCCAGAACCAATCAGGCTTAGTCTAAGGCTGGGCTGCAAACACAGGAAGGACTGAACTGAATGGAGGTGGAGGCATCCCTGCTCTGAGCTCCCCAGCCCTTGCGGGAGGCTTACCTCCATGGGGTTGACGGTAATAGTCAATGCAGAGTCATCCCAATCCATTTCAGCCTCCTTGGCAGCCTCGGTCTCCTGAATGAAGTGCTGGTGGGCAATCCGGATGCGGTACACACCCATGGCCACAACAAACACGAGCATGCACACAGAAATGATGATGACCACCGTGGCAATGCTTGGGACCACTGAAACGAGGAAGGAACCTCTCATGGCATGTGAACCAAGATCTAGCTCATTCTTGGACAGGAGCGCAAATGCAAGAGTATTTATGCATAGGTTAAAATCTCCCCCACCTTTCCTGACTGGAGTACTCTAGGCTAGCAGATTAGTCTGTCTGGGCTTCGCTTGCATCGTCTCTGTGAAGCACTTCCTAATTTCTATCCCATGGCTATTTGTGAGGAGTAAATGAAATAATCTCTGTGACTTTCCAAGTTCATGAATAGACACACAAAGGGTGCTCAAAAAATGCTAGTTCTCTTCTGTCTCTTTCTCTTACATTATAGTGGAGCATTCATCAAAACCCAGACACGATGGCGCTTACTCAGGATGGACACAATGTCCAAAAGACAGTGACACTATGTCAAATGGTCCCATAGAAGTATGGGTAGGGGCTTCCCAGTCTGGTGTGCATGCTGTGCCTGACTGTGCGGAAGGAGTTCAGAGAAACCTTCATACAGGATGTAGCTTTGAGTTAGGCTGACAGGCCTAGAAGTGTGTCCCAGTCCTTTGTACCAAGCTCTGCTGTTCCATGCTGTAGGTAATTTCTTCCTTACTTGTCTGGTTCTACTGAAGCTGGGATACAATTTTCTCTGTCACTGGATTCCCTCCCTTGGTAACAGGCACCCATGGCTGCTGCAGCACAGCTGTGTTTACTGGACCGTCCTGAGTGACAGTGGCCACCTGGTGTCCTGAGGTCACTCCTCCCAGGTGTCCTACCTGAGCTGCGCCGGATGCTGCTCCGAGACTCAGGGTGATGGACAGACTGGAGGAAGGGAGGCTGCACGATAAGGTGGTTGACATGCTCCTTGTCTGAGACTTTGACCTCATGAAGGACAGTGACCTGGGAAGATCAGGGGGAGGTGTTGTTAACCAGGAGTGTCAGGTGGGCCCAGTTGCAGGAGCCCTACAAGTGACTGAGGGCATGCACAGGCAAGCTGGGCTGCCCTGACAATGGCAGCACTTACTCACCTCAAGGTTGAACTCATTGCTGGTGTAACGCCCATTGAGTTCGGAGCACTTGATCCGGAACCGCCGGGCCTCAAGAGTTGCTGGATGCCAATTTCGGTAGCGGATATGGTGTAACACCTGCTCATAGCGACTCATGGAGCCCACACCTGTGCCAAAAGACTAGCCCTGTCACCAGGAGGTGGAGGAGGCAGAAAAGGAGCCAGCAGAGCAAGACTTGGGCCTACGAACCTCCTAGTGTGGCACTGTAGGCTAAGCACTGGACTGTGAGTCACCAGATGGGTGGTTCAAACCCACCAGGTACTCCTCGGAAACCCTGTACAAGGTCGCTATAAGTCAGAATTGACTTGGTAGCACTTAACAGCAATAGCAAATACATCATAGGTAAGAGCTTGAGTTGTTCACAGCCAGAAAGTGTGCAAACAAAACCCACTGCCATCAAGTCAACTCCAACTCAAAGGGAACCCTGTATAGGGTTGCCAGGGGTATAAACCTTTATGGAAGCAGAAAGCCTCTTCTTTCTCCCGCAGAGAAGCTGGTGGATTTGAATTGCAGACCCTGTGGTGAGCAGTCCAGGGATCACCCTACTGCACCATCAGACCTCCTAGACAATGTTCAGAAACAGAAATTGGAAGGAGTCAATTAAACCCACCCACAACATGGCCGTACAAACAGACTGAGCTCTGATCAGAATGTTTGGCCTCAATGTGTTAAATACTGCTATCACAGTTTCTGAGATAAAATGTTATAAGAGAAGGCATCCGCGTAGTTCTACAGATTTGCTCAGGAAATGAGATGTGGAACAGGTCTCTAATACACTGGCTCTCCAGACTGTGCTCATCAAAAGAGGGTTGAGAAATGTATGCTCTACAGTCAAGAGTTCCAAGCTGACCTCTGGGGCTACTCAGTGCATCTCCATGGGTGACAGAGTTGTCATCATCCTCTTGACTCCTTGGAAAGAGGCATTCTGAGAAGAAGCCACTGTGCACAGGTGCCCAGAACAGACTTACCATAGATGGAGTAGCCTGCCGTGGAGTTGGTGGCATCCAGGTGTCGCTGGTGGAGTTCACTGTGGCTAAGCTCCAAGCACTCATGTCTTGGGTCCAAGTCCCCTCCAAGCACCAAAATATCACAGAAATCTAAGTTGTGAAGCATTTCTTCTAAGACTGTGGATTTGGGGGCTGTGGGGTGACAGATGCATAGGAAAACATAGGCATTAGTAGAAAGTCATCATCTTCCTGTCTCTTATTGTGCCATCGGTTGGGGCTGGGTGATTCTACATATCACCTCCACAGCTAGGCTGTGGTGCCAAAGCGTCTACTGTTAGTGCTACTGTGGCCTGAGACTATGTTCGGCAGCCCCCCGAATTAGTGGAAAGGGCACGGACACTCTGATCAAGCACATGTGAACTGATATGCCAGCTCTGCTACTGAGAAGCTGTTGTTATGTGCCGTGGAGTCAATTCCAACTCATAGCAACCCTATTCAGGGTTTCCAAGGAGCAGCTAGTGGGTTTAAACTGCTAACCTTGTGGTTTGTAGTCCAGTGCTGATCCTACTGTATCATGTTAGAAAAACTACCTACCACTTACTTTCCTCATCCATTAAGAGGGCAAGAATTTGAGAGGACTGAAAATAGTATCTGGCACACAGGAGTTCAATCAGCAATAGCTTATTTGAGGGGCAGAGATAAGTACCTCTCCACCATGTTCCTGTAGCTTTCTCCATGGGATCTGTGTGTGTGTGTGTGTGTTTGTGTATGTGTGTGTGTCCTACCAGACTCAGACCCTGCAGGGCAGAAGAACCATCTTATTATGACTGAGTCCTCTGTCTGTCCCAGGGACTGGCATGGAGCAGTAACTAATACATATTGCTTAAATGGAGTTAGATTTGTAACATGTTTAAATAATTAAGGAAATATGTTCCCTGGGATGCACATTAGCAAACTGGTCAGTATAGTTGTCCTTGACTGATTTTTGAGACTCCAAATTCCACCATGCAATATATAAATGTTTGAATGATGTACAGAGGTTGACAGTCTTCAATTGAAATCCCAATTTACATAGACGTGATTTGTATTTATGGAGTGCTTAGATGAGTGCTTATGGAGTCCTGGTGTGGTGCTATAGGATAAGGTTGGTTTGAACCTCAGTGTTGGCAGTTCAAACATGCCATCCATGGCTTGGAAACCCTGTGCAGGATTGCTATTAGTGGGACCCGACTCGACGGTACTTAACAACTTACGTGAGTCAGTGTCAACATGATCCCAATACACATTAAACCTGGTTGTCATGAGTCAGTCTGATTGATGGTGACTTGTGTATGTGTCCGAGTAGAACGGTGTGTTTCTCAAGGGCTGACTGTTTGGAGAAAAGCCATTAGGCCTTTCTCCTAAGATGCCCCTGAGTGGATTCTAACCCTGTTAACCACTTGTACCACCTAAGGACTCCAACAAACACTGACTAGGGTGCTATCATTATCCCCGCTTCACCAATGAGAAAACAAAATGTTAACGGGATGAGTGAGGTCTCATAGGCACTGAGATAGTAAGTAAAATAGCAGGATAGCACCCATGTTGTTCTGACTCTTAACCTCTGAGCCAGGGGTCTTCAAGTGCCGTTGACCTCGTACCTCTGTATTGAAAGATTTGTGAACCTAGGCTTTTGACATAAGTATATTTATTTATAACATATACACAAGGTCTCATATATTTTGTGCATTATAAAACATTTACGAGAATTGAAATTTAAACAAGATTCCTTACAGATGAAAAAATATGTTTGAATATATTTTATATTGTTTGATTTCTAAATAGTAAAATGTGTGTGCTCTTTCTAGATATGTATTCTAAATAGTGTTCTGTATGCTTTGTTTTTCAGTGTTTGTTAATTGCAAGGACTCTATGCTATTGTGAGCATAAGTGAAAAGCACAATCATATACACTTAAAAGCAATGCCTATCATTGACCATAGTGTATGTATAGCTCTAGTTCAAATGGTCTCTATTTCCAAACATTTCTAACTCATACTTTTTTGGTCGACTTCTTATCAGGTCAGGTTAGCTCTTGTTTATTTCTGCCCCCAGCCCCACAGGTAGCTGACTGAGAATTCATGCCTCCCAGGGGATGTCTGTTCTTGCTGCTGTATTCTTGCTGTTCTTCTGTGCTTGCACCATTATTGGCAGCCGCAGTCTCCTTGATTCCCACTGTGTGTAAGGGACTGTGCTGGGTCTAGGGTTTCAGAGGTAAATTGACCATGGAACCCTTGGGGAGCTCCTGGTCTGGTTTAGTAAGCAGATCGTCCCTAGCAAGACTAAACCATGTTCTGTGTTAGAGGTAAGGAAGAGCAATTGGGAGCACACAGGGCAGGAGACCTCACCTAGCGGGGTGACTGTGGAGAAGGCCTCCAGAGGAGGAGGTCTTGAAGGTGGAAATGTTTTCAAGCACTGAAGAGGGAGAGGGGGGAGGGACCTTCCAGGCTGAGGGTCTAGCATGGACAAAGGTGTGTGCTAGCACAGAGCTATGAACAGGAATGCCGTGTGCAGGAACTTCCAGACAGTTTGTACTGAAAGAGCATCAAGAATGAGCCATTGAGAGCAGAAGATGATATGGAGGAAGTGACTGAGAGCCGGTGGCAAATGGCCTTAGGTTGTTTGCTGGAGGTGCCATGATAATGATGATTGTAACACTAAGAGCACAATTTAAAGCACTAATGAGAACTACTGGGCACTTGGCTAGGGCCCTGCAGGCACCACTCAGAAACAGACAGTGAAATGGCGACCCAGAGAATTGCTTTACCACCCCCCCACCCCCGTGTACTGGTGTTAGGTGGAGTGGATCCACGTGTGCTGTTACCACCTGCAATCGCTCAGGTTAGAGGTCACAGGACCTCATGCACCAGGACATGTAAGTAGGAAACTGCCCTGCCCAGACAGCTGGTAAAACACCATCTATTTTTCTGCCTTGCTTGGCATCCCATTCACCAGGGAGCAGGGAGGTGAGAAGCCCTTCAGGGTCTCAGGTCCCTGGGCACCAGCACATCATTAGCAGTCACTTTAGGTGAGGGAAGAGTTGAAAGTATTTCTTCTCTTCCAAGAAGCACTAAAGGCCAATTTTCAAACAGATACTTCCCTTTGTCAGTCACAAAGGAAAAGTTTTCCCTTCTTGCCTTCCTGCCTCTCTCCTTCCTTCCTTCCTTCTGGTCTCCCCACTTCCTCTCTCTTTTTGCATCCTCTTTCTTCTGACTTCCTGTCTCCCTCCCACTTCTTCCTTCCCTCCCTCCTCTACCCTACCCTTCCTCCTCTCAGTCTCCCTACCTTCCCTTATTCCTCTCGCTTGCTTGCTTCCTCTCCTCCCTTCATTGCCTTTTTGTCCCCGCCTCCGCTAACAGCATACTATTGTGGATTTCCATGCAACTAAATGTTTCTCCTGGCAGATAATTCCAATTACTTTACTCTTACTGAACACCCTTCCCAATAATGAAACTCTTAGAAATATAGTAACTTAAAAGTTTCCTGGGAGCTTAGAGTACTACTGCTGAAATGAAACCTACCTTTTGCTGTATATAAGATGCAGTTATACATTTTTGTTGTTGTTGTTTGTGCTTCTTCAGCTTTTCTTCTGATAATCAAAATAATGGTCCTTATAGTACATTTTTATAGTTGCAGAAAAGTGGAGGGAAGCAGAGACAAATTGGCTGTCTCATTGTTCCTCGGAGAGTATCATGCATTAGGTATATATGGAAGCCATTTTCCCCCCTTTACACAATGGAGATCATTCTATATGTAGACACTAGTAATTTGGCATCTTGCTTTTTGCACTTAGCATTTAGCACAATGCCTTTCCTCCACCATGAAACACAAGACATGGCTGTGCCATAATTTGCCAAGCCATTCCTCTCCTGAGGATCATTTAGGTTGTGACCAGAGGTTTTTTGGTTTTTTTTTTTAGTTGTTGTTTTCATTACTTTTCTTTTGCCATGGTGACCAGTGAAGTAAGATTTCATAGGACTGTAGGAAATTTAAATTTCACCTTCCCCAGGGCCCTATACACACCTGTACCTGTGGTTTTCAAGTCCCCGGGCGCCTCAGCTTTGGTAAAGGTGCTCACGATCTTGATGTCTGGAAAGAGGATCACCCCTCTGGCACTGTCAAACTGGGTGGCAGGCCTCCAGAAGTGCTCTGTGCCCCGAAGGGTGATGCGGGGTTCGATGGCCTGCAGGACCATCACATAGGCGTCCATGTCCGGGATGCTAATACACACATCTTCCCCAAAGCACCTGGGGAAACAGCCAAGGATGACACTGTCCACTTTCTTGCTGAGGATGCAGTTACCACCTCTAGTCCTTTACTCAGCATCCTGATGGTCTAAAAGTCTCCAAAGATGTCAGAAGACATTCAAATTCAAAGCCACACTGACAGTCTAAACTAGTAATCTAGAGACTTCAAAGATTGGCTCTTAGGATAAATCAGGATCTCCCATATGAGCAACAAGTCACTGTTAAATGTCTAAATATCCTTTAAACAAGTAATCAATGGCTGCATTAATAAGGTAGCAATGGCTTGTTATGTAAATCCATATTTGATAAGCAAATTATGAAGAACCCTGGTAGCATTGTGATTGAAAAACTAGGCTGTGAATCTAAAGTTCTGTTACTAGGAACCAACAGCTCTTCAAAGGCAATCTGCTTCTATAAACATTTACAACCTTGGACACTCTGAGGAATTTCTACTGTGTCCTATATGGTAGCTACGAGTCAGAAGAGACTGGTCAGTCATGGGGTTTTTTGGAAGCATATTATTGCTGGTAGCGTAGTGGTTACGAATCGGGCTGCGAACCTTAAGGTCAGCGGTTCGAAACTACCAGCCGCTCCGCGGGAGAAAGATGAGGCTTTCTACTCCCGTAAGGATTTACACCCTCGGAAACCCTGTACAGGGTCGCTATGGGTCGGAACCGACTCGACGGCACTTAACAACAACAACATTATTGTCTAACTGCCTGGCTGTTTATATTAAGTGCTGAGAATCAGTTCCAATTCTCAGCAACCCTGTACAGAGTTTCTGAGGGTTTGAACCACCAACCTTGGGTTCAGCAGCCCAACACTTATTCTATAGAGTCACAGTAAGACTCCTATCTTAGTAAATGAGACCCCAGGGCAAATCTCTCTTTGTGCAGTTTGTGTGTGATGTTTCTGTTAAGGTCTCACACAAGTGTCCCTATCTCAGGTGTGGGGGGCAAATTGGATTGGAATCATGATCCCTTTAATTGATAAAAACCGAGGAATTGATTCCAACTCATGCTGACCTTGTGTTCATCAGAGTAGGCCTATGTTCTATGGGGTTTTCAGTGATTGATTATTTGGAAGTGGATCACCAAACCTTTCTTGTGAGGTTCCTATGCTGCTACTGAGTACAGTTTAGGCAGTTCCAAGTCACAGTAACCCTGGATAGGGTTTCCGAAGCTGTGACTCTTCACATGAGCAGGAAGCCTTATCTTTCTCCCATGGAGCAGCTGGTGGATTTGAACTCTTGATTCAACACATAATCCACTATCCTACCAGGCCTCCTTGAGGCTCCTTTCTTGTTAAGTGTCGTCTGAGTGGGTTCCAACTCATAGTGATCCTCTAAAGGGTTTCTGAGGAGGGGTACTAAAACACTGCAACCTTTTGAGCATATTAACTGTTTATACCACCCTGGGACTCCTTATCTTGTCGTCTGGTTGCCATTGTATCAGTTCCACTTTCTGAACGTCCTGTGAGTGAGTACGGAGTAGAACTGCTCTGTGGGGTAGCAGAAAGCAGAGCACCAGAGCTGTCTTCCCAGGCATCTCTGGGTGGGTTCCAATTGTCAACCTTTCAGTTAGCAGCTGAGTGCTTAACCATGTGTGCCACCAGGGCTCCTCCTATCCTAATGCTGCTGTTGTGAAGTATCGTCGAGTTGGCTCAGACTCACAGAAATGCTGAATAGGGTTTCTGAGAGCGGTTGGTGAGTTTGAACTGCGGATCTTGTGGTTAGCAGTACAGTGCTTATCCTACAGTGGCATTTGTTGTTATTGTTAAGTGCTGTCTAATCAGTTTTGATAAGTAGTTACCGTATATAGGGTTTCCAAGGACTGCCTGGTGGGTTTGAACCATTGACTTTGTGGTTGGCAGTCTAATGATTATCCTACAGCTCCAAGCCAGAAGTCTGACAGTGTTATTGTTGTTATTAAATGCCCTCAAGTTGGTTCCAACCCATAGAGAACCCTGTAAAGGGTTTCTGAGGAGCAGCTGGTGAACTTGAAGCACCAATCTTGTGCTTCAAACCAACCCTGCAGTCCAGCTCATTAACCTGCAGCACCACACCAGTATGCCTATCTGACTTTAGGACAAGATTTTAATTATCTCTGTGACTATCTGGAAGAATTAAATGCAGATAATGTATAGACAAAAAGTTGAGTCAGGGCCTGGCTCATGGTGTGAGCTCAGTCAGTGCTGGCAGGATCAGACTCCCATTAGCATATGTGCACCTTCCACTCTCTTGCTGGTTGCCTAATTCAAAGTCTATGGCTAAAGTGGGGATCCCAGGGTTCAGACAGTGTTCTGGGAATCTGGGTGGTCTCCAGATGGTGATAATCATCCTCTTGACCGTGTTCCTTGTGGAAATTCCCCAGGGAAGGCTAGTCTTCCTGGGCCCCATGCTGAACCACTCCATCCTCTTCTATAGGGTGGCTAAGATTGTGGGGGTTGCGGTAGGCTTTCGTTCCCAGGTTTCTCTGGGTCTCTGCCATATCAACCTAGATGACTTCTCTTTCCTAATGCGTTAACAAGCCTGGTCTCAACTGGAGACCCTCTCCTTCACTTTACCATAGAGCTGATGAGGAGGTGCTGCTCCTTGGACCCAGAGCTCAGGGGTGACTTCTTCATTGCTCTAGAACTGCTTACTGAATGTGATGACCAGGGGGAAGTCCATTTTCACATCCCTGATCTTCCTTCTCTGAGTTGTTCTCCTGGGTTAGAGCCCTGAGACTGCTGCTGATACCTCCCAGGAGGCCCCCTGCTAGAAGCCCTCCCATGAGCCTGCTGTGGCTGAGAAGGGATATGATAGGCCAGCTAGTGAGTTTGCCAAAGGCTTCTGGAATAATCTCACCTCCTTAATTGAACTCTGCTCTCTGAGGGCAGGATCCAGTCTCTTTATTTTGCATCTCTACTGGATTTAAGAGCTCTAAATAGCTGTGCTGATTAATTTAATTCAATTTAATCAACATTTGTTAAGCACCACTTAAAATCCAGCTCTCAGAGACTTTACAGGAAACAAGACCTTCTAGGCATTAGATTAGATGCATGATAAAACAAAACAAGCAGTATTTATATTGGCAAAACAACATAACATTTTTCAGAAAACACAGATCTGTTGAGCGTTCTTATAGGAAAAGCAGATGACAAATGACAACACAACACAACTCTACTTTGCAATGGAATAACCTTAAGGGACTAGCACTGTTCTGTCCTTTGGGCCCCACGGTGACCACTCACTGGACTTTGGAAGAGACTTTCAGGCGCCGCACACCCGCTGTTGGGAACTGCCTGGAGTTGATGTAGGAGACCTTCTGGAGGGCACGGTTGATGTTCCCAACATCATCACTTTCCATCACCAGGATGGACTGCGAGGGGTTGAAGTGATACTAGAAGACAGTAGAGGTTGGGAATCATGGAGCGAATGAGCAATGATGTACACAATCCCATGAAATCACATTTCCATGAAAAGACCACTAGAGTCACCACCAAACCACAAAATACCAAACCAATTGCCACTGAGTAGATTCCAATTCATGGTTACCCATGTGTGCAGAAGAGAACTGTGCTTCAATGGGTTTTCAAGGTTGTGAGCTTTTAGAAGCTGATCACTAAGCCTTTCTTCAGTGGTGCCTCTGGGTGGGTTCAAACCAGCAATCTTTGATTTAGTGGTTGAGTGCTTAACTACTTGTGCCACCCAGGAACTTCTTAAGACCACCAGAGTCACCTCCAAGGCATGTTAAAGTAAAGCAGTTTGTGCATAGGTGACTGTTTGCCATCCCTCATGCAATTTCTGCTACTCTGGTGAGCTTAAAGGTCCTCCCCTCTGAGGTTGCCCCAGAGATGATCAATTCCTGGTAATATCATCAAAGTCAGAAAACCCAGTCACAGTGCTCTTGCAGCTCAGCCCATGAGGGGTGGTCCATGTACTGTGCAACCTTTGTGGCCCTTACAAGCAACTCTCACCCCTTGGATCACCTCTTCTCTCACCTGACAGCACAGAAACGTAGGGTGTTGGCTCCTTCATTGTTCTTGTCTTTGGTTTTAGACTGGTCCCTCAATTCATTTGTCACTCCACTTGTTGACAGAAGCCCCTTCTTTTTAGCATCTAACCTTAAAACTCATTTTTCATTTCTCCCCAGACCTGATACTTGGTCTGGCTTCCCTGGTGCCAAATTCTGGTTTCTCATGTGTTTTCCTTACCTGCTGTTTACCCGACTGCCGGTGGCCCTAGATTAGTTATGTATTCATTCCATCTGGAGCCCTTGCTACTCTGTATACTCAGTGAGGGTCCATGGGATTCATATGCTCCCAACTGAGTCATCTGGGTCACTGTATGAAGCTAGTCATAGAGTTCTGACTCCCCTGCCTCATCCCTCAGCAGCTACATATCTTTGAATGGAGCAGGAGAATGGCCTCTATAGTGCTCGGAGCTACAGATCTTGGTGCACTTTTGAGCAAAAACTATTAGGAACTGCTACCAATAAGACACTTGGAGCACAGTTATAGATCCTATGTACCCCAAACTCATGGCACAGAAGTAAACATGTAGTTGCATGACCTAAAAATCTACTTGTTTGAGTAGATAATATTTTCATATATGCACATGTACAAGCATACACACAATACATTAATGAAAAGTCTCCATGTTGCCCCCATCTTGCTACTTTGCACAATTCCACCCCACAGGTATTCACTGTGATTAATTTCTTAATGAAAAATTGTATTGTTATAATCAGTTGCTTCCCCTACTGTGGAGGATTTTACATCCCTGGCCTGTTGTCAACAGTCCTGATCATATGACTTGTGGTACCCTTCCTTGCAGCACACACTTTTCTTGCCCTGTAGAACTGAGTAGTGGTCATATAAGTTGCTTATTCAGAGAAATGTGGGCAAAAATATTGTTTGGTTCATATCCATGAGGAAACTTTAAGCCAGTTCATGATTTTTGATGTTCCTTTTCCTCTGTCATGAAAAACCAGTAAAGTTCCTTTAGGTGTTGACCCATCTACTGAAGTCTCACAGTTAGTATGGTATGTTGTTGTTGTTGTTAAGTGTTGTTGAGTCAGTTCTGACCCATAGCTACCTATATAGGGTTTCCAAGGAGTGACTGGTGAGCTTGAACCACCAACTTTGTAGTTCAAACTAACTTTGCAGTCAGCCCATTAACCTACAGCGCTACACCAGGACTCCACACCACACCAGAATGGTATGGTGGTGGTGGTGATGGTTATGTGCTGTGGAGTCGGTTCCAACTCATAGAGATCCTGTAGAGGGTTTCCAAGGCTATAAATCTTTACAGAAGCAGAAAGCCTTATCTTTCTCTGGCAGAACAGCTGGTAGTTTCAAACTGCTGACCTTGAGGTTAGTAGCCCAACTCATAACCACTATGCTACCAGAACTCCTTCCAGGATGGTATAGTCAACCTATAATAGATATGAATTGTAAATAACAAATAAAGCTTAAACCACTGAGATTTTTATGAATGTATGTGTTATTTCATGTTTGCATATATATCTGTAGGATAAATTCCTACAAATGGAATTTTGCTCAAAGACTATTTCACTTATAATTTTGATACAGTTGACAAAGTCCACATTGCTAGGGAATGTGTGTCTGTGAATAATGGGTATTCCAGAACACTTAGTTGTGCTCATGAGGAATTTGTACAAGGACCGAGCCAGCTATTTGAACAGAACACAGTGATACAGCATGGTTGAGAATCAGAAGGTTTGTGTCAGGACTTCCACCATACTTACTCAATCTGTAAACTGAGCAAATACTCTGAGAAACTGGACTATATGATCAATGTAGCATCGGGATTGGAGGAAGACTCATCAACCACCTGTGATATGCAGGTGACACAAACTTGCTTGCTGAAAGTGAAGAGGAATTGAAGCATTTACTGATGAAGATCAAAGCCTTCAGTATGGAATGCACCTCAGCATTGTTGTTGTTGTTGTTAAGTGCCATCGAGTCGGGTCCTCAGCATAGAGAAAACAAAAATTCTTACAACTTGACCAATGTATAAAGTTATGGTAAATGGAGAAGATGTTGAAGTTGTCCAGAATTTCATTTTACTTGGATCCACAATCAAGGCCCATGGAAGCAGGAGTCAGGAAATCAAATCACATGTTTCATTGGGAAAATCTGCTGCAACAGACCTTTTGGAAGCATTTAAAAGCAAAGATGTAACCTTGAAGACTAAGATATGCTTGAACCAAGCCATGGTTTTCCATCACCTTATATGCAGGCTAAAGCTGGACAATAAATAAGGAAAGCCAAAGAATTGATGCCTTTGAATTATGGTGTTGGTGAAGAATAATTAATATACCACAGACTGCCAGAAGAATGAAAAATCTGTCTAGGAAGAAGTACAGCCAGGATGCTCCTTAGAGCCAAGGATGGTGAAACTTCATCCTACATACTTTGGACATTATCAGGAGGGATCAACACCGGGAGAAAGGCATCACATTTGGTTAAGCAAAGAGCCAGTGAAAAAGAAGACCCTCAATGAGATGGACTGTGACTGCAATAAGAGGCTCAAACATAGCAATGATTGTGAAGATGGAGGAAAAGTGGGTGGCATTGCATTCTGTTATACATAAACTTACTATGAGATGAAAGTGACTTGACTGAACCTAGCAACAATAGGGATTTATTAACATAAACTCCCTTTAATAGTATCTTTCCTCTAAACCTCAATGATGGTATATTGTCAGACTTCAAGATGTTTGTCAATCTGATAGATGATAATGCCATCTCAGTATAATTTTAATTTGCATTTCTTTTACCATGAAGGAGACTGGGTATCTTTTTATAAGTTTAAGGAACATTCCATCTATATGAACTTTTCCCTGACGTGACTGGAATATCTTTGTAGGAGTGACCTGTTCTGCATTTGAAATTTGACAAGCAGTAGGTGTCTCATGAGCATTAGTGATGACGTTCAACCACATGACTCTCTAGCATCATGGCCCTTTACCATCTGGGAACTCAATCTTTGACTCCTCAGACTATCACATGAATATTTACCTTTTATCTCTTCCTTGAGGCCTCCCCAGATTCCCTCATTTAGGGCCCAACGGACTGTGAGTCCAGAATCCACTTGATGGCCATGGGCTTGGTTTTGGTTTGGTTCAGACATAGATGCAGTTATCAAATGGTTGTACAATAATTATAATTAAGTGATCATTAACTTGCCAAGGACAGAGACTTACTCTTGTCTCTGAATCCCAGAACCTAGCCCTAGTGCCCTGAAAGCCCCTTTGAGATCAGTGAGTGAATGTTACCTCCTTGACTATATTTTACTCAGTATTATGAACTGCCACTCCCCAAAAGGACTTATTTCCTTTCCTATGTCATTTGTCCTTTCAGTCTGACCCCTGTAGGACTCCTTGTCAGCACTCACAAAACCCTGTCCTCCTTCCTTTCCTGGGAATCCTGGAGACTACATTTCCCAGTTGTTTTTCCAGTGGGTGAAGTCCTATGACTACATCTGACCAATGAAATGTGAAAGGAAGTGATGTGTGACACTTCTGGGCTGAGGCAGTGAAAAGCCCTGTGGAAATATTTTGGCCTCTTTCTTTCTTGACTTTGCAACCAGCAATATTCTATATAGAATTTATACCCCACATTCCTGATTTGCAGTACACATTAAGTGAGAGACAAAACTTTTAAGTGTTAAGCCATAAACATTTTGGAGTTAACCTGTTTCTGCCTGTTTGGTTGAATTCACCACTTCCCATGCCTGATTCTCACTTCTTCAAGGCCATGTGGCATCTTGGGAAGATCATGGCTATCTGAAGTGTGATGGAATACTTATTATGGCCCTTCTAGCCATAGTCTTTTGTAACTCCTATTAAATGACCTGGTGAGACCATGTAAATAGGGTATATGGAACTCTAATGTGGGTATTGGTTACTTTTGCCATCCCCCGTAGATATAAAATGAGTCATTTCAGAAGCATGAACAGGGCTTTCACTACAATCCAGAAGGAAGAGCTAGGAGTACAGCACATCCTTTGGATTCCAAGATTCTTGTGCTGAAACCACCTTGATGTAGGAGACAGAAAGGAGACACCAGAAAACAGTAGAGACATCAGGACCAAGCACATGAGATAGAGTGATGGACTTCCTGGGCATGGAGAAAGAAAAGCTTAGTGCCTTCTGCTAGGAGTCTTTCATATGGAATGGGTTGGATAAACTATGTCTGCTGACCCACTGAGTTACAGCTGAGCTCCTTTAAGCTTTGGCTTACAGTAGAGTAGAGTGCCCTGTGGACATTTATTGGCAGCACTGATTCCTGTGAAGCCATCAACACAGGCCTGACAGCATCAAAACAAACAAAAAGCATCTATCAAATAATTGCTTATTTTTAATTTGTAGTACTTCCAGTTTTACTAAAAAGAGCTTTGTAATGTTCTTGAACAGGGCAGAGGCCAAGGAGTCATGTGGCTGAGAAGTCAGGGACCAGAGACAGGCTTGTACGTGTGTATGGCTGAGAAGAGGCTGTCCTGACAGCAGATTGTACCTTGAGCATTTCTGATCATGAATTGTGACCCAACAACTTCCCTAATAAACCAAATAGTCATGTGTTTTGTCTGGGTTCTGTGTGGCTATTGCAATTCATATCAAACCCAGCAGGGAAGTAGAGTGCCAGAGGGAGGGACAGTTGGTGTTAGAATTGGTTAAGAAGCTTGTAGGGAAGAGGCACGTCTGACCTCCATCTCATTGATGTTCCTTACCACTGGTCACACCAGAAGAGGTCAGATACTACCCCCATACACCATACTTACACTATCATACTCCAATTCTAGGATTACTAGCTATACAATCTTGGACTACTGGCTTCCTTTTCTGGACTTCATTTCCTCATCTAAAATAATTTTAATATCCACCTGTGTGGGTCTTATATGAGATGATAGATGTAAAGTCTCTGCCACTTTAAAGATACTCTTATGTAATTACTAACATTATAATTATTGGTTCTTTGCTCGTACTGGTGCCTCGCTTCTACCACTCTTCCCCTATGAATCAGTTCCCTCTTGTCCTTTGAAGCCTTTAGCAAGGGTCTTCCTGAACAGTGTCACCTGGTTTTAAGGACTACTCCCTTGTGCTACATGACTCCCAGGCAGATGGCTGATGTCACAGTCTCTACAGTGGCTTTTTTCCCCCCACTTTCCTTAGGTCATAATTCTGAAATATTTCATAAGTCATCCACTTTTTTCTTTTTTTAAGCTTTTATTGTGAATTGAGTGATTGTTTACATGGCAGAACATTGGTTTTGCACTCAACCAGTCATATTTTGTTTCATTGCAATTTTTATAATTCCCTCCATGTGCATTGGTTAACAGTATTCACCTCTATTCCTTTTTGCTGGGGGGATGTACACAAAAACACGTAGGAATATATAATTGTTTAAACAACTGAAGGGAACATTTTGCAAGCCAGCCTGCTGCCTGTCAGCACACAGCCCTTCTCTTTCCATGAGTCTAAAGTCCTTAGCTGCTATATCTCTCCATACCATCACATCTGCCTCCATCTCTGGAGATGTCTCTGCTTCTCTGTCTCTGTGTCTCTGTTTTCAGTTAGGGTCCCACGTTCCACTCATTCTCTTTCTTCTTGAATGTCCTAGGGTCCTCTGTTCTTGGCATGTTAACTACTCCCCCCTTTTTGTTACCCATCTTCTACCTTTACAGTTGTGGTAATTGCAATTAGTCATGATAACAAGTCCTCACTATTGAATCAAAAGTATCTGGTTCCCATTCTCTCCTATCCCCTTTCACCAGACCCATCTAGACAATAGGAAAACTATTCAGTGGGGATTTTACCTCCCCTTCTTTCTCTGAAACTAAACACCCTCTTGAAAACTTGTAAGCCAGCCACTCTGTACCTGATTAGCCTTCACATTTTAGGTAGCCAGTGTCTAAGTTGCCTGTCCGTATCGATCTTGTATACTGAGGGGATAGGCTTGATCTTTGATGTGAAGATTTCTTCCCTCTTGGTTGGTATTTTGAGCAACTACGTCCATAAGCAAAGGTCACATCCATCAAATTGTAATTTATACTTGCTTCTTGCAGCAAACATTTATTTCTTTTAGTAGAGTTCTGATCCAAGCTAGGTTAAATGGCTCAGTATACCACCTAAAGCCCCATACTCGACAAAGGCTCAACAAGAAGCCTCTTTCACTGGGCAAATTCTAGAACCCCTTTTAGGTATTCCAATCAGTTATAGGCTGAAGACAGGTTTTCAAGCTTTCTGTAATCATATTTTATGATATTCCTTTCTATCCCACTTAAATGCCTATTTTACCGTAGTAGGCAAGGGAAACGAATATCCACAAGACACCTTAACATTATTTCCCCTCTTTTACCCATTTAGACTACGCCTCAATCCTGTATCACAGAACCCTGCTCTTCCAAGGTTGAGTATACATCACTATTTACCTCTATCCCATTTAGCCCATACAAACCTATTTCAGTGTTCCCTATCTTGACCACCCCTCCTCTTCTTGTGTATTGCCCTCCCCTTGCTCAGTGTTCCCTATCTTCCACCCCTCCTCTTCTTGTGTATTGCCCTCCCCTTGCTTGTATATTGCCTTCCCCATCACCTGAGCTATGATGTTACTATCCCCTAACTTGTGCCTTAGTGTCCCCTCCTTCTCACCCCTGATAAACATCAAAGAATTTTTTCCTTTTAATATGGAAATCTTTTCTTAAGCTTTTACAATAATGTTGTTATGCAATATTTGTCCTTTGTGACTTATTTCACTTAGCATAATGTCCTCAAGGTCCTTATATGTTATGAGGTATTTTGCAGCTTTGGTTAACAGTATTCACCTCTATTCAAGGTAGCGTAGTATTCCATTGTGTGTATGTACCAAAGTTTGTTTATCCATTCTTCCACTGTGGGCACTTAGCTGTCTCTTTTTGCTCTTGTGAAGAGTGCTGCAATAAGCTTTGTTGTGCATATATCTACTAGTGTACTGACTCATATTTCTTGTGGATCTATACTGAGTAAAAGAATTACTAGATCATAAGGTATTTCTATTTCCAACTGTCTGCGGAAGTGCCATACTGTTTTCCAGAGTGGTTGGATCCTTTTATATTCCTGCCAGCAATGTAGAAGTCTCCCAGTCTCTCAACATCCTCTCCGGCATTTATTGTCCTCTGCTTTTTTGAACTTTGCTGTTTGCTGGTGTGAGATGATATCTTACTGTTACTTTGATTGGCATCTGTCTAATGGCTAAGGATAATGAATATTTCTTCATATTTTTGTTCGCTGCCCAAATGTCTTCCTTGGTGAAGTGTCTATTAATGTCCTATGCCCATTTTTTAATTGGCCCATTTGTCTTTTAATTGGAGAGGTGTTGTAGTCTCCTATAGATCTTAGAGATTAGTCCCTTGAATGATATGTCACTGTAAAAAAAAAAAATGTTCCCATTCTGTGGGCTCCTTTTTTATTTTTCACTCTTTGGGTGAAATCTTTTGATACACATACGTTTCTAATTTTTAGTATGTTCCAATCATCTATTTTGTCTTTTGTTTGTGTAGTATTTGCAATATTTGATAGTCTATGAATGTCTTGTCTTAGAGCCCTTAAATATGTCCCTGTTTTTCCATTGATGACTTTTATAGTTCTAGGATATACATTTAGGTCTCTAATTTGTATTAAGTTGGTTTTTATATATTGTGTGAGATAAATATCTTGTTTCATTCTTTTTCATATTGATTTCCAGTTTTGCCAGCACCATCTGTTGAAAAGACTATCTCCTCCCCACTCAATGAACTTTGGCCCTTTGTCAAAGATCAATGAGTTGGCTGTATGTGGATGGGTTAACTTTTGGATTCTCAATTCTGTTCCACTGATCTATGTATCTTTCATTGTATCAGTATCAGGCTGTTTTG
>NW_006408546.1:19182907-19184090 GCF_000296735.1 Chrysochloris asiatica | reverse complement strand
TTTTCTATCTCATTTATTTCTCTCTTATCTTTATTATTTCCCTTCTTTTGGTGACTGTAGGTTCCCTCTGCTGGTCTGCTTCTAGTTATTGAAGGTGCTGTGTTAATGTGTTGATTTTGGCTCTTTCCTCTTTTTGTATGTGTGCATTTATTGCAATAAACTGTCCTCTCAGCACTGCTTTCACCATGTCCCAAAGATTTTAGTATGTTGTATTTTCATTCTTGTTTGTTTCCAGGAACTTTGTGAATTCACGTTTAATTTCTTCTTTTACCCAGTCACTTTTCACCAGGGTGTTGTTCAGTTTCCATGTATTCGACTTTCTTGTTTTGGCCTTCTTATTGTTGATTTCTAGTTTTATAGCATTGTGGTCTGAGAAGATGCTCTGTAGAATTTTGATGGTTGTGAATTTATGGAGGCTTGCTTTGTGACGTGGTCAATTCTGGAAAATGTTACATGCACACTGGAGAAGAATGTGTATTGTGCCTTGTTGGATAGAATGTTCTGTATATATCTATGAGGTCGAGTTGGTTGATTGTGTTGTTAAGTTCCTCTGTCGCATTGTCGAGTTTCTTTCTGTTTTTTCTATCCTTTTTCGAGAGTGGTGTGTTGAAATATCCCACTATAATTGTGGATTTATCTATTTCTTGCTTCAATTCCATTAAGGTTTGCTTCATGTATTTTGGTGCTCTTTCGTTGGGAGCATTTATGTTTATTATAGTTATGTTGTCTTGCTCGATTGACCCTTTGATCATGAGATAGTGTCCTTCTTTGTCTCTTATGCTGGTTTTTATATTAAAGTCTACTTTGTCAGAGATTAGTATCGTGACTCCTGCTTGTTTGTTGTTGCAGTTTGCTTAGTAAATTTTTTTTCCATCCTTTAACTTTTAGTCTGTTTTTGTCTTTGTGTGTATGGTGTGCTTCTTGCAGGCAGCATATTAATGGATCTTGTTTTCTTATCCATTCTGCCACTCTTTGTCTCTTCACTGGTGCATTCAATCCATTGACATTCAATGTAATTATCGATAAATATACATTGATTGCTGTCATTTTGTTGCTTTTTTGGAGGTGCTATTCGTTCTTTGGTTCTGCTTTCTTTCTTGTGTTGGCTTTATGTCCTTTGAGTTGTTTCTGGTTGGTTTCTTCCTAGTTTCTCTGTTCGCTTGTTCTGCTTGGGAATTCGTTT
>NW_006408546.1:19180024-19181627 GCF_000296735.1 Chrysochloris asiatica | reverse complement strand
TTATTGGTCATGGTTATTATTTTATTATTATTATTATTATGATTGGGAGATGGGCGTTCCTTATCATTTGTAATGTGTAGCAGGTGTTGTTGGGTCTTGTCTTAGTGGTGTAGTATTATGTTGTATGCTTATAGCTTGGCTATAAGGCCACTATTGCTGCTGCTTCTTATGTTACATAGGCAGGAAATGTTCCTACCTCCAGGAAAGATATGTGATCAAAGGTACTAAAAGCAGAAGTAATATGAATGCATGGACAGAAATCACCACTTTGGAGCAGGGATGCCGCTTTGGTTAACGTTTTCTGTTCCCTGTCCCATCAGAACAGCAGCTGGAAGATCCCTGTGGTTACCTGGGAGTTGGGGCAAGGTGGCTTAGATGCAGGGTTTCAGATTGGGGATGGCAGATGATGTCAGAAGTTGCCGTCTTTCTCCCTCTCTTTGTGCCATGGGTCAACTGCCTTGCTTTTGTTGACATCTTAAGCCAGGGCAGGGAGATTTTTGGGGGGAGCTATGTCGTTTATTGCGGCTTCTTTTTATTCAGGGTCCTCCTTTTTTCCCCTCCTCTTGCTGGAAACGTCGCTTTCCAAATGGGCTGGCCTTAGCTCCACCCTCTAAAGTTTGCAGTCGCTGGAGCGATCTGCAATCTCATGGGCAAGAGTCCCAAAATGCACATTGTTTTTCCTTAGCAGTGTGATTTCTCGAAAATGCGAGTTCAGGAGACTGAAATACTAGGTCTTATGATAGTTCAAAAGCCGTGGGTCTGATATATGAACATTTCCTTCATGAGCTCCCCCTCTCTTCTCACCAGCGCTTTTCCCCTACCTCATTGTCCTGGCTGCAACGAAGAATCAGAACTGCTAAGTCTTCTTATTGAGGAACATGGTATATTCTTTGATTTTTGTAAATCTCTTTTGGTTTCTTGTTGTAGTGTTTTGTGGTTGTCTCTGTATAGGTCTTTTATTTCTCTGGTTAGATTTATTCCTAAATATTTCATCCTTTGGGTGGCCATTATAAATGGTATTACTTTGCTAATTTTCTTTTCAGAGCTGTCATTATTAGTATAGAGGAATCCACTTGATATTTGTATGTAGATATTGTGCCCTGCCACATTGCTGAATCTTTCAATGAGTTCCAATAATTTTTTTGATGATCTTTGGGATTTTCTATATATAGGATCATATCATCTGCAAATACATTTGCCAATTTGGATGTCTGCAATGTCCCTATCTTGCCTTATAGCTCTGGCTAAGACTTTCAGCACAAATACTGAATAGGAACGGTGATAACGGGGCATCCTTGTCTGATTCCTGTTCACAAAGGGAAAGCTTTCAGTTTCTTGCCATTTGAAAGTGATCTTGGCTGCTGGTTTTGTATATATGCTTGTAATTATGTTGAGGAATTCTCCTTCAATTACTACTTTTTTGAGTTTTGTTTGTTTGTTTGTTTTAAAATCAGGAATGGATGTTGAATTTTGTCAAATGTCTTTTCTGCATCATTGGATATGATCTTGTGGTTCTTTTCACTTTTTTATTTATATGGTAGATTACATTGATGATTTTTCTAATATTAATCCATCCTTGCATCCCTGATATGAATCCCACTTG
>NW_006408546.1:19167343-19178139 GCF_000296735.1 Chrysochloris asiatica | reverse complement strand
ATTTAAGACAAACAGGTTTGGGAAGACAAATGGGAGTTTACATCCACAAATATATAGGCTTAACAGAACATATTGTTATATATGCATTTATATGTGCTGCAAATCCAAGAGGGCTTCAAAAAGTTTGTGGAAAAATTTACAAACATTGTAGTTTTGTTCTGCTCTGGACTCTTCAATCTATCAACTGAGTTCTGGGTGGTGTTACCATGTATAATAGTCTCTGGTTGTTGTTTTTTCTTGTTGTTTCTCAGACCAATGAACTACCTTTAGGATATTTTGAAGTGCTGGCTTGACTTCTACAAAGTCCCTTAACTTCTTTTTATCCTGAAATGTTTTGATCACACCATCATGTTTGAATAACAACTTTGCTGGGTAAATGATTCTTGGTTGGCAGGTTTTTTTTTCCCCCAGGGTATTGTATATGCCTCCCCATTGCTTTTTTGCCTGCATGGTTTCTGCTGAGAGATCAGAGCTTAATCTTATAGGCTTGTCTTTGTAGGTAACATTTCTCTTTTCCTTAGCTGCTTTCAGGATTCCGTCCTTGTTTTTGATTTTGGAGAGTTTGATTATGACATTTCTTGGTGATTTTCTTTTGGGGTGTATCTTTCCTGGGAAAGCTTATCTTATTGTCTTTCCGGATCTTAGGGAAATTTTCTTCCAGCAGCTCTTTGACTAGCTCCTCTGTGACTTTCTGTGATTTGCCCTGTTCTGGGACTCCATTCATCTGTAGGTCATTCCTCTTCATGTTGTCCCACATGAATCTTAGACTTTCTTCAGATTTTTTCATGCTTTATTCTGCTTGCTTTTCTATTTTATCAGTATTGAGAGATTTGTCTTCAAGCTCACTGATTCTGGCTTCCATCCCTTCAATTGTACTCCTTTGCCTTTTTACTGTATTGTCCATTTCTGATATTTTAATATTAATTATCAGGACCTCTTTTTGCAGGTTTCAAATTTCCAATGCTATTTCTGTCTTATTTGATTGTTCTTGTAGTACTTTTCTGATGTCGTCCTTATTTTCCTCAACTTTGGTGTGGAACATTAGGCTGAACCTCACTATCATTACCTGAATTCCTTATCAGGCTGTTCCAAAGCCTGCACTCATTTCACTGAAAATTCTAGGTCTACCTCTAAGCTCATTTATTTGAGTGATTATCTCTTGTTTCTGGACATTAGCAGAAAATTTTCTGTTGCTTTTTAGGCATTGTGATTCGGTTATATTTTCAATAATTAGATAAATGTATGTTGGTGTATTGTTCAGTTTTCTGATTACCTCCTGGTAGATGTGATTAGGAGATGGGCTTCTCTTTTTACTTCTCTTACCACTCAACTCAGAGTGATCTTAGCAGGTGTTGGTTATTTGTGCTGTCCTGGTGTATAGCAGTTGGTATTGGTTCTTGCTCAGATGGTGGGATTTTATAGGATGCAATTGCAGTGTGGGTGTATGACTGCAATTTTTCTCTTGTTGGGTAAAACAAGGAGAGAAAGAGCCCCCCCCCCCCCCCCCAACCAAAATAAAACTGGGACCAGAAAAACAGACTGGATACTAAAGTCCCAAACCTCCAAACAAAACAAAAATCAACAAGAACAACAAAACCATAGCAAAATATGAGTAAAACTTTAGCATCCTTCTTTTGGCTTCTTGACTACAAAACTGGCTGAGAAATTTCAAGATGTTCTCAGTGCATGCAACTCAAGTTTTTGTGTTAGTCCTTTTTTCTCTTTCTTTTTTTGCCTCTCTCACCTCCCCTCAAGCCCATTCAGGTGTTTTTCCTAGTGAGATCCAGACCAAGGCTGGCCAGACCTGTTTTGGAAGATACTGCCATTTTAAGCTGTTCATGTTAGCTTCTCCCCCTTCTTTGAGTCTATGCCCAGCTATTCTTGTTGTGAAGATCTGTGTGCATGCATAGCAGAACCTTCCTTGGGGGTATCCAATTGCTCAGGTATACCTTCTGGTTCCCAGAGTAGAGGTGGGCAGACAGAGGAAAATATAAGAATGAATATATATATATAATGTTCCCACCTTTATCTCTGACAATCAGTCAGACCTCTGTGATGGGAGGGCTCTCTTGATCTTGTATCTGCTCCTTCCAAATTAAAATGGCTGTGCCAGGACTTACTAGCTGCCACAAATCAGAAGATCACTCATTTCTGGCTTCTGCTCCAAACCCACTCGCGGTTAGTCTTTGATCCTCCTAATCACCTCTTTACATGAAGTCCAGCATTTCGGGACCATCCTTTGTACCTTTTTTCATCTGGTATTCCATGTTATAACTGGCGGAGGCCCGTAAGCCTTTTTCCCTAATCTGCCACCAAGCCCCACCTCAAGTCATCCACTTTGGACTTAAGCAGCTTTAAGGTCATGCTTCTAAAGCCACCTTCTATATTTTAAAGTATATTTCAGAGCCCTGCTGAGGCATCTCTGCTATAGCAGATATCTTGTGGTGGTGTTGCTGTCTGTTGGTCTGTCTGCCTTTGCTAGCTGACTGAGAGCACCTTGAGGACAGGTTGTGTTGACTTTTTCTCAGCATCACTACAGAGGTCTAGCATATGAGCAGCATGAAACAAGATTATGAGCCATTGTAGAGGTGGCCAACTTTGAGCCCGGCATAATGGCTGAGTAGGAAAATCCAGAATTTTTTCTACAGGGGCTGGGTGAGCAGTTTCCTTGGCAGATGACACATTCCCTTGGTAGCCACTTAGGGAGAGGACAGGCGAGGGGACATGTTAGATCTCTACTTAATGCTCTAGTCTGGTTGCCAGTGCATATGGAGGGTTGCAACAGGGTGTTAAGCTTGGTACTGGCCTAGCCATCAGCATAGATCTCACAGGATTGAAACAAAATCAGAGAAGCAAGCAAGAAACCTCTATATAATAAATGACTATTGTTAATGTGTAGTATTTCAAGTCTTGCAGCATGACTGTGAATAGGCCTTTGGTCACATGGGAGATATGGTTGTGCTGACAACACCAGTGGCAAGAGATGGTGGCATGCTGGAGGCCACAGCAAAAGATGTGACTGCTCCTTCTCCCTGGGAAGCTGTTTTCTGTATCCAAGGTGGTTTCTTTCTTTGAGCCAAAAGGGTGTTAGATGGATGGTCTGTGTAGAATGGTCAACTCCCCTAGAGGCTTGGGTATTGTCTCCAGCCACCTAGCAGGTAAGGTCCCTGCCCAAAGCCGGGTGACCTGTTCCTTGAAGGTAGACTAGCCATGACACTCCAGACCATTCCTTGGACATCTGCCAGCCTTATTGGCCTTGGCCAGATACACAATTCCCAATTCATAGACTCCATTGTGCCAATTGTCACCTAGGCTTGTCTTTCAAAAGGCGCCTGCACAGTGCAAGTGCAAGGCCAGCTCATCAGGGGAGGGAGTTGTGAGCTGCTGAGAGTCTACTGTGTGGCTAGCAGCTTTAGGATCTTAGTCGGTTCTCACAACATGATTGCAATATACGTACTATCAAGTTCATTTTAATAGACCAGGAAGGCAGAACTCAAAGGGGTGGAGGGAGGGATCGTGTCCAAATATCAGTGCTGTGAGTTGAACCCAGGAGTATCTTGTTCCAAAGCTCTTGTTCTTTCAAGCTCATCCTCACTGTGGAGATGACAAATTGGCAGAGATTATCATGCTCAGATTGGGGTGTGCTTCACAAATGTGACTGCTCCATAGTATCTTATATGGATGCAGAACAGCAGCCTCCACAACCAGACATACTGAAGAAAAAAATCACAAAATAAGCATGACCCAGAGGCAAACAAGTAAAAAGAAGCCTGTTCTGTGAGCAGATGGGAAGCTAATTTCCCACAACTTCAGGAAAGTCAGAGAGGTGGGAGGAGGCTAGGAACTGGTTAAGAAAACAGCAGTCATTGCTGAGAAAGTGATACATCAATGGAGAGTGGGAAGGAAGGAAGTTTTAAAACTTTTCATGAATGCCTTCTAATCTGAGTTGCTGGTGAGCAGGGAGGAGCATGGACTTACTTTGGGCAAGTCTCTGAGCCCCAATCTCTTTATTTCTGAAATAGGGTCATAATATTTAATTTGTTGTGAGGAGTAGGGATAATGAACGTAAAACTGTACCCAGTGGGTGCTCCATAAATTGAGTCTCATCATTAACTTCTTACAAAGTGCTCTAGTTCCTACCATTGCGCCCTAAGGATGGAAAGGAATTATTTACAATGAGCAGGTGGCACTGTGATTAGCCTCTCTGTCCCCTATCCCCCAGCTGTCTTTTGTGTGTTTTCCACTTATTTTAGCACATCTTATTTTCATAGGCTACTACTTCTGGTAGTGTAGTTATTACGAAACGGGCTGCTAACCTCAAGGTCGGCAGTTCAAAACTACCAGCTGTTTTGCAGCAGAATGATGAGGCTTTCTGCTCCCATAAGGATTTACAGCCTTGGAAACCCTGTACAGGGTCACTATGAGTTGGAACCGACTCTACGGTACTTAACAACAACAGCAAACTACTTCTGTGCAGAGATTGCTGTGGCTGTCAATTTATGATTCTAGGTTTTGTGATACTGAAGTCCAGCATCTTTGGCTCATTTACTATTATTTATTCTCTATGGGCCAGGGGCCCTGAAACTGTAGCTCCACAGGATGGTGCTGAGCAAAGATCTACTCAGAGACAAGAAGTAAACCCAGGATCAGACAGACAGGGGAGGTACTATGGATAGATAGTGTTCCTGCAACATATGTGTAGAAACATTATCGTGTATGTCTGTAGATGTGATCCTGTTTGGAAATATGAGTTTCTTAGTTATGCTAATTAGGTCATTCCTAAGTGTTGCTGTTAAGTGCCATCAAGTCACTTCTGACCCACTGAGACCCTGTATAGAGTTCCCAAAAGCAGCTGGTGAGCTTGAAATGCTGACCTTGTGGTTCAAACTGACTTTGCAGTCCAGAACATTAACCCACAGTGTCACACCAGGACTCCCCCTCCTAACTTGTTGTTGTTGTTAGGTGCCATCTAGTCAGTATCGACCCATAGCGACCCTATGCACAACAGAATGAAACACTGCCCAATCTTGTCGTACTGTGGTGACTTGTGAGTTGCTGTGATTCTGGAAGCTATGCCACTGGTATTTTAAATACCAGCAGGGTCACCCATGGTGGACAGGTTTCAGATGAGCTTCCAGACAAAGACAGGCTAGGAAGAAGGAGCGATGAACTATTTCCAAATATTAGTCACTGGAAACCTATGAATAGCAGAGAAACACTACTCTGTGTGTGTGTGTGTGTGTGTGTGTGTGTGTGGGCTTCTAAACCTATTAACTTCTGAGCTATAAAAAGATACATATGAAGACAGGCACCTACAGGGGGAAGACTAAGGAATCTCATGGAATGCCAAGAAGCTTTCCAAAGAACATCAAGGATTGCCAAGAATTGCCAAGGATTTCTGGCAGTCACCAAAGACTAGGAGAGAGACCCATAGAAGGAATTCACATGGCTAAGACCCTAATTTGCACTTTCAGTCTCTAGAGTTGTGAGGAAATAAGTTTCTGTTCTTTAAAACCAGTCTTTTGTGGCATTTCTGTAATGGTAGCATGAAGTAAGTAAGATAGGAGGGTTAGAGGATGGATTTTTTGGCATCTTTTCCAATATAAGATGGCCATATGACTTTTCCTTCAGTGCCAGGTGATTAGCCATAAAAAAACACCAGTGTACTTAGTGTGGGCAGTGAGTTTCTGTGAGTGAGGAAGGGACAGTTCAGAAGGAAGGGTGAACAAGTTGACAAGGGGTGTACAAGTTGAACAGAATTGGTGCGAGTGAATCATACAAATAGATTCACTCACAAATAGGCCACTCTTTTTACCCTTTTCCTCTTGCAGTTTGCCCTCAGCCCTGGCTCACACCCTTAGATCCACCTGATGTGATGCCTCTCTCCAGTCCCCCTCTCCTTTTCTTGTTTCTGGCTAATTTCTACCTATCCTCAAGCATTCTGCTCAGGCCTCATCTCCAGCAATGAACCTGCCCTGTTCACCCACACCTCCCTTTCCTCTTCCCACCCCCCACCCTTACCCCTAGGTCTCTTATCTGCTTACATTCTGGTTCTGCTTGCTACTAACTCAGGTAAGTTGCTTTTCCATTCAGTCCTCAATTCCTCATGTGTGAAAAAGGAATACTCTTGGCACCTTCAACCGAGAGCTGTGGTGTGGGGTTAAATGAGTGAACGCCATAAAGCACTGGGAACAGAGCCTGGCACTAGGGAGTCCTCAGGAAGTGCTAGTGCACATAATCCCTGGTGATTATCACATTATGTTGTAGAAGTCTGCTTGAGCCACTGCATGGGACAATAACCATGTGACATTCGCTTTGGATCCCAGAGCCCAGCCAAGGACTAAAAATGTAAATTTCCAATTTGTTGAAGTGATTGCAACTGAAAATTACAATGTGCTCAGACCAATATGTCCTAGTGAAAGGATAATTAGGGGGCTTTCTGATGGAGGGGTGGGATCTCCTGTCCAGGACAAACAGGTGGCAGTCCGAGAAGAAAGGACCATGTGTTAGCATACAACACAGGGTGGGGATGAAAAATGCGCAGTGACAACTCTGCTCTGACCACATCATTTGTGGGAAATCACCAAGAAGGGAAAGCCATAGAGGGGCCTCTATGGGGCTATCCTGTGCTGCTCTGGGGGACAGAGATTATGGACCACCCCGACTTCCAGAGTCAAGACTGAGTGGCTGACTTCTCCCACTTGATCCGTTATAACTGAGTGGGGTTCAGTCATCATGGATGATTGTACCCTGTGTTCTGTACATCTTGCTCCTAGTGGCTTTTGAGTTGATTCTGACTCATGACAACTCTGTGTGTACAGATCAGAACTGCTTCACAGGGTTTTCAAGGCTGTGACCTTCCAAAAGTATGTCGTCAAGGACTGTTCTCTGAGGCATCACTGGGTGAGTTTGAACTGCCAACTTTTTGGCTAGGAGTTGAGTGCTTAACCATTTGTGCCACCCAGAGACTCCTTGACTCTGTATTGAACTCAGGGCAGCAGAGCTCTCCTGCTCCCTGGTGCTGTCTCTGTAGGTTCAAGTGAGGCCAGCAGCTCAGCCTGCTGGCCAGGAAGGTGCCTGCTCAGGACATAGTTGAGCAGATCTTTCATCAGGCACCTAAGGAGAAACTTCTTAGAAGACAGCATTCATTCTCTTGGGTAACTTGAGTGCTTTTATCTTTACACTGAATGAATCATGAATCACTTCCCACTCCTTGTGACTACCAGAAGTTACTCAGAAACCAACCTGTGCCTCAATTTCACAATGTAAGACCCAGTGTCCTCCAAATCTTCTTTCTCATTCTACTCCAACCCAGTTTTGACCTTCCCTTTAAATTTGTATTTTACATGGTCCTAACTTTTAATTTTTTATTTTATTGTTGGAATGCATTTCTTGTGTGCTGCCTCAGCTTCTTTAGGAAAATAAACAATAAAGCAACTAACCAACCCACAAGAAATCAAGTATGAAAACTCCCTCCAGGTCAACATCAAATCTGGGCCTCCTTTTGTGTGGTGAACTGATTACATACAGGGCTTATCTAGGAATTTCAGGAGATGGCAGCAGAAGTCCATCTTGGAATTGTGGGCCACTGCATATCCATTCCCTCTACCCCCACCATACCCCTGTCCCACTGCCCAAGGCAGCATGTTTGCCTTGGCACCATTTCTGTGCAACTTTACAGGAAATGTGTCTATTTTCTGGAGCACACTGGTGTTGGGCAGCCTCCGCCTTAGCCTCATAAATCACATTTTATCTTATCAGGGATGAGGCCAGCTCTTCCCTTACCTTTATTCCTTGGCCGAGACTTTCCAAAGAATTAATATCCAGCCCTTCCTTGCAAGCCTGCAAGCAGGAAATCACCTTCTGACTCTCCATTTTGCCAGGCCGGATGGTGAGACTGGCCAGGCTGCCATGGAAGAATTGAGCAAACCGGGGCTTGGTAACTTCTCCTCCTGAAAGAAACAACAGCACCGTTACTTGCTTTGTGGAGACTGAATAGGAGATACTACCTCCAGGTACCATCTTACCATGGTGTAGAGGATATTGTGTGTTACCATTTGTAACCTAAGTATTTCCTTCTGAGTGGTGAACTCATAGACCAGGATCTCAACAGGAGGATGGTATATGCCACACCCCAGCTCCACCAAAGTTAGAAATCGTAGCATTTATGAATTTAGAAACAGCTCCTTTCAAAGGTACAAACTGTCTTAGAAGACAGGAGGAAGCTCCAGAGTGTAAAGAACTGGGAACAGGGAGCTACTCTAGATTAAAGGCCTACTGTGGACTTGACTATCTGCTAGGCATGTCTTCTGAACATGCTTGCAAGGAAGGTAGTATGATTTCCAACAGGCAGATTAGGATCCCCGAATCTCACAAAAGTTAAGGTAATTGCTAGTTAGTTGCGTAGTATCTGGGATCTTAACAGCTTGTATAAGTGGCCAAGGTACAACAATTTGGTCACTATTCACCTGGAGCAAACGAGAGAAGAGAATCAGAAAGAGAAAGAGGAAGTGACTTCTTTGTCATGAGACCAGAAGAACTGAATGGTATCCAGTTACCATTATGGATCAAGGATTCTAAAGAAGAATCGTGACCCAAAGGGGGAAAATGTGGAACAGAATTTAAATTCTTTATAGACTCTAGACTGTCTGAAGCAACCGAGGCTGGATAAATTCCCAAACTACTTAAGATCATCTTTAACCTTGAAATCATAAACAAAGCATATCTCCAGAAGCCAGAGCAAAAGTCCTTTTATTTTATTCTTTTTTATTTATTAGTTTTACATTCATTCTATTTTACATTGTTTAATTGCCATAGTTACCATCCCGTCCATGCATCATCATCCAACCAAAGGGTATACCTTACAAGCCTGCCACCCACACCTCCATGGTCTTCAGCAAACAGCCCCTTTCCCTCTCTGGATCTCAAGTCCCCAGTCACTCCATCTCTTCACGTCATCTTCTCTGCCTCCATCTTGGGCATCACTGCTTCTCTGAGTACGGTCTCACTCTCCATTCTTCTTCATTGATGGTCCTAGGAACCTCCGCTCCTAGACTGAAAAGTTAATCACTCCCCTCCATGCTATAAAATGTCCACCTTTACATTTCCATCCCTCACAATCAGTCCTGATAACAGTTATTCACTATTGCATTACAAGAGACCCATCTGCATTTCATTTCATCAGCCCTTCCTGGACAGGCTGGATACTATTCACTGGAGACTCTACCTTCCTCCACGCCCTTTGGATCTAGGTTCCCTCTTGAAAGCTTGTAAGCCAGTCACTTCTTACTTTTGTATCTCTCCCCCCATTTGGGGTATCCAATGTCCAAGTTGCCCATCCCTGTCTACTCTTTGTGTGGAGGGGGTGGGAATAATTCTTGCAGCAAGGATTTGTTTCCTCATTTGAGCTACTGCATTTATAGGTGTAGGTCAAGTTTATCAAATTGTATCAGATGATGCTTTTTTTTTCCTTCTTCTTTGTTCTTCGGGTTGAGTTCTGTTCATCCTGTCATTGAAGACATGTCAAGTGGGTATTATCTGCAAGTGTGGGTGTTCTTGCATCTGTCTGCCATCTTCTTATCACCTGGATGCTTCGCTCTCCACTCTAGTCCTCTGTGGCTGTGTCATTGACTCTGAGCCCATGAGTCCCCAGGTCTTGCCACACTGCTGGCAGACCACGTCTCCACCTGGGTTCTCAGGAGTCTGCTGAACAATGTAGGGCTTAGCTCGCTGCTTCATTGATGTTCTTCCTTCAATTCCCCTTATGGGTGACGTGCGTGGTCACCAATCAGAGTGTGTATTCCCATTTCATCTTAGTCTTGGAAGAGGATTTGCACTGAAGGGACCTGACCACTTGCCTTGAAGTCTCCTGGGCAAGTAACTTGCTTGTTCTTGTAGTAACAGTTGGATTGCCCTTATCGTTTTGTATTTTTCCTGTAGGTCTTTCTTTTAAGAAGTATCTTTTGGTTTTCTAGCTGCCCCAGGCTGGTCTGTTTGTCCTTTCAAGATGAAAATTTCCCGTCTCTGAAGATCTGTATGTGGATTAGGCTTCTACCTATAGTCTTATGTAATGCAGAGGCTCCTCAGGAAACTTCCTTCACTGGACACATTGTAGCCCCATTTTAGGTATTCCAATCAGTTATAGGCAGAAGACGGACTTACAAGCTTTCTATGGGTGATATTTCTGGCTATTCCTTTCTCTCCCCCTCCAGTGTCTGTTTTATAATATAATGCACGGAAAACCAAGGTTCAAAAGACAGCCAAGCATCTTAACATTATTTCCCTCTTTTCCCCATTCCAACCCTGCCTCAATCTCTGTATCCCAGAACCCTCTTTTTTTTACCTCTTTCCCATTTAACCCAGTCATACCTGTTTAATTGTTCTCCCATCTGCTTTGTTCTTCCATTCCACTCTCCCTACTTGTATATTGCCCGCCTCCCCAACACCCAAACTATGCTGGGTCTATTCCCTGCCCTGTGCTCCATCTTCCCCTCCTGCGCCTGCCCCTGCGTCCCAGCAACCAGCTAAGAATCCTTTTTAGTGGATTAGTATGGGTTCTTTTTCTTAGTCTTTTATAGTAGTGGTCCTATGTAGTATTTTTCCTTTTGTGACTGACTGATTTCACTCAACATAATGTGTTTAAGGTTCATCCATGTTATGTAGTGGCATGTAGCTTCCTTGTTATTTTTC
Source organism: Chrysochloris asiatica (assembly GCF_000296735.1). Taxonomy (NCBI): domain Eukaryota; kingdom Metazoa; phylum Chordata; class Mammalia; order Afrosoricida; family Chrysochloridae; genus Chrysochloris; species Chrysochloris asiatica. Next base: position 19,167,450 of record NW_006408546.1, on the reverse strand, counting down.
AAGGTAGCATAATACTCCATTGTGTGTATGTACCACAGCTTGTTTATCCATTCTTCAATTGATGGGCACATTGGTTGTCTCCATCTTTTTGCTATTGTAAATAGTGC